>NC_141612.1:7301349-7640099 GCF_047967505.1 Dipteris shenzhenensis
ATGTTACCATATTCATCCTCCTCTAAGGGAAGCAAGGAGAAAGATATGTTGAGGTTTTCTTTGCATGAAAATATTTCTTCATGTCTCTTTGCAAGTGATAAGGGTCTCTCTTATTAAGATTGGGAAGAGCAAGAAGCTAAGAGGTGCATGAAGTTTCATTACCCCCAACTTCATGTCACATCTTTTTGTGGAGACACCGGGTACGTTTGGTATTGGATTCATCCCACCTTACTAAATGGTCTCGGGTATACTTGATTGCATGTTATGCCTAGTATAGGCATGTGTTTCTGATGTGATAAAGAAGATGCCTAGAAGAACTCCGTTAGAAGAGATTGCAGCCCGTTTAAGAGAGCTTGAAGATTGTGAAGGTGATGTTCAAGCTATTCGCATGGTCATTATGATCATATCCTTTATGTTTGCACTCTTGAATATGTTAGTGAATCAACAATGCTGTCAACAAGCACAATGATAGATTGGGGATTGTTTCATGCACTGGCAGCTTGGTGTGAAGAAGAGTTGAGTCTTTGGGTAGTTTTTGACTATAATAGTGGAGTGGTGATTCTCAATGCTTTCAACTTCTTTTGCTATGCAAATGATGAAGAGTACAATATCTTGAAGCTATGATGTGCACTTCCAATTGTGAGAAGGGTGATTCTTAAATGCATGAATACACAATGTTTTCATGGTGCTAGTTGGTCACTTATTTTTGAAGATTTTTTTGAGGATCACATTGTGGAGGGTTTTCAACAAGTGGTTATGCATAATAAGTTGGTCTTGGTATACTAAGGCTCTGTGGGATCTTGTTTGGGATATTATTTGGATCTTGGTGTTTCCTTTTTGTGTTTCATCATGGTGAAGATTCCAGTGTTTTGAGGGACCCAAGGGGAAGACCCGGAGTCTTATCTTTGGGATTTTGTTCGAGGATGCCGGCTTTCTGGATGGTCCATGAAGGATCAGGTGAAGATTTTGCCTGATTTTCTTGAAGGTGTAGCCTTGAGTTGGCATGAGGCCTTACCGAACTCTACCAAAGGAGGATTGGAACCAAGTGGTGGCAGGAAAATGAAGTAGAGATTTGGGGCCATGGAGTCACCAAATGCTTTGATGTTGCAGTTGGACCGATTCTATCAAGGAGGGGGTGAGATGGTCTTTGCGTTGGCAATCCGATATGAAACTTTATAGACAAAGTATGAAAGGACAGCTTTGCAAGTTGTGGCATCTACATCATCGGCCCCTCAAAGTCTCTTAGGGATGGAGCACTTAAAGATGAGCAAATTTGTTATGGCTTTGGAGCCTCGTCTTCGCTTAAAAGTAATGAGTAAAGATCCAACAACATACATGGAGGCACTTCGCATTGCGACCAAGAAAGAAGCTTCTCTAAAGATCAAATCCTCTTTTGTGTCTTCAACAGCTTCAACTCCTGAGGTGGAGGTAATGGGCACTCCTCAGGTACCAAAGTCCTCTGAGTTAGATCATAATATCTCCCAATTGATGGTAGAGTTTGCTGATTTGAAATTGCATTTGGTTAATGCACGACAACCTAGAGCACTAAAAAGTGAGGATAGGCCTCAAGATAAGAGTGGGGTCACTTGCTCTATGAATGTAATGAAAAAGGTCACTATCGCCATGAGTGTCCTAGATTGAGAAAGAAAGAAGAAAAACAAGTATCCTTGTTAGAAGCTTCTTTAGGGGATGAGGAAAGAGAGGTAATGATAGCTAAATGGGGGCGTGGTAAAGCAAAAGAAGAAGAAGAAAGCAAGGAAGAAATAGATGAGGAACATTAGGAAGAGGAATGTTGTATTAAGAAAAAGAGGGCATCTAGAAGGAGAATCAGCCAGTCAGACTTTCCTTTAGGACAAGGCATTGGAAGCTATGACTTGTTGTCCGACCTTAAAGAAGAGAAAGCTCATATCACCTCTGGTCAATTACTTGCTTTGTCTCCAAAACTATGAAAAGAATGGGGAAAGCTAGCAAGCACAAGAGTGTCAAAGAAGAAAAAGAAGAAAAGTGCCATTCCTATTGTTCAAAAGGTAGATATAGATGTTGGTGGTGATGTACCTGTGGTTGATGTGATCATTGATGGTCAAAGTGATTTCTAATGTGTACATTGATGGAGGTGCATCGATTAATGTCATGAGTGAGAAGACCATGATAGATGCTGATTTAAAATACTCTATTACTACCTCTCCTTATCGCATCAAATTGGCTGACAACACTAGGGTAAAGACCTTGGAGTTATGAAGAATCTAGAAGTGGATGTATGTGGAATTTCTATGCCGACTACTTTTTAGGTGATCCCTACCAAGCCAGATGCACGTGCTTATCCATTGATTTTGGAAAGGCCTTGGCTATGCAAGGTAAAGGCTATTCAAAAGTGGGATACTAGAGAATTGATTTTGCAGGGAAATGATAAGAAGGTGCACTACAACATCAGAAGCCGCAAAAAGAAAGTTGTCAAGGAGGAGTCTTCAACATCAGAGAGTTCGATAACCAATGAAGAAGAAGAGACAGGGTGTAGCTCTAAGGAGACCAGCTCAGAGGGTGAGGTGAAAGGAGTGGCCTTTGGTCTTTGTCTTGGTGCTGATCGGGATGATTCAGGAGGGAACAAGGTGGTGGTACAAGAAGATCCTGTAGAGACACTTCATGTGGAGGATGTGGAGCACACTAAATGACGCCAATGCAATGAAAAGCTTCTTGGTGATTCTCTATCAGGTAGTGAGAAGCTCTAGTACTTGGATATCTTAGATGATTTTCCATATCTCTTTGCAACAACCTGTTCACAGGTTCGACCAATCTCTCTTGTGGAGCACAAGATTGAGTTGAAGCCAGAAGGCAAGCTAGTTGTGCAACGCTTAAGGCAATTGGGGGTGATCCAAGCTGAGGCAGTAAAGAAAGAGGTAACACAACTACTTGAGGCAGGATTTATCTTTCCTATTGATGATTCAGAATGGATATCTTCTGTAGTTGTCACGTCAAAGAAAGGAAATAAGTGGCAGGTTTGTGTGGACTTTTGTCCTTTGAATACATGCACTAAGAGGGATCATTTTCCTTTGCCATTCCAAGATAAAATACTAGACCAAGAAGCAAGGTATGAGATGTATTTTGTATGTGATGGGTATTTTAGGTACTTTCAAATTCATATTCGGGAGGAAGATCAAAAGAAAACATCATTTTTCACACCTTGGGGAGTTTTTGCTTACAGAGTGATGCCTTTTGGGTCGACCAATGCACCAGCTACATTTCAAAGGTTCATGAGTCAAGTGCTCGAGCCTTACTTGGGAAAGTTCATAAGGGTGTTTTTGGATGATTTTTGCATTTATTCTCAATGCATGGATCACATGGAGAAGTTAAAGATGGCCTTAGCTAGGATTGATAAAGAAAAAGGGTGTCTAAATCCTAGCAAGTGTTCATTTGGCTCAAACAAAAGTAGTCTTGTTGCGGTATATTGTGTCTGAAGAAGGCCTGCAAATGGATCCTAACAAGGTTCAAGCAATCATGGCATTGCCAAGTCCTGAGAGTGTCACTGGTGTTCATAGAATTCTAGGAAAAAGCAAATATTATCAATGCTTTTGTGATGATTTCACAGAGATAGTGCATCCCATGAACTTGTTGACAAGAAAAGGAGTTTCTTTCCAATGGGGTGTGGAGCAACAAGAGTCTTTTCAGCAACTTAAGGAGGCCATGAGTAAGGGCCCAATATTAAAGCCCCCTGATTGGTCTCAAGACTTTTATGTAAATCCAAGTGTATCTTTGCATTTAGTTGGTGCTGTATTGCTACAAAAAGGAGAGCCAGGTAGAATGCAACCCATCTATTATGCTAGTCGATAGCTTACAGAGGTGGAAACAAGGTATGAAAAAATGGAGTAGCAAGCCCTCTCTTTGGTGTTTTCAGTCAGAAAGTTTCGCTCCTATTTATTACCTCCGCCATTTTTCTTCCTTACCTCTCAGTCTGTATTAGCATATCTAGTCCGCAAGCCTAATCCTGGGGGGAGATTTGCAAAATGGTTGTCAGAGCTTCAAGAGTTCTCTTTCTCTTTTGTCACTGAAAATACCACTAGGTCCACTATGGCAGATTTGCTCACAGGACGACAGGATCTAAGAGAAGAAAAGAAATATAAGGAGGATATTAATGATGAAAGGGAGACACCACCAACAGATTTTGTCTTGTATTTTGATGGGGCTTTTAGTCCTTCATGCCAATAAGGAGCTGAGGGGATAGTCTTGATGAATTCTAAAGGTCAAGAGGTGTGGGCAAGAGGACAAGAGCTTCCAAGTATCACAACTAACAATGCAGTTGAGTATAATGCTTTGATTCTTGGTTTGGAGGGTTGTCTTCAAAGTCAAGTTAAAGAATTGGAAGTAAGAGGAGATTCTCAGCTTATTATAAAGCAAATGCAAGGGCATTACAAGAAAAGAAGTCCTCATTTGAAGGAGCTTAATCAAAAGGCTATGGCACTATGTAGTCAGTTTGATTTTTGCAAGTTTGTTCATATAAACAGAAAAGAAAATCAAAGGGAGATGAGTTGGCTACTCAAGCCATGGTAGTACAAGACCGGGGGGTGGTTTCTTTGGTAGACATTGGATGGCTAGAACTGCAAGATGTTCAACACACTGTGGAAGAAGGCATGTTTTCTCAAGGGTTAACTCCACAACAGAAGCAGAGATTGGTAAGAAAGGCTTGTCCCTATACTATTGTTGATGACATTCTTTATAAATTGGAAAAAGACAAGGTGCTCCGTCGGGTGATCCATCCCATGGAGACTAGGAGAATCCTAGAAATGTGTCATGAATGGTCCGGTCATTTTGCTTCAGCGAGCACAGCTAGGAGAATTCTTACTGCAGGTTACTTTTGGCCACGCCTCCATAGGGATGTATATGAATGGTGTCGAAGTTGTAAAGTATGCCAAAAGTTTGGAAGGCGACATTTGATTCATGGACCCTTGAATCCTATTCTAGCATATGGACCATTTGAGTGGTGGGGGTTGGATTTTGTGGGAACACTCCCTCGCTCATCTCAAGCATTATTTATTGGTGGCCATAGATTATGCGACTCGGTGGGCAGAGGCCAAGGCCATAGTCAACAGCAAGGCAAGCACAGTTGCAAAATTTCTCTTTGATCAAATTTGTTCACGATTTGGTTGTCCTTTGGAAATTCTCACTGATGGAGGAACCTCTTTTAGAAATGAACTAATTGAAGATGTGGTGCATAAGCTAAAGATAAATCATAGCATGTCCATGCCATACTATCCCCAATGTAATGGCTTGGCTTAGAAAACCAATGGATTGTTGTGCAATTCAATGGGAAAGCTTGTAGACACCAAGAAAAGGCATTGGGATAGGCACTTGGCAGAAGTTTTATGGGCTTATAGAACCACATAGAATTAGCTATTGGGTTTACACCATTCCAACTAGTGTATGGAATAGAAGCCATTTTGCCCATTGATTTGGAGATACATAGTCTTCACACTACTGTTGCAAGAATAGAAGGACAAGAGGATGCCTATGCTCAATGCTTGGTATAGCTAGAAGCCTTGGATGAATGCAGATTATAGGCCTTACAAAACTTGGAAGTTTCTCAAAAAAGGCGCAAGGCCCGTTTTTGTAAGAAAACAATACATTTGTGCTCAACAGATAACAGGATCTCGTACGCAAGAGAGAAAACCAGATAGTATGGAGAATAAAAAATTTGATTACTGTAGATCTGATATAATAGATGGTGCTGCCTCCCAACCGTGTGCTCCTGTGAAAGAAGCTTCGATGGCATGCTGGAAATAGTAGAGGATGGAGGTTGGATGCTAAGGAATCAGGGTTGCCGTAGCCAGTGATGAAATGGGCTTCATGGGCTCGCTCTTATATAGCCACTAGTCATAGTCAGTGGGACCCAATTGGGTGATCGACCCAACCCACCCAAAATGGTCGACTGGGGGTCGGTCCTGAAATAGGCCATCGACCACACGATAGAACCGTGGCGTAAAATAGAGCAACTAACCTATGGTCTCCGTTTGGCCCACAGCCATCCGGGATCATCTGGGACTCCAAACTGGCCCCTCAACCCGAGAGTGGGCTGCCTCGAGAAATGCTCCATCTACCCTCAATGCGGTCAGTCATGGGATGCATTCCTGCACTTGCATGTAGCCTAGTTGGCAGTGTGCCAACTCCGTCCAGCCATCACTCTCTTCTCCTCTTTCCCCCCCTCTTTTCCCTCTTCTTCTCTCATTCTTTCCCTCTTTCCCCTTTTCCAATCTCTCTTTCATTTCCCTCTTCTTCTCTCTTCTCCTCTTTCCCCCCCTCTTTTCCCTCTTTCATGCTCATGCATAAGCATAAGCATGAGCATATGTCTCCTTCTCTTATGCTTATGCTTATGCTCCTCTTATGCATAAGCATAAGAGAAGGAGACATATGCTCATGCTTATGCTTATGCATGAGCATAAGAGAAGGAGACATATGCTCATGCATAAGCATGAGCATATGTCTCTTTTTCCCTCTTTCCTTTCCCTCTTCTTCTCTCTTTCTTTCCCTCTTTCCCCTTTTCCAATCTCTCTTTCCTTTCCCTCTTCTTCTCTCTTTCCCCTCTTCCAATCTTTTTTCCTTTCCCTCTTCTTCCTCTTCTCCTGTTCTTTCTCTTTTCCCTCTTCTTCCTCTTCTTTCCCTCTTCTTTCCCTCTTCTTCTCTCTTTTTCCCTCTTTCCTTTCCCTCTTCTTCTCTCTTTCTTTCCCTCTTTCCCCTTTTCCAATCTCTCTTTCCTTTCCCTCTTCTTCTCTCTTCTCCTCTTTCCCCCCCTCTTTTCCCTCTTCCATGCTCATGCTCTTATGCTCATGCATAAGCATAAGCATGAGCATATGTCTCCTTCTCTTATGCTTATGCTTATGCATAAGAGGAGTCTTATGCATAAGCACAAGCATAAGCATAAGAGGATTCTTATGCATAAGCATAAGCATAAGCATAAGAGAAGGAGACATATGCTCATGCTTATTCTTATGCATAAGCATAAGAGGAGACATATGCTCATGCATAAGCATGAGCATATGTCTCTTTTTCCCTCTTTCCTTTCCCTCTTCTTCTCTCTTTCTTTCCCTCTTTCCCCTTTTCCAATCTCTCTTTCCTTTTCCTCTTCTTCTCTCTTCTCATCTTTCCCCCCCTCTTTTCCCTCTTTCATGCTCATGTTCTTATGCTCATGCATACGCATAAGCATAAGAACATGAGCATAAGAACATAAGCATGAGCATATGTCTCCTTCTCTTATGCTTATGCTTATGCTTATGCATAAGCATAAGAGAAGGAGACATATGCTCATGCTTATGCTTATGCATGAGCATAAGAGAAGGAGACATAGCATGAGCATATGTCTCTTTTTCCCTCTTCTTCTCTCTTTCTTTCCCTCTTTCCCCTTTTCCAATCTCTCTTTCCTTTCCCTCTTGTTCTCTGTTCTCCTCTTTTTCCCCCCTCTTTTCCCTCCTCTTTTCCCTCCTCTTTTCCTCCTCTTCTCCTCTTTTCCCTCCTCTTTTCCTCTTCTTCCTCTTTTCCTCTTCTTTCCTCTTTTCTCTCTTCTTCCTCTTCTTTCCCTCTTCTTCTCTCTTCTTTCCCTCTTTCCTTTCCCTCTTCTCTCTTTCCCCTCTTCCAATCTCTTCTCCTTTCCCTCTTCTTCCTCTTCTCCTCTTCTTTCTCTTTTCCCTCTTCTCTCCTCTTCTTTCCCTCTTCTTCTCTCTTCTTTCCCTCTTCTTTTCCCTCTTTTCCCTCCTCTTTCCCCTTTTCCAATCTCTCTTTTCCTTTCCCTCTTCTTCCTCTTTTCCTCCCTCTTTTCCTTTCCCTCTTCTTCCCTCTTTCCCCTCTTTTATGCTCATGCTCTTATGCTCTTATGCTTATGCATATGCATAAGAGGAGACATTGAGAGTGTTAGAATCCAAGAGCATGTGCCTAGCGTGCCCCCCGCCAAGACCGCTAGCACCTCACGGAAGTGCACAACCTTCATGGCCACTATGGAGGCTCTGGCATGTGTGTATGGTAGGTCCCCACCCCTGCCATAAGGCACCCTTGCCTAGCCAGCCCTCCAACCTCCACAAAAGGCAAGCTTGGGGGAATTGAAGATAGGAGGGGCAACTTGGACTATTTATGTCCCTTCATCTTCCACACACCTTTGTATGTGGGATAATTCAACCCTTTCTCCTTCTTCTTATCCCCTTTGTCCATGAGAGATTTGCACCTCCAACACCCCCCTCCAATCGATCATGGAGAGAGGTGGCCGGGGATCAGACCCGGGCTCTGATACCATGTTAGAATCCAAGAGCATGTGCCTAGCGTGCCCCCCGCCAAGACCGCTAGCACCTCACGGAAGTGCACAACCTTCATGGCCACTACGGAGGCTCTGGCATGTGTGTATGGCAGGTCCCCACCCCTGCCATAAGGCACCCTTGCCTAGCCAGCCCTCCAACCTCCACAAAAGGCAAGCTTGGGGGAATTGAAGATAGGAGGGGCAACTTGGACTATTTATGTCCCTTCATCTTCCACACACCTTTGTATGTGGGATAATTCAACCCTTTCTCCTTCTTCTTATCCCCTTTGTCCATGAGAGATTTGCACCTCCAACAGAGAGTGCTCTCAACGGAAGCAAGAACGGAAGAGGGAGAGAGAGCAAGAGAGAGAGACAGAGAGCCACACAAGTTTTGGTGGGTGCAGAACCACCCTAATCTTCTTTTTTCATTCATTTATATATGTGTTTGAGTATTGTACATAACTGGGGTTAAGGCACAGTGACCTTTAACCCCCACAACCTCCCACTTAAAGGACAATGTGCCTTTAAGGGAGAACAACCAGTGAGCATACTATCCAATGCCCATCAATACACGACAATACTCAAACCGCTGACTAGGTAGACTCTTCGTCAGCATATCTGCAGGGTTATCATCTGTATGAACCTTGACAAGCTCTATGCGCTTGTCCTCAAGTACCTCCCTGATGAAATGATACCTGACCTCAATGTGTTTGGTCTTTGCATGAAAGACCGGATTCCGTGCTAGCTGAATAGCACTCATGGAATCACTATGCAATGTCGGTACACCTGTATGAATCCCCAAATCTCCCACTAGCCGATCAAGCCATATAGCCTCCTTGCAACCCTCTGTGGCTGCAACATACTCAGCCTCTGTGGTAGACAAAGCAATGCACTTCTGTGCACGAGACATCCACGACACTGCACCACCTGCAAAGGTGAACACATAACCAGAAGTGGATCTCCTACTATCCACATGCCCTGCATAGTCTGAATCTGTGTACCCAAGTACACGCATGTCTCCTTTACCAAAGCAAATGCACATCTCCTTGGTACCCTTCATGTACCTCATGATGCACTTAACTGCCTCCCAATGCCTCTTTCCTGGATTAGCCATATACCGGCTAACAACTCCCACTGCAAATGCAATGTCTGGTCTAGTAGCTATCATAGCATACATAAGACTCCCAACCGCTGATGCATAAGGAACCTTGGCCATCATGGCCCTTTCCTCATCTGATTTGGGACTATCTGTATGACTCAGTTTCACATATGGAGGCAATGGAGTACTCACTGCCTTCCCCCCCTCCATATTGAAACGTTGCAATACTTTTGTAACATACTCTTTTTGTGAAAGCCAAAGGAGTTTCCTACGCCGATCACGCGTGATGCGCATACCAAGAATATGACCTACAAGTCCCAAATCCTTCATATCAAAGGCCTCATGCAACTTGGCCTTTAATGCATCTAGCTCATAAGTATTCTTGCTAGCCAATAGCATATCATCCACATATAGTGCCAAGATTATTATCCTTAGCCCTTTTAGTGTAGAGGCAGTGATCAATTTCACTCCTTCGGAAACCCTGGGACCGAATGAAAGCATCAAACTTCTGATACCATTCTCTAGGTGCTTGCTTAAGACCATAGAGACTCTTTTTCAGCTTGCAAACTAAATGCTCTTTGCCCTTTTCTTCAAAGCCTTTCGGCTGCACCATGTAAATTTCCTCATGCAAATCCCCATGCAAGAAAGCTGTCTTGACATCCATTTGCATAAGCTCCATATCCTCTGATGCCACTAGTCCAAGCATGCATCTAAGTGTGGTCATCTTCACAACCGGAGAGAATATCTCATCAAAGTCCACACCCTTCTCTTGCTTGAACCCTTTAGCAACCAATCGGGCCTTGTACCTAGGCACATCATCACCTGTGACCTTCATTTTGTAGACCCATTTACATGGCAATGCTTTCTTTCCAGGTGGCAAAGAAACCAAGTCCCAAGTCTTATTCTTCATAAGTGAACTCATCTCTGATTGCATAGCATACTCCCACTTGCGTTGATCCTCACGCATCATAGCCTCTTTGTAGCAAGAAGGCTCCCCGCAATCAGTAAGCATCACATAGTCTACCCCTGGAACAAACCTATCAGGCGGTCTAGACACTCTAGATGATCTTCTCAATGGCATTTCAGCTTGCTGTCCCACTTGCATATCAGCCACATTTGGCTCATCATTTCCACTAATAGATGATCCATCATCTACCCTTGATTGTATACCTGTGGGAGTACTTGGTTGTACCATTTCTTGCACATTTGGTGCATGGACAGCTTGCTGTCTATCAACATATGCAGGTGGATTCACATCCTGGAAAGTGATTCTCCTCATTTCCACATCCCTCATGGGTGCCTTATGCATCTTCTTCTCATTGAAGACCACATCATGGCTGCGTATGATCTTCTTTGCTTCTGGATCCCAGAGACGATAGCCCATCTCTCCACTTTCACCATAACCTAGAAAGATGCATTTCCTAGACTTAGGATCTAGCTTCTTTCGAAGCTCTTTTGGCACATGTGCATATGCCTCACACCCAAATATACGCAAATGAGAGTAAGAGGGCTTCTTGCCACTCCATGCCTCTTCAGGAATACCACCATCCAAACTCTTACTAGGTGATCTATTGATCACATGCACTGCAGTCTTCATTGCCTCAGCCCAAAAACCACCAGAAAGACTTGCATTGGAAAGCATGCATTGCAACCTTTCTTGAATGGTACGATTCATCTTTTCTGCAACTGGATTTTGCTCTGGAGTACGAGGGGATGTAAGCTCCCTCTTAATCCCACGAGTATCACAGAAATGCTGAAAGTCATGAGAGAGATACTCTCCACCATTGTCAGTCCGTAGGCATTTAAGCGTTCTACCTGACTGATTCTCAACCAAGGCCAGCCATTTCTGAAATACCTGGAACACATCACTCTTCCGAGCTATAGCATAAGCCCACACTTTCCTAGTTGCATCATCAATGAATGTCACATAGTATTCAGCCCCGCCTAATGACTGTGTAGGCATGGGACCACATACGTCTGAATGCACCAAATCAAGCATTTCAAACTCTTTCTTTCCCCTTCTTTTATGGGCTGATTTAGTCTGCTTCCCATAGAGACAGTGCTCACAAAATTCAAAATCAGAGAAACTCAAATGCGGTACATAACCCAAACGGCATAAGAGTTTCATTCCATTCTGGCTCATGTGCCCCAACCTACAATGCCACAAAGAAGTGCTTGGCTGCTCGGTTATTGCAACAACATGATCAAATACCCCTGATACATGTAAGGGATACAAAGTCCCACACTTGGCACCCCTAGCCAAAAGCATAGAGCCCTTTTGAATTTTCCAACTTTGAAAGCCAAAAGTGGTGTGAAAACCAGCATCATCTAGCTGACCCACTGAAATAAGACTCTTGGTCAGCTTAGGCACATGTCTCACATGTTTCAAAACAAATGCAGACCCATTTGCAAAAGAAAACTTTATGTCACCTGCTCCCACTATGTCACATGCATAGTCATTTCCAAGATGCACACAACCTGTCTTTCCACTGTCATAAGTGGAGAACCATTCCCTATGGGGAGTAACATGGAATGAAGCACCAGAATTCAAAATCCAATCCTGGGAATATGCATCATCTGAAGTGGTAAGCAACTCTGCAGATAAACTAGACATGAAGAGAACATCATTGTCACTATCACGTGTGACTGCATTGATCTCCTCGATCTTCACTTTTCCTTTGTCCTCCCTTGGACTCTCTTCCTTTTAATTTGCACCCCAATTTGCATTCTTTTTCTTATCCTTTTGCTCTCTTTTCAACTTGTAGCAATCCTTTTTCATATGGCCCTTCTTGCCACAATGGTAACACTCAATGTTCCGTGCCCTGGATTTGCTACGAGACTTCCCTCTTTCTTGGGACTTCCCCCTGAACTGTGATCTGCCCCTTTGCACATTTAAGGCTGCATCCTGCTTGTTGCCATCCATAGACTTCCGTCTAATCTCCTCGGCCAACAAGCTACCCACAACATCATCAAATTTCAGTACTCCACCAGGTGCAGAGTTACTGATAGCTGTACGGAAGATATCCCATGAGGATGGCAATGAACATAAGAGAAATATTGCCTTAGTCTCCGCATCAAAATTCATTTTCTGAGCCTGAAGCTGGCTGAAAATAATATTGAATTCATTCAAGTGAGAAGCAATGGAGACCCCTTCCTTCATCTGCAGCTCAAACAACCTCTTCATGAGGTAAACTTTATTAGAGGCAGTTTCCTTTTCATAAGTGGCACACAGTTTCTTCCACAAATCTTCCGTAGTCTGCTCATTTACTACTGTGAAATAAACTGACTCTGCAAGATGAAGTCTAATAGTAGACTTTGCTAATGCATCCAACTCATTCCAATCATCCTCAAACATATTTGCAGGCTTAGCTTCAATCCCTGCCAAGGGTTTAATCTGCTTCTTTTGAATAAGCACATCCCTTATCTGTTCTTTCCACAAAGAAAAGTTTGTCCCATCAAACTTTTTAATGCTGAGAAACTCCTTTTCAGGCATGGAAGAGGATGCCATGATGCAAATAAAGCAAAATCCCAAATGCTAGTGCCTGCAAGAGAGAATCACACCAAATACCAGGTGCACCCAAATGTGTATGCCACAATAGAGTGAAATATCACCAAAACTCAAAACTCAAAGCATCTGACTCATGTGCATATACTATGCATCCATATGAGCAAATCTGGCCCAAAAGAAAATGCCAATAAGTGCCAAATGACTCAAGCATAAACACTGTCCACTGGCATATGCATCAATAATGTCTCATCCAAGAGAGCATAGCACTATCAGTGCATCACCTGCAATGTGTCAAAGCTGTCCCTCAGCATAAAATAGCATCCATGTGCAAAGCGTCCATAAAAATAGCATCCCACAAGGCAATTTGGGCCTATCAGCGCATCCAACAAGGACCGTAATGCATCCAAATGGCCTATAAATCATCCACTGCAACCCAATGCATACCACGAATGAGCGCACACTGCTCAAACTGCAACTAGAGTGATCTGCATAAGGTATGCTCAAGACATCATAGTCCCACGGTAATGAGCGCTACTGAAAATAGAACCTGAGATGCTTCAAAACATGGGCGCCATTGCATAATCGGACTCAGCAAGAAAATCTGCAAATATCTCTCTTCTGCCAGAACTCCAAAATCCCAACCGATGAATGAGAAATGGGAGTCAACACTTATCCACTGCCATGTGGCATAAATCTAAGGTTTCAAAACCTTAGCATGAAAAATGCATAACAGAGAGACGAAATCAAATACACAGAGATTTATAACTCTGAAAATCCTCCACCGAATCACGCAAGAACTGATAGTTAGGGGTTTTTGGGCGTCCGGAACGCAATGGGATAGACGGTTTTGGAAACCGTGGTCTCAATCACTGGGTCCAACACACGGACTGAAAAACGTTTTTGGAAACAGAGCTATCTGTAAACTCCACCGGAGTGCGAATGATGAGCAACATAGAAGTTTGAGGACCTCCTAAGTCCATCGGAACTGACAGATCTGCAAATGGTTACTCCAAACTTGAGTTCCAACACCTGGGCAAAAAACGCAGGAACTGATACAGTGAGTCAGAAATCCACTGAAATGATCCCAGATTCAAGAATGAAGGTGTTTCCAAGCTCCTGAAGTAATGTGGACACCAAAAGCAAGCAATAGTTGCCTCTACAAGTCAATACAGAGTCTCTGTCATCGAACGGAACAGGGAAAAGCTCAAAAAACGACTTTTTCTTTGAAAGCTCTTAACAGGCTCTCAAAACCACTTCGCAAAGCCAAAATGACTTTTCCAAAGGTTTCTCCAAGGTCTCTGCACACTCGGATGCAAGTAAAGTCACCCACAAAGCTTCCCACAGAGCTTCTCCTTCCTCCCACAGAGCTGCTGAGCTTCAAAGCATTCATGCACGCTCAGCTAGATCACCCGGGCTCTGATACCAGTTGAGAGTGCTCTCAACGGAAGCAAGAACGGAAGAGGGAGAGAGAGCGAGCGAGAGAGAGATAGAGAGCCACACAAGTTTTGGTGGGTGCAGAACCACCCTAATCTTCTTTTTTCATTCATTTATATATGTGTTTGAGTATTGTACATAACTGGGGTTAAGGCACAGTGACCTTTAACCCCCACAGACATATGCATGAGCATAAGCATAAGAGAAGGAGACATATGCTCATGCTTATTCTTCTCTCTTTCCCCTCTTCCAATCTCTTTTCCTTTCCCTCTTCTTCCTCTTTCCCTCTTCTTCCTCTTTCCTTTCCCTCTTCTTCTCTCTTTCCCCTCTTCTAATCTCTTTTTCCTTTCCCTCTTCTTCCTCTTTTCCTTTGCCTATACCTATGCCTATGCCTATGCTTATGCTTGTTTTTTGTTTTTTGTTTTTTATTTTCGTGTTTGTGTCTATGTTAAACATGGGATCACGTCGCACGTCTGACGAGTACGGATAGCCTCGCAGGAGATATCACGATCTATATGCTCCAAAGGACTTTGATTCCTCTCAGGTGACACCTGAGGGGCCTGGTCCGACTCCTCTCGGACCTAGCACTGCGACTACCCCTGCCTGGTCCGACTCCTCTTGGATGTAGCACTGCAACTACCCCTCGGGGAACTCCTTTGCTAGCCGTGCATGGCTTTGTCGGGAGTCTCGACGAGTTTGTAGCGCAGATGACCGATGAGGAGGCAGTGAGATTCTTCTCTTTGCTATCTCAGAGGACCTCAGCAATTCCCTCCCCTACACCGACGGCTGGACCTACTGCCCAGCCATCCCCTCGTGCCCCTTCAATCGAGGGGTCATCACCTGCGCGTGCCTCTCATAAGGGAAGGAAGAGTAGGAGGGGCCGCTTATGTTGTGCTGACTCGGGAGATGTAGACGAGTTAGCACACTCACATCCTTACAAGTCTCCACTTGGTCTGAAGACACAGTATCAGTCAGGTCCCTTGCCCTCTCCTACTCCCACTGCTACTCCTTGCTCCAGAAGCGCTCGCACAGCTTCCACTCCTTCTGACTCTGCTACCATTAGTCCTCCTTACTCATCAGAGGATCTCTCCTATCAAATCATGGCTACCGGAGAGATAATAGAAGATAGAAAGGGCAAAGCAGTGATGGCCACCATGAGGCAGTTGATGAGCCATCACTTCAAGAGTGGCATTGCTACCGATTAACAATATCAAGATGACCAAAAGAAGCAGGTGGTCATCGATGCTGAAATCTAGAAGAGGTAAAATCTGCATCACCATCAGTCATCAAGCTCAATAGCTTCTTTCCTGACTGATTTTCAGCATTACCCAAGAAGCGCTGAAATGTATCATATACATCATGCTTCTGCCGAATCGGATATACCCATATGTACTTTGTAGTAGAGTCAATAAATGTCACAAAGTAAGAGGTGCCACCCAGTGAAATGGTAGGCATAGGCCCACAAACTACACTATGAACCAACTGCAATGGCTCAATCGTAACTAGAAACACACTACCAAATCTTCTTGCTAGAGTCCAAGCTCTGATACCATGTAAGAAAAGAATACAACGTCTGTGCTTAATAGATAATAGGATCTCGTATGCAAGAGAGAAAACCAGATCATATGGAGAATAAAAAATTTGATTACTGTAGATCTGGTACAATAGATGGCGCTGCCTCCCAACCGTGCGCTCCTGTGAAAGAAGCTTTGATGGCATGCTGGAAACAGTAGAGGACGGAGGCTGGATGCTAAGGAATTAGGGTTGCTGTAGCCAGTGATGAAATGGGCTTCACAGGCTCGCTCTTATATAGCCACTAGTCGTAGTTGGTGGGACCCAATTGGATGACTGACCTAGTCCACCCAAAATGGTCGACTAGGGGTTGGTCCCAAAATAGGCCACCGACCACACGATAGAACCGTGGCGTAAAATAGAGCAACTAACCTACAGTCTCCGTTCAGCCCACAGCCATCCGGGATCATCTGGGACTCCAAACGGGCCCCGCAACCCGAGAGTGGGCTACCCCGGGAAATGCTCCATCTATCCTCAATGCAGTCAGTCATGGGATGCCTTCCTGCACTTGCATGTAGCCTAGTTGGCAGTGTGCCAACTCTGTCCAGCCATTAGGCCACACGTGGCCCCCATCTTGTGTTCAAACCAGGACCTACCGGATAACCGAGCTACTCAAATGCCTTCTCCTCATATGGGGGGCTTACAAGTAGAGTTAGCTGGTTCCCGCATAGTTACACAAGAGTGGAGCATTGATATCTAACAATTTTGATACCAAATTATGCAAGAAGAAAGATATTGCAGAAGGAGATTTGGTCATGAGATTTGATAGCCGTCTGGACAAGCAGCTAGAAAAAAAGTTTATCGGCCAATGCAAGGGACCATATCAAGTCAAAAAGAAGTTCACGAATGGAACCTAACAGCTTGAGGATGTTGATGGCATGGTGATACCCGGATGCACCAATGAGTATCGCCTTAAATTCTTCTACGCTCGACCACCTTGAGGGCCAGTGCTGGGGGGGGAAAGATGTGATGCCAAAAAATTAATATTTTTTATTTGGCATTGGTATTGTTTTCTTCTATGTTTGATAAGAGTTTGAGTATCAAGTGATAGCCTAGCGGCTCTCACTTCTTTCTATTTTCTAAGATATTGTATGGGATTGAGAGGATGAGTGGAATGGATCATTGTAAATACCATAGGTATGAATTATAAATACCTTGGTATGGGGTGAGAGTTATTTGTGTATGGGATATGATGGGGTTTTTAGAAAATAGGAAGAGTGAGTCATATAAAGAGGTGGGCTCATGTCCATGTCTTCCAATAATATAAGAGAGATCACATGCCAAGTGTGTGGAAGGCATGTGGAGGAGTGTGGACTCAAGAGGAATCCTTCTAGAATTCCTATGTGGAATAAGGAGGATGTGGACATATGGAAAAGAGAGGGTCCCTATGGGCTCCATGTGGGGAGACTCTTGACTTCCTCCATATTTTAAGAGTTTTGAGCATCTACACATGGCGAGAGTAGTCAAACAGGACATGGATGGTGACATACGGGCTTATGTGATTTATGGGGAAAAGAATCTACAAGCAGGAATTGTAAATGGGTGAAGGACGGTGACAAAATCTCTATAAAAGGAGTCCTCCTCTCCCTTGTTCATCATCGCTTCCACCATTGGGCCTCATGTTGCTGTAGCTCTAGTCTCCTCAAGCCTCTTCCATGAGCCTTCTCTCCCTCTTGTAGATATTCTCTTATGTAGACTCTTGAGTCAATCTCTCTCTAGTTTATTCTCTCTCTATGAGTAGTCTTGGAACTTCCGCTCCCTCTTGTATGTATGAAACCTCTTCTTCTCCCTTGTGTTTGTAGTATTTTGAGTGTATTTGAGTGGAGTCGTACTCTCATGGCAATGAAAGTCACTTTTTATCATTTTCCTTGAGTCTCCATTCCTATGTTCTTTTCTCTCTCTATTCAAGTCTCTAAAGTAGTTCTTGTTCGGCCACTCACTGTGCACACATGGTCCACCCGTTTCTCGAGCCACCATGCAAGCTTCTTTCTCTCTTTTAGGCAAATTCTAGGGGTATTGCATTGTTGGATAATTGTGGAGTCTTGAGGGAGTAGTTTGCTTAGATGAAATCTGCATGGGCAGATGGCAGTTAATATAGCAGTTAGACCCCCTATCAGTATTTGGCCTATAACTTTCTCCTCGGTGGTCCGATTTTAATGAAACTTATATCAAGCTCTCTTTAAGGGTCTCCCTCCCATGTAATTAGTTTCTTGCATTGTGTCCAGGACAAGAAGTCATGAGTCTCTGTGTATGATTGTTTATTTCTATGGCAATTTTCACCCCCTTTCAGTAAACTGTCCATATCTATTCAACCAGTTATCTGTTTTCAATGAAACTTATATCAACGTGAAGCTCTCTTTAAGCTCTCCCTTCCATGTAATTAGTTTCTTACATTGAGTTTAGGACAAGAAGTTATGAGTCTCTGTGTATGACTGTTTATTTCTATGGTAGTTTTTACCCCCTTTCAGTAAACTGTCCATATCTCTTGAATCAATTATCTGTCTTCAACGAAACTTATATCACTACGTAGCTCACTTCAAGGCACATCCCTGTATGTACTTTAATCTGTGATATCAGTTCTGTGGTGGAAGTTATAGACCTCTGTGTTTTCTAGCAGTTTGTAGAATGATTTTGAGCCATTTCTAGAGGCTTCTATGAAGGAGGTGCCATGTTTCCCCGAAATTTACCCATCTAGCCAAATCGGCCCCTTCAAGCCCCTAGATATATATTAGTTCATGTCATGTTGAGCCAAAATATCTTCTTCCAACAAGGCATCACTCTTCTCTTTGGCACCGACCGGCTTGGTGAGATTATGGCCTCTGCAGATCCTTTTCTTCTCCCGATGCTGGACTACAATGTCACTTGGGATGTTACCATATTCATCCTCCTCTAAGGGAAGCAAGGAGAAATATATGTTGAGGTTTTCTTTGCATGAAAATATTTTCTTCATCTCTCTTTGCAAGTGATAAGGGCCTCTATCATTAAGATTGGCAAGAGCAGGAAACTAAGGGGTGCATGAAGTTTCATTACCCCCAACTTCATGTCACAATAGCAATTGTCGAAATTTGTGAGAGAGAATGAGAGAGGGGGGGAAGAAAGAGGGAGAGAGATAAAAAAAGGTAGAGAGGGAAAAAAGGGAAAAAACAAAAAAAAAGGTAAAGGAGGGGTTGTGGATGCTGAGGACATTGTGCAAAGGGAAAAATGAGGTGAACAAACTAGGTGCCGCATAGACTTGTGAGGTCAATGTGCAAGGATGCAAAACATGAAGATAATGCACAAGAGATGTAATGGCTGTATTCACCTAATGTTGACTGTGAATGTGAGTGGGTGCATTGGAATACCAAGGACTTGTAAGCTGTTGGTGCATGGGGGTGATATGCCTACCGTACAGACTCACCTAGACTTGGACTTGATGATTATGTGGAATCCAATGGAGACAAATTTGGAGCAGTAGAAGGATACTGTGTCATTAGCTAAGCAGAGCAGGTCTTGAGTGTGTGCCTCGTCCTAGTTGTCAGGGGTGTAATGGCACTGTGGCATTCATTGTGATGGAACTCTTTTGAGGTAAGGCATGTGGGTTCTTGTGTGGCTCTAACTAGGGTGGAAATAGGTTCTTGTGGTATTGTGACCCTTGATGTAGTAGGCGGGTTATGCTCGGGTAGCACTATGGGTTCTCTATTTGAGTAAGGTGCCCTTTGATGGTGTGCATGTGGGCCTAGAGGAAGGTTCTTGTGTAACTGCCCCCTTTCTCGAGGTCAATTCTTGTGTTGCTTCTTTGATGATCTGGGAAATCTTCTCATTGAACGGTACTATTCGAGGAATCATCGTACTCTAGGGGCTTGGGGGCTTGTTCATCGTGCAATAGGCTCAAGGGTAGGTTCTTGTGAAACTGCATCCAGAGTTGACGCAGGTTCTTGTGTCACTACCTTTTGAACCCCAGCAAGTTGGGATCGCATATTCGGTGCCGTCAAAAATTTATGTGGCCCTCTTGCCTTGGTAGTAGCCCTCAGTTTGAGCTTTGTGGCAACCCAGCGCTTGTAGGGCCATTGTGCTTGGAGTGGTGAATTTGGCCTTGGCAATCGAGGCAATTGGGGCATCAAGCTCTTCTATTAGATGGGGTTGCCCATGTTGGTGTAGGCCAAGAAGAGATCAGAGACCCTTCCCCTACTTCGGTCCTTTCGGGCTATTGACTTCTATTGAAGTGGCGTTGTACACAGAGAATGGATTCTTGCATCTATTGTTCATGGCATTTCTAGGTGGGCAGTAGGGGTGGTAGAGTAGCTTGTGGCACAGCCCTGCTATCACTACAATTAGAACTTTGTACTGTCCAGACCTGGACTTCCTTCCGAGGGTTGGAGCCAGGAGCGCTGGAGGTTGTTGGGGCCTTGGAATTGCCTTTGTTCAAAATTTCTTTGCCTTTGGCGGGTGGTGGTACAATGGGGGGGTGGGATGAAGTTTACAAAGAAGAATTGTTGCAATCCTCCCCCCGTTTGTGAGAGATGTTGTTCTAGCCCTCCAGTCAATTTGGCAGTTCATGTTCTTTGATGGCTTGGTGTTTCATCTAGGCTGCCTCAGCCTTAAGCTTCCACCCCAAAGTCTAGGCTGAAGAGGATGCAATTTGTGGCCACTTTATAAGATGTTTGCTAGGCCCACAAGGTTGCGATGAGCTTGTGCTTCCAGTTGGTACAACTAGCTTCGACGATGCAAGTTATAATCTTGCAGCATGTTTTGTTTGAGCTCTCAACCAGACTGTTTGCCCTGGGGTAGTATGGCATCGACTTCCTATGTATAACCATGAATTCACTAGTCAAGATTGCTACTTGCCCTGTGCGGACCTTGGCAAGTATAGCTTTGGATTGGGGGCCTTCACATTATGTAGTTCATGTCTCTTGCCCTTGTGGCCATGGGAGCTCTCTGGAACACTGGGACATGTTGATCCTCATGTAGGAGGTAGTGTAAAGAAAGAGGGAGAGAGATAGGAGACTCAAGTTCAGCTTTCTTCACAACACACAAAAGAGAGAGGACACAAGGTTGGAGGGTGAAGCCTTTCTTCACTTTTGCACACAACAACAATACAATAGAAGAGGGAAATACCCTATATGTCAAAACCTAGAATACGTGGTTCATATGTGAACCCAAACCAAAAACATACGTGGTAGTCTAACTACACCACGAGTACAACTAACATAGGCGGTGACATAAATGATAGTCATCCAGGAGATATGTCGGGGATAGAGCTTGATATCTTAACACTCCCCCTCAAGCTCAAATCCATCTCACGTACACCAAGCAAGCTCCTAAATCTGCGAAGCTTCTCGGTACCCAATGCCTTCGTAAAGATATCAGCCACCTGATCCTCAGTGCTGACATAGACAAGATCAATCTCACCAGCTAGAACCTTCTCTCTCACAAAGTGATAATGCACCTCAATGTGCTTCGTTCTAGCATGATAAACTGGGTTATTAGCAAGCATGATGCTGCTAATGTTGTCACAATGAATGACAACTGCTGCATGAACTGACTGTCCCATATCTGCAAGTAGCTTCCGTAACCAAGCTACCTCACATGCAGCCATTGCTGCACCCCTGTACTCAGCCTCTGTGCTCGACAAGGCAACTGTTGGCTGCTTCTTGCTGCTCCAACTGATGGCACCACTCCCAAGGGAAAACATAAAACCACTAGTAGATCTCCTGTCTGAGACACTACCAGCCCAGTCAGCATCTGTGTATCCATGTACCTGTAATGCACACCCAGCTTCATAAAACAGTCCATAATGCAATGTGGACTTCACATACCGCAGTATGCGCCTAGCCGCATCCAAATGTGGCTTCCTTGGTGCCTGCATAAACTGACTCACCAGCCCCACAGCATAGCTCAAATCTGGTATGCCCAAGAAGTAACGCAGCTCTCCCAAATCCTTCATCTCAAATTTCTGCTTCAACAGCAGCTTCACTTCATTAATGTCTGCATCACTATCACCTGTAATAATCAAGTCATCAACATAGATGACTATAAGCACAATCCCTCTGTTTGTCCTTTTCACATAAAGTGAAAAATCTGAATTGGAAATCTGAAATCCAATAGTGACAAGATATTGCCCTATCTTGTCTGACCATGCCCTCGGTGCCTGTTTTAAGCCATACAAGGCTTTGCGCAACCTGCATACAAAATCGGGGTGTGCATTATCCTCATAACCTTCTGGCTGCATCATATAAACCTCTTCCTGCAAGTCACCATGCAAGAAGGCATTTTTCACATCCATCTGATGCAAAGACCATCCCTTTGCAGCAGCCATAGCAATTACTGCTCTCACGGTTGCCATCCTTGCAACTGGGCTGAAAGTTTCCTCATAGTCAATTCCATATGTCTGTGCAAAACCTTTGGCAACCAATCTTGCCTTGTACCTGCTAACAGACCCATCAGCATTGTGCTTTACTTTGTAAACCCACTTGCAGCCAATAGCCTTCTTATCATGAGGCAAAGGCATCAAATCCCAAGTGTGGTTTGCATCCAAGGCAGCCATCTCTTCATCCATAGCTGCTTCCCAATTTTTATGCCCTGCTGCATCCTCAAAACATGTGGGCTCTGGCTCCTCTAGAACCTTGACCATATAAGCATACTGATGTGCTGTATACCCATCATATCTCAGCCTGTCAACTGGATACTTAATACGAGTGGACCTCCGTACAACTGGATCAGTTGCAGGAGTATTTAAATCATGCCTGCTTTTCCTTGCACCAGGTGTAACAACAGAAGGAATCCCAAGTTCCTCATCAAGGCTCATTTCAGAGCCACTTGACTCTCCATCAACATGAGAGCTACCAGCAGACACATCAAACACTGAAGCATGGTCCACTTTTTCTTTTCCCTTATGTGATACCTGCACAACACTATCAGGACTGCCATGTGACGATTCACTAGATCTCAATCTCCCTGTCCATGCATTAGATCCACTAGTAGAGGACTCTCTGGGTCCACTCAAGGCTTGAGATTGCTGCTCTGCATTTATTGCAGCATTCCCATTTCCTGCATCTGCATCTCCTACCATAACAGTTGGTGCATACCAGCTGCTCATTTCATCAAAAACAACATCTCTGCTCACTTGCATTTTGCGGGTGGAAGGGTTATAACAGCGATACCCTTTCTGATGCTGAGCATATCCAATAAAGATGCATTTTTCTGCCTTTGGATCCAGCTTTGTTCTCTTCTCATCAGGAACATGAACATAAGCTATGCAACCAAATACCTTCAAGTGAGAAATATCTGGTTTTTGGCCTGTATACATTTCTTCAGGCGTCATGCCATGGACAGCTGCAGTGGGGGTTCTGTTCATAATATAAACAGCAGTTGCTACTGCTTCAGCCCAAAAATAATCAGGCATGTTTTTCTCATTTAGGATCGCTCGTCCTACTTCTGCAATATGCCTGTTCTTCCTTTCTGCAACCCCATTCTGCTGAGGGGTAGACCTGCATGAGTACTTCCTTTGAATTCCCTGTTCTTTCAGATATTCACAAAATTCTTCTGAAAAGTACTCTCCCCCTCCATCAGATCTTAGCACTTTAATATGCACACCTTTCTCTTTTTCAACCATGGCCTTAAAACCCTTGAAATGGCTGAACACTTCACTTTTGTGCTTCATAAAATAAATCCACACCTTCCTAGTGTAGTCATCAATAAACGTCACATAATAATGGCATCCACCAATAGAAGCAGCTTTGGTTGTCCAAACATCTGAATGGATCACTTCCAAAGGTCTTCTGCTCACCTTAGCATTTTTGGGAAATGCATGTCTGGCCTGCTTACCCATTTGGCATGCTTCACATACCTTTTGCATTCCCTCAACTCTGAATTTAGGCAAACCTGCAACAATGTTTTTCGTTTGCATAGATTTCAGCCTTTGTATATTCACGTGCCCAATGCGCTTGTGCCATATCTCAATATCTGCAATGACACCTCTCCCATGCGCAAACATAGCAGCTTTCACCTCAGGCATATCAACATCCAAGGTGAACATTCTTCCATTTTTGTTGCCTTTCGCAACCAAGCGGCATTTATTTTTCAAGTCCTCAACAAAGCATCCATCAGGATTAAATCTAACCTGCAGACCTTGCTCAACCATCTGGCCAACTGAAACCAGGTTCTTAGTGATTTTTGGAACATGAAGTACATCTGCCAAGTACTTTGTTTTGCCATCCTGCATAGCCAATGGCACTTTACCAACCTGCGTAATTGGGTGCGCAGTATCATCACCTGTTTCAACATAACCTGGCTTATCCAAATTTCTGACATCATGAAACCACTCACCATGACTGGTCATGTGGTTAGAGGCACCTGAATCAACATACCAAACATCATTGCAAGCTGCAGCATCTCCTGACATGGAGTTAACCATATGCTGCATCACAAAAAGGTGCTCATTTCTGTCGTCACCATGCCCACTTGATGATGCATAGTTGCTTTGCTGCAACTTTCCACTTTTGATGTCATTCTGCTTTTTATAGCATGTATTCTCCTTGTGTCCAGGCTTTCCACAATAATAGCATTCTATGCTGCTATTTACTTGCTGGTTCCTTTGCCATGAACCACGGCCTCTTTGGCTCCCCCTGCCTCTAGAACTACCACGTCCTCCTCCATAGGACTGGTTTTCCTGTTGTTGCTGTTGGTTCTGATTTCCTGCACGGCCACCAGAACGGCCTCTTCCTCTACCTCTGCCTCTACCTGTATTCGAGTAGAAAGCAGTCTCTTGAGAAGTTGAGGTGGCTGAACCACCATTCCTTTGCTCTTCACTCAGCAAGAGAGCAATAAGTTCCTGAAAATCAGGAAATGTTTCACGGACTCCAATGGATGTCCGAAATTGTGCATAATCTTTCCCAAGACCATTCAAGGTCACGGACACTAAGTCCTCATCATCAACAGGTGCTCCAATGGAGGCAAGAGAATCTGCAAGGCCTTTCACCTTCAAGGAATACTCATTTATATTCAGATTTTTCCTTTGCACATTGTGCAACTCCTGCTTTAGCTGCATCTTTCGTGCTTTGGTATTTGTGCTATACAGCTTCACCAATGTATCCCATGCCTCCTTAGGCGTCTCTAGATCCTGTATATGCACAATCATAGAATCTGAAATGCTAACGGACAGCCAATACAGGCATTTTCTGGCTTTTTCATGCCATTCTTTAAAGGCCTTCAATTCAGCAGGAGTGGGAGCAGCACCCAAAACTGGTTCTGCAGTTTCACCACTGATGTAATCCCAAACTCCCTTTCCCATAAAGAAGTTTGTCATCCTGAACTTCCATGCTTGGAAGTTGTTCTTGTCAAGCTTCTCACTGACAATGGTAGACAGATTCTCAGACATTTTACAAATCACGAATTGCAACAGCAACCTGTAAACACAGCAAATGCCTCACAAGGGCAAATAGCAAAGCTTCTGCGAAAAGCCTCACAGGGGCAGATCTGCAACACTGACGAAAGTGGTATTTCACCACACAGTCACTTCCTCGTGACGATTTTGCATCAACAGGCAACAGGCATGAATCTGCAACTCCCAATATCTCTGCACATAGGCATACGATGCAATTTCTGTGGCACCTTTCCACCGACTAGCCGCGCGGTGGTCGCACAGCAAAAACAAGGCCTTTTCCTGAGTGCCTGCGAAGAACTTCCGCCTTCAAAACGGGCCTCGAAATGGCCTCAAATCAGAAAAATAAATTCACCTAGGGCTTTGTCCTCTCCCGCAGCATATATTGCGCTCTCGCCGCACCGCGAAGGGCCTCTCAATCTGAAGCAGTGCACTCCTGCACTTCTGGCTGTGCTACCTGCAGAGATTTGCTCCCAAACTCGAAATAGGAAAGCTACACTGGTCCTCTTACCAGGACACCACAAACTTGGCTTTCTTTCTTGAGCTCCTTACCACGAACAAGGCTCTGATACCATGTAAAGAAAGAGGGAGAGAGATAGGAGACTCAAGTTCAGCTTTCTTCACAACACACAAAAGAGAGAGGACACAAGGTTGGAGGGTGAAGCCTTTCTTCACTTTTGCACACAACAACAATACAATAGAAGAGGGAAATACCCTATATGTCAAAACCTAGAATACGTGGTTCATATGTGAACCCAAACCAAAAACATACGTGGTAGTCTAACTACACCACGAGTACAACTAACATAGGCGGTGACATAAATGATAGTCATCCAGGAGATATGTCGGGGATAGAGCTTGATATCTTAACAGGTAGTGACTTATGATGCCACATCCCTCCTCGAAAAGGTAATAGTTGGAGGGACCGTGGTCCTATTCTGGCTCCTCCCAATCATTGGGTAGTTCCTCCACCAACACTTGATTGATTGGAGTTATACGAGGCAGGGGAGGTCGCAAACCTAGTATGGGTGGTGGTAAGGGAGCCTATTTGCCCTGTATTGCCTTGAATTGGCTAGAGGGGTACCTTGCACATTTATCAGGTTGGGTGGGGCCATTAAGGCTAATGGGGGTCTCGCTTGATAAATAGGTTGGTGAAGGACCCTTGGGAATCGGCATTGGGAAGTGTCATGGTTTTTTCATCTATAGCAGTGCGCATAGCAGAGCAATTGCCTTGCCTTATGGTGGCGGGGGCACTCATTGGAGGGGTGATTGCCATCGCATACCCCACACCACATGTTGTTTATCCTAGGAAAAAAATGGGGGTTACTTGGTATTCAACTCCATCAGAGGTATCACAATCACTAAGGTCTTCCAATACGAAGCCTACCAAGAAGGAGAACAATGAGCCCAAGGGCTTGGATATGAGTGAGTTGGCATCCAACCTACTGAATCAGCTCGGCTAGCAGTGGAAGTCAGGGATCTCCAAGGAGAAATTACCGTTAAGCTACAAAGGCAAGCAAGTAGTAGCCAAGCATCATTGCATTTGATCCAAGCATAAATAGCTTGAAACAATAGCTCGTCGGCGAGCTATAAAGACAGGGTGCCAAAAACTTTTTTCCAAGATGGCATTTTGGGGTTTCATCTAAAGGTACTCATGTTTGTAGCCGTTTTCAAGATTTTTGGGCCTTATAACCTCATTTCTAGTGTCAAAGAGGTCAAATTGTGCATGTATCAAAAGTTTTTTTTTTCCCCAATGAATTTATACCCCTCTAGCAACATAGTTGAAGTTTTGTTTTGTTCCAAGGAATTTATACCAATGGAGTAACGATGGTTATCCATAGGTCAAATATTTGAACATCTATAATTTCTAGTTTTGTGGGAGATGTGTTTGTTTGTATTGGGTCCTCTGCATGTAAGAATACAAGTTGTGCATATAATAGTATGTTAAATTTCTCCCAATGCTAAATGCATAGCTCTGCTTAAATTTTCCCATTAAAAAGAATCATTATGGTTGAGTCAACTCAATCCTTGTAGCTAGAGCTCAAGGTGGTTGTAAAAGTTCTACACCATACGATCTTTAATCGCATGCCATGAGCTATAGAAAAAATTTAATAAAAACTCACAAAACTCGCAAAAACTTACTTGCAAAATGCCAAGCCCACTATAAGCCTAGCAACTAAAGGAATGGGGGCCAGATACATCGTCCTGGCTACCAATTATTTCATCAAATGGGTGGAGGGCCGAGCCATAAAGAAAGCTAATGCGCATTCCACAGCTAAGGTTTTTAAATAAACCAATCATAACACGGTTTGGATGTCCATTAGAAGTAGTCAGTGATCAAGGAACTCATTTCCTCAATGAAACAATCGCACTCCTAACTAGCGAAGTCATGATTGTACATAGGAAATCCATGCCCTATTATCCTAGAGTAAATGGCCTAGGCGAAAGCTCAAACAAAATGTACTGCATGATTAGAACTTGTACATTCGAAGCCAATCATACTGACTGGGAGGACAAGCTCATCGCAGGACTATGGGCCTACCGAAAATCTTACAAAGTGGTGACGAACTACACCCCCTTCAACTTACCCTTTGGGGTAGAGGCAGTTATGCTACTGAAGTATGTAGTGCCTAGCCTTTGGATCACAATCAAGGAAAGACTCACCAAAAATGCCTTAGCTGAGCACCCAACCGATCTTGAATGGCTAGATGAGACAAGATTGCACACATTGTATTGCCTTCAAGTGGAGAAAGCAAGGCATAAAAAATGGTTTGATTGCAACCTCAAGAACAAGGACCTTGAAGAGGGGGACTTGGAACTCCTTTATAGCATCTGAAACACCAAGCGCAAACGAAAATATAAGGGCATGGCACGTAGTGGAGATTACTCCACAAGGCACATGTTGGTTAGCCACCCTAGATAGGGTCAAGATGGAGGGTTACCTCAATGGTAGAAAATTGAAAAGATATTATGATTCACTCACCCTATAGACCCTCCAGGCCATACACTAAGAAAAATATCTCAAGGCCAAGATAGCTCGGATGAAACGCCGGGCCATCGAAGAAGCCAAGATATGTAATGCCAAAATCAGACAAAGAAAACAAATGGCTTTGTTTAAGGCTAGAGTAGAGCACCTAGGCCCGACTGATGAACTAATGGTAGATCCGTCTAGGTTGATTGTCCAACTGCAGGGCCTGAGTACAAGCATCAAGCCACTCATGGATCCAAGAGTGAGTCATAATTTCATCTCTTGCAAGGTATGGGAAGCATTAAAGTAACCCCTAAACCTTAATGTTGCTTTTGTTTGGGTTATCAAAGGCCAAATCTTAAGTACCTTGGGGTATGTGGACTTGAAACTAACCATTGTCTGCCCAGTGGTAGAGACTCATTTTTATGTTCTTCCCACAGAGATGACCGACAAACAGATGATACTAGGGAGGACCGTTTGATCTCTGGAGAAGGTTGTTGGGCCGCCCATGGTTATGTGAGGACTACGTTGGAGGGGCCATGCTGGTCGCTAGTCATTGGGCATTGTTGTTTTGCTAGCTTTTGGAATTGTAGAGGTGGAAGGATCCGCTAAGCTACATGGACGTTGGAAGGAGTAGTCTGTTGTTGTAGTTGTTGTTAGGCGGCCGTGGTTCTTGTTGTAGTAAGAGGCATCAAGGTCGTATGTGATGTGGGTTGGAGCACCATTTGAGTTGGGACTTGTGCTATAGAAGCCCATGAGAGCCATTATGGCGTAGGTCTGGGAGGATGGTGGCTGCTCATCTCTAGCTGCTATAGCAAAGGCTTTTGGAATCCTTGGCACTGAGTTGGATGAGTTTCACAGTTGGGTTGTTGTACGCCATGCTGAAGCTAGAGGACAATAGTCATGAAGCATTGGAAGCACCATGATTAGATCACGTTTCTTAAAGGAGGGATTTGTTTTGTCAGCATGGAGCTCATTTGGCCATTGTGGAGCCATCCCTTGTGTAGGTCATGCTGTTGTAGAGAGGTGTTGCATTACGAGTCGGCCGTTGTGAGATGAAATTTGAAGCTTGGTTGGTCTTTGTGTTGAAGCATCGTTTGTAGAGGTTGCCAAGGTTAATATTCATTGTTGCTTGGCATGAAGCCATTGAAGAGGAGAAAGATATCATCTCATGCAAGAGGTGTGGTGGAAGCCCATTGGCACTATCATTGTGTTGCGTAGTCAAGCGTGATGGAGAATTTTATTTTCGCTCAGTGATGATGGCGTTACTATGAGAGACGTCTGAATCTGTTGTGAGGCTATGCTATGGAAGTCACTGTGGCTGACATTGTTAAAGGAGACGCCGGCGCAGTTGGTTGTTGCTTGCATGCGTTTTAGCTAGAGCCACTCTTAGTTGGAGAGGTCACCATAAGTCTACACTTTTTGTGATAGCAGGGCTTGGAGCTAAGTGCATAGAGAGTCATAAAGAGGGTGTCACCTCTGTTGTGTTTGTTGGCTTTTCGGTCCCGCTTGCCTTGTCTATAAAGTAGTGTAGAGACTTGGTCCTATGTTGCAATGGAATATCCACCACTACTTGCTCTTCCAAAATGGCTAAGCACTTCTTTACAACTGAACTGAGAGAAAATCTCTCATGAAATACCCTTGAATCCCTCAAGGAACAAAAAGAAGGAGGAATACTAAAATGAAGATAGCTCTCTGTCCTCCTTTTGAATCTCTTGAAGAGAAGAATAACAACCTCACTAGAAATTCTCAAAGAGCAAAGAAATGGAATGAAAAAGAATTCTCTCACCAATAAAAAGAACATATCTCACTCTCCATAGCTTGGAACGATGAGCTTTCTGATGCAAGTTGGACAAAAGAAGGGGCTCTACAAGAAGACCTAGAGAGGATGAAGAAGATGCCTCAAATGGAGGGTTTATTACCTTGACAAAGCAAGGGCGTGCATGCCTTGATTGAACAAGGGCTTGCACTCTCTCGAATAGAAAACTATCGATGGATGAACCTCATAGATCTCTCACTCAAAGATGGAGGATGCCTCGTACAAGGAGGGCTTCACACTCATGAAGAGAGTGGGAGCACCATCAACTCTAATGCCATGATGGAGTAGGGGGGGAGAGAGAGAGAGAGAGAGAGAGAGAGAGAGAGAGAGAGAGAGAGAGAGAGAGCACATGGTATAGCTACCTATACACTATTTTGTATTGAACATAAACACGAATTTACACATCAGAACCCCTTAGGGTTAGGAATAGGGTTTGCTCCTAATTCCGCATCTAGATGGTGCAATTTACACCATCCTTAACATAAATAAAAAACCCTTATCAAAGTAGTCTTGGGTGAAAAGAGCAATAATAATTACCAAGAACTAGTAATTAAATAAGCTACTACTGATTGAACTAGTTCAAGGTATCACATGTTATGAAGTCCTTATAATATATAAGTCAAATACTAAACATCTTAAAATCCAGAAAGTGCATTTTGGTTGGATATCATGAGCATAGTAAACCGTACAAACTATATGATCCGAGGAAAACAATCACCTCAAGAGGTGTGTTCAATGAAGATTTAGAGTGGAAAACATCAAACACAATTGTATCAACAAAGGCAAAATATATAAGCCATAAGTTGAAAACATAGAAGAGAAAGTAAAAGAATCTCAAAAACTACAAGATCCTAAAATTACAAGAATCTCAAAAACTACAAGATCCTAAAATTGAGAAACAAAAGTTGATATATATACAGATTCAAGGAAAGGCTATTCAGGACAACCTAACAATACATATCACAAAATCCTTCAAGCTATGATTCTACATATGACTTCTTTTTCAAATATCCTAGCCTATGTGGTTGTCCCACTACTATACCTCTGTTGTCGAATTAGTTTGGCATCGGGCACCAAAGGTATCTTATGTTGACACAACTCAAGAGGAACTCCTCGTTGTAGGTCAGTGTAACTCTAGGAAAAAGCTTTCTCATACCTAACAAATGAATCTCTTGTAATGTTTAGTTGCTCGGAAGAAAGATTGGCATTAATCACTACCATTGCAAGGTATTCTTTTGTTCTGATATTTAGTTCTTGTGTTGGCTCTAGTACTAACTGCTCAGTACCGAGTCTTGTAATAGTCACTGGTATTTCAACTAACTCGTGTTCCCCTTCAATGTCTTCAATGAAGTTACTTGGAAAGAGGTATTTTTGCTTAGCAATCTGCTTGGCAGCTTTTGTTTGATGTCTACAACCACTTGAAAAATGTCAATCTCACCAACAGGTAGGATTTGTAACTCCATCAATCATGATTCAACATCTTGAGGGAATGGATCTGTGACCTCCAAATTCTTTGGTCGACAGCTACTCAAAACCTTCTGAGAATTAAAAGGAATGCACACATCTTGACTATCTATTTTAATGTCATCTCTTTTAAACCTCAAACATGGAGTACTTTTGCACTTTTAAGCCAAGGTCATCCCAATATTATTGGATAGGCATGCCGATCCATGGCAATCACAATAAAACTAATTGTATAATAGATTCCACCTATAGAGATGATAACATCCTATAACATACCTTTTGGTTCAACCAATCTTTGATCTACCGTATGTATTCAAAAAGGTGATGGCTTGTAGGACTTAAACTTTAGCCTCTTAACAATTTCTTCCAAAATGATATTCACTCTAGAACCACCATCTACTATCACTTCTGGTATAGTTTTTTTCTTAACCTTGATGGTGATCAGTGGCACTTCCTCATCAACTATTGGAGTGTCAATTATAGCTATAGTGGCTAAAGAATCTACCTCTTTTGGTTTCTTGGATGATTCTTTGATCTATCGGGCGAAGAAATCCCAACAATATGAAGCTATTCGCATTCACTTAGCAAGTGTCAAACTGACTTTCATGTTCTTGAATATTTCCCATGCTTGGGCTAGCTTTGTGCCAGGTTCTATTGAAGCACTTAGTTATTTATGCCGCATTTACCATAGATTTTGAGGATTTCCCTTGCTTAGTAATAAACTGTTGAATTTGTTCAAGCATTTCCATTGCTGGAGCTTCCCCTTTTAACTCCCTTGCAATTTTAGGAGCTAACTCCTTTTGAGCCTTCCAATATCTTTACTTAAAGAATCTATGTATTCAGTGGTTGTAAGAAGTGATCCTTTTGATCGAGTAATCACTTGGGCATCAACTGCATGTGAAATATTGGCTACAACTACTCGGCATTCTGAATCCACTTCTTTTCTTTCCATCTTAGTTTTGAGAAATTTTAAATGTTCATCCCATATTGGACAGTAAAAAAGTAGATGATTTTATCCACAACAAAAACACTTGATCTTAGATGGGTCTATTTTCTCCTTACAATTTTTATCTTTTTCCTTCTGCATGGGAGGTGGTGGCTTACCGTTCAACCTTGATTTGTTGACGCTTGGTAATTTTTACCATTGAACCAACACTCTGATTCATCATGACCAAACTTGGTACAAGTATTACAATATTCAGTTTTGCAGTTCTTTTCTAAGTGTCCACCTCTGGAACATTTATTACATGGTTTCTCACTATTGCCTAGTTTTCCTTGAATGCCCAATTCTCTTAAGGCCTTCTTCAACTCAGTTTTGAGCTTATCTTTCTTTGCTGGCATCTCCTAATTGCCACTATCAGACATTGCATATCAATCAAAAAAATATCCAACGGGCTGAACTATCTCTAAGAAAATTTTATTCATGTACACGGGAAATAGTCCATGTACTCATCTATTGTGGCACCTTTGATATGGTAAACTTGGAAAAAACTCTACAACTATCTATATGGATCTACTCGTCTATTGTGGCACCTTTGATATGGTAGACTTGCAAAAAACTCTGCAAGTAACTATATGCATCTTCGGCATCAGTGCCTTTGAAATTTTAAAAATTTACCTTAATGTTGGTGCTAGACTTAGATTTTTCCTCCCCATATCCTGAGTAGATAGGTCTTCCACTCGGAAGGATTGAGTCACTAGTCTTCCACCTATCATACCTACCTTCATGTGTATGACATCATTGTTGTCTATCCCGCACTCGGTTGGTACTATCTTTAGGCCTTAGTGGTACTAATTGGTGTACGTTTGTAAGCCGAGTAGAACTTATGTCCATCGTAAGAGAAGCTTGGGAAATTTGCCTTAGCTACTCCACATTCACTTCAGGTCTTTGGTGGCGTCTCTCTCCATCAAAGGCACATCACTCTTCTTGTTGATTTTTTTCGTCCATCTGTTGTAGTTGGCCTTCTTCCTTCGTATCTTTCTCGATGTAATTCCTCTAGAATAATAGTCAATTACTATCAAAGTCATTCTCTTTGCTCTTTGAGTTGGTCTTCACATTCATTTTGATGTTCCACAGAGGAAATGGCCATCTGCTTGAAATCCAAGCTCTCCATAGATGACTGCTCAAACTCCACTTGCCACCATGATGGACCTTCATCTGTCAATCTTTTGGGATGCCTCAACCCAAGACCAGTGCTCTGTCCTTTTTAATCTGCATGTTAATCGACTTCCACCCCCAAGGTAGCATGGCCAAGTCTCTCTCCTTGTGCTCATTTCTACTGTGGGATAGTTGATTATTTTGCTAGCCTCCTTTGGGCAATGAACTCCAGTCGCTCCAGTTCTCATGGTATAATGTAACCAATTCCTTTGGCTCATGAACTCTTCGCAACTAGCTGCGTATCTTCTTCTTCGTTCCAAGTGTGTGGTATACAATGACTAAGGTAGAAAGTATCTGATTTGTGATTTGAATACTTTTTATATCCCACATGCCAATCTTCAAGCAAACCACCAAACTACGCCACTCATCTAGAGTTACTTTTGGAGAAATTTCTTGTAGTATCCCACAATTCCTAGCAACTGATTCACTTCATCATTGGTCAACATGAGCCTCACTGACCTTAGTACTAAGCTTACTACCTCTGTTCTCTAAATCTCTTGAACTATCAACTCATCAACCCTTCCCCAACAAGATCGCCAAAAATGTTGACACTTCGGTTTACTCACCCACGACTAACTTTGAAAAGGTGCGAGGTGTTAACCCGACCCTATGCAGTGCTCAGTGAAGATGCGCTCTCTTGCAATCCTAAGTATAATGTGTTCAGGTGATAGAATAGATGACAACATTAACACAGAGTTCGGGGTTAGTAATTCACAAGAGAACCATATGGTGACGGGAGAATACCAAGTTACACACACTTAAATAGAATTCTAAGTGCAATTCACGATCAAAGACAAGTATATAGACGAGCGGAATCAACTTATATTAATATGCTTAGAACCAAGCTGCCTCGGCCTGCAATGAACACTCAGTGTCTTCCTATCCTAGCAAGCTTAGGTGGGAGGAAGAGAACTCAGCACACTGCTCTCTTGTTCTCTTCTCTATCCCCCTGTTACAACCGCATCACATCTAAGCAAAACTACCTTCTAAGAGTGATAGCGCTTGGTGCATCATGTTGCTACTGTTGATTGGTGGGTCCACCGCAATCTCTTGCACCTTTGCTGTGCAAAATGGTGCTCAACCCAGGACGCTTCACCACTTCCAAGTAAGTTGGTACTCGGTGACTACACTTCGAACCCTATTGTGTTAGCCTGACCAACATGCATATTAATCTTCCTATACTAATCCCATGGGGCTTGCTTGAGACTATAAACTTGCAACTCCATGTAGAATTTAAGATTCATTTAATGCAAGTGTAACTCCATACTACATGCAAGAGAGAAAACAAGATGGATTGTCTTCATCTTAATGATGATCAATGAAAATTCTTCAACCTTTTGATTACTCGATTTGTCTTTGGGTGATAGCAATACAAGATGGAATAAAACGTGGTGTCTGAGACATTTCTTTTTTAAGTGCTTTCAAAATAAAGAAAAACAAATTATAGTATTTTTTGGGATCTTGTTTTTTAAAAAGAACAAAAATTTTGCTTATAATTATTTTAAATAATGATACTTTGTTTGAAAGTGGCTATATCTTAAAGTTCTTTAAAGTGGAAAAAGTTTGCCACCTTTTCCTGGTATTACACCTTCATCTTTGTGATTGGTTCAAAAGCCTCCTCTAGTCAATGCTCACATCAATCTTGCCTTGTAGTTATCTACACTCCCATCAACTTTGTGCGTAATTGTGTAGCCCTGAATGACATCCAGTTCCCAAGCTCTACGCCCATGAAATTGACTCATTCCTTGGAATTTCTTGGCTCTCGAAAATTGACAAGCTCTTTTGATTGTGCCACACAACACCTAAAAACTATATGTAGCCTTTTAGGCTTCATGTACTTAGCAATGTTTCTTGCTTCATCCACCAACTTGTTTGGCAATTTTGGCATTTGTTTGGATGATGTGGATTTTGTATCATGATAAAAATGAGATATATCTAGCAAAGAATCAGCAAAATATCTCAAGAATTCTCCTACATTCTATCGACTACTACTCATGCTTGGTAACATGTCATCACATATTCCATATTCTATGGATGTCTATAAATCTTTATCTTTGACATTGTCAACCACTTGCCATGTCTAGTCTTCCATCTGATTTCTCATAAGCATGATGGAAAGTAGCTTGAATTACTTTCTCATCAAACACCACATAATCAGAAGATAATATTTTGTGAGTGTGCAAGATTGTATAGGTTATAAGCTTTATGACCTTCATTTGCATTCCCAACCATATGCACTTCTCACCCTTGGAACTAAACTTACTTCTCTTGTCCACTGACACATGAGCATAGGCATTAATTACTCCAGCAACATGAATCTGCACGTCACCTCCATAGCTAGCCATGTACATGTACTCTTTGCTAACCCTACATTGTTTGATAATTTTATTGACAGCATCTAACTTGCCACACATCATCGAAGGCCCCTCACAGGCTTGTAGTCTGCAGCATATCCCCATCCCCCCAAAAAATGATCCATATTAACAAGATGAGATTCCCACAGGTGTGAAACTTTACCCATAGAGCTGTCTGACACCATCTCACCAATAATCACACCACATTACCAGACTCCCATAGCCAGTTTCTCATTGTGATAGGGAAGCATCTCTTCTCTCTTCTTCATCCACATTTGGAAGCACTGTGCTTGTGGTAGGCTACATGTGCTGCCTCCGTCATGCCCAGCATGCATATCCTGTGTGGAGGATGCACGTGCATCTGACAGTGAATCATGCACCCCATGATTTAAAACAACTGTGACCTAGCACTTTCTTCACACCATTATCAATCATTGCTGTTCTCACCTTCATTGCCACATCCAAGCTACCTGCATTCGTATGCATATCTGCTTAGCAACACATATGGTGAATCATTTGTTGGATCTAGCTTGCAAACAATATTTGCTGTTCGCACAGCGCGCTGCACATCACCGTGGATTCTGCATGATGAAAGCAAGCTCAGCCATGGTGAAGCAATGTGTTTAAATGGCATGCTGATGAGCAGGTCCTCTGCCTCTTCCAACAGTCCTCCTCGCCCGAGAAGATCAGTCATGCATGCATAATGCTCCACGGAGGGGGTTTTTCCATGGTCTCTATTCATAGAGACAAAGTACCGCTTCCCATCAGCAACCAGCCCTGCATGACTGCATGCAGTAAGAACACAGATAAAGGTGATCTTGTCTGGCTTCACGCCTTCCTCCAGCATTTCATTAAACAGTTGTAGGGCCTCTTTGCTATGCCCATTCTGGGCACACGCGGCCATTATGGCATTCCAGGAAACCACAGTCTGCAATGGCACCCCTGCAAACACAGCCCTTGCATCATCTAGATTCCCACACTTGCCATACATATTGATGAGTGCAGTTCCCACTGCCTTTGACTCCCACCCATTGCCAGTAACAGAAGCATGGATCTCTTGACCCTCGTCTAGGGCTGCCACACTGGAACATGCATCCAAAACACAGATAAAGGTAATCTTGTCTGGCTTGTGGCCTTGTGCATGCATTTGACAAAACAATTCTAGGGCCTCCTTTCCATGCCAATTCTGTACACATGCTGCCACCATGGCGTTCCAGGTCACCACATTCTGCAGTGGCATCTCTGCAAACACAGCCCTAGCATCATTTAGGCTCCTACACTTGCCATACATATTGACGATGGCATTGCACACAACTACATCTGACTCCCAACGGTTGCCAGCAAAGGTAGCATGGATTTCTCGACCCTCTTCAAGGGCTGCCATACTTCCACATGCATCCAAAACGCAGATGAAAGTGATCTTGTTTGGCTCGAAGTCTTCTGCCTGCATTTGACCAAACAGATCCAGGGCCTCGCTGCCGTGCCCATTCTGGGCATAGGCTGCCATCATGGCATTCCAGGAGACCACATCCCGATGTGGCATCTCTGCAAACACAGCCCTGGCATCACTTGTGCTCCCACACTTGCCATACATATTGATGAGGGCATTCCACATAACGGTATCCGAGCCCCATCCATTGCCAGCAACAATAGCATGAATCTCTCGACCCTCCTCTACACCTGCCAAACTGGCACATGCATCCAAAATGCAAATGATGGTGACCTTGTTTGGCTCCAAGCCTTCTATTTGCATATAGCCTAGAAGTTGTAGGGCCTCCTTGCCGTGCCCATTTTGGGCACAGGCTACAATCATGGCATTCCAGGAAACCACATCCCGGAGTGGCAGTTCTGCAAACACTGTCCACGCTTCATCCAGGCTCCCACATTTACCATACATATTGACAAGGGCTGTTCCCACAACAACGTGCACCTCCCATCCGTTGACAACGGCTGCAGCATGGATCTCTCGACCCTCTTCTGAAGCTGCCACACTGGCACATGCATCCAAAACACAGATGAAGGTGATCTCATCTGGCTCAAAGCCTTCGGCCTGCATTTGACCGAACAGTTGTATAGCTTCCTTCCCATTTCCATTCTGAGCACACGCAGCGATCATTATAGTCCAAGAATACATATTCCGTTTGACTATTTTGTAAAAGACAGCACGTGCACACTCAAGGCTCCCACACTTGCTGTACATTTGGATCATAAGGTTACCTAGAAATCTATCGCATGTATATCCACGACTGGTGATGTGTTCATGTATGCGTATACCCTCAGACAGGGCGTTGGCTCTGGTGCAGCGCCCCAGAAGAGAGGCATAAGTAGCTATACCAATTTTTGGGCCCAGTTGACCAAGGATCTCTTCATTGAAGTTTTTAGAGAACTCCATGCCACTCAGATGGTGGTTATCTAAGATCTGTGTATGCCAGAACTTGCTGGTTCCTAACTCGCTTAACACATCTGCTGCAATCTTTGCCCACTTGGATCCACCGTATAGCTCGGTCGCCATCCACCTCAAATAGGGCACAGGCAAGGATCCAGGCACCTTTCCCTGGTGCTTGCCAAAGTCTATTTTCGCATGCATACCCCCCTCATCCGAGACATTGGACCTTGTAGGCATGTGACACGAGAGCCTATGTGGTTGCCTTCGATCCAAGGATAGCCATTCAACCGCAAGATGTGGCATGCAGGATGCCCATGATGAATGAAGAGGCATGCAACAGAGCACCACACACATTTTATGAAACAGAGCGCCACAACGCCCTGAGGAGGAGAAAAATCAGGAAAGCATGTTTGCTGGAAGCTGCATTCTCGTATCGACGAAGGCGATGGTAGCTTCATTTGGATGGACTGCTTTGGAGGTGTAAGATAGCTCGCTGAAGAAATATGGGAAGCCACGTTGGAGACGAGATGTTCCTAAGGAAAGGACCTTGTGTGGCAGGCACCGACCGCCGGCGGTAGCCGGGACTCGGGAGCCTGCCCGCTCACCTAGGCATCAAGGGCTAACGGCGAGAGGTGAAAACGATGTGTTGAACGCTCTGTAAGTCATTCAAGTTTCCCGGCTATTCTGTCGAGCCCTGCCCTTGCCGGCTACACCAAGGGTTACTTGAGATCTTTCCCCTCGGCCTGGTACATACCGCCTGAGGGTCCCCAACTTGTGGGTAGCCAAAAAGTGTCATGGTCAAAAACACGTGAATGGGCGCACCCCACTACACTCCGCAATTTCCTGCACTCTATCGTCGAGCAGAAAATGGGATTCTTATGGCAAGAACTAATCTCTAGCACAACACTTGCGATAAGCACCACCCATGCTTTGGCAGCCAAGGCCCCTTGCCCAAAAATGCTAAAGAGGGGTACGACGTGGCTGCTAGCAATGTGGTTCAACAACAGGGCTTTGTAAGGGAGCAATAGAATCCCATAAATGTGATTGGCTCAGCTCACATACAAAAGATAGAGTTGGTGTGTAGAGGCCAAAGTCCACATTGATTTCGACTATTTATATGACATGATTAAATTTTCTTACTAAGATAATCCATGTGTTTATCTTTTATAGTTATTCTTTGTTATATTATGTGATTGACAGCATTGCTAGTGGTTTGTTGGCCTGCCGTAGGTAGCCTTAGTGAAGGTTGTGGTTTTGAGATGGGAAAAATAATATCATTGTTATTATTTATGCTCTTATAGTTGTTAATTTGTGGTTGGTGCACTTGTAGAGTATTGATGATTTGGGGTCCCCTTGTATGACATCTGGGCCATTCTCCTTACACACTCTTAATCTCCTTCCCTTGGGCCTCCAATTTTATGCGCTCTCTTGGGCATTTCACCCATACACAAGCAGGACGAATGAATGATAGATATATCATTCACCTTGTTACTATATGCATGGTAGAGTACACAATTATGTTTTGTTTTTAAATTTTTGAGTAGCAAAAATTGCGTTGAATTTTAGTAGATTGATTGCGGCTTGATAGTGATTAAAGAGTCAAATACTTCTTTGTAGAGGTTGATGGAGCTTTTGTATATGAATCTCTATTTTTATTGTGTCCACTACATCACATCCATAAGACTTTCTCTCTCTCTCTCTCTCTCTGCTCGCCTGTACCTCTCCCTCCTTGCTCGCTACTCCGCCTGTCTGCAGCTCCGCCGCCCGGCAGTGCTCTTCTACCCGTACCTCTCCGCCTGTCTCCTCTCCCCCCGCACTGCTCTCTTGCCTGCAGTAGCTCCGCTCGTCTGCAACTGCTCGCCCAACCCCTCTCCTCTTCATCTCCGCTCTTCCACCCCGCTGCTCCTTAGCCCGTCTGCAGCTCTTCCACCCCGCTGCTCTCCATCTCCATCTGTTCCTTCCACCTGCCCCTCCATTCCCTCTTGGGCATCCATCTCCGTCTGCCCTTGTCCGACTGCCCCCATGCTTGAGCCTTGGTCTTCATTGCCTACCATTTGCTGCCATCGACAGCCTTACAGCTGCCCTCGTTGCAGCCCCTAGGCTGGCTGCCTACCTACAGCTACTCCTACCACCGCTACAACCCACCCTACACTACTCTAACAGGCTAGTGCTATCAAAATGATACCGTTTTTAGGGGTAAGCGAGCCCTCATGAGGGACCACATCCCCTACATGGTACTACTCCACGTACCTGCAAAAAAGAAAAAGCCTGGAATCAATGCCAAAAAAACATGGGGAAAGGAGAGCGAGATAATTACGAAGACAAAGGGAGAGCTAAGAAAGAGGACATGATTCCAAAGCAACCGAGCATAGAGGACGTGAATACACGCATCAACAGGAGCGGGCAAGGAGTGGACAGTAAAGCGATAATGAAGAACACCACATCATCCACTTCGATGGTATCGTCTCCTAATTTCAAGGGATTAGAGAGTGATTTGAGGTGTACCAATGAGAGTGCTAGAAGGTGTGGGGCAATGGTATGTTGAGGTAGAGGGTGGGCAGGCCTGCAGAGAGCCCCTTTTGGTTGCTCCCCTTACACTAGGGACCACCCAAACCATCCCCCCCCTCTTAACCCATGTTTGACCTCCTACCAGGTGCACCTCCCCCACATGAGCCCAAAACTGCCTTCAATGGGATGGTAAGGCCCTTGTGGCGAATTTTTCTTCTCCCCTCCCTCTTTCTAGTACCTCTGCCCCCCACTGTTCTGGTCTAGTCTGCCAAATCACTTAGATTTGAACCCAATCCCACACATTTTCCCTCTTCCCCCCTCTTTCTTTGCTCCCTCCTACTCTGGTCTACTTGCTGCAGCTCCTCTCTCTCTCTCTCTCTCTCCCCTCTCCCTCTCCTGTGCCTCTATTGGAGCTGCTCTGTCCCTCTTCTTCTCCCTCTCCTGTGCCTCTGTTGTTGATGCTCTGTCCCTCTCCTTCTCCCTCTCCTGTGCCTCTGTTGCTGCTGCTCGTCCCTCTCCTGTGCCTTTGTTGCTGCTGCTCTGTCCCTCTCCTTCTCCCTCTTTTGTGCCTCTGTTGGAGCTGCATTGCCTTGTGTAGGAGTCCCATTCTTGCTTCTTCCACAACACCAGAAATGCATTGGATGAGTGGATCCCTTGCACCTACAGCTTAAATGAATAGATAGTGATGAAAGGATCAGCCAAAGGTCCACATAAGCTTCCCAAGAGCAAGAGAGGTGACATCTTGCATGAGTGGAAGGGGCGCATCTTGAAGTTCAAGTTTGGAAAGAAAGGATGGCTCGCAAAAGTGCAACATGTTTACATGGGAAAAGATATGCGGCTTCCTCCATCATTCGATCAATCTAGGATACCATCACACTGTGAGCCTTTCTATCTATGTACCTTTTTCACCTGTAAGTGTAATGAGTCCATTTGGAAATTTTGCGTTTGGTTTCTAAGAGCTCCCTTCGGACCTCGAGGAGTGGGAACTAATTGAATCATTCATAGGCAAGTTCACTACGATTCATGAGGATTTAGGTAAACAAATGCATGATGGGGAGAAGTTGGCCTCCTTGCGAATGAAGAATGTGTATTGGTATAATGCAACATACATCACTCCAATGACATCATCAAGCTATGGCCGTCTGTAAACCATTGCACCACCACAACTTCAAGACATGGATTGCAGCAATGCGGACTCGAGGACATTGCAATCGTACAAGGACAAGATTGCAAAGGATGTGGGCATGGCCATGAAGTTTACATTTGGATCCAAATGGCCAAGGTTATCTTGGTTTATGCCTTTGCACATTTGTGCTTCAGAATATACATATGCATAGAACAAAAACTATGTGGTCGTGCAAGCATGTAGATGAAAATGCTCTTGAAGATTTACTTGGGATGAATTGGGGAACTAGGTCACGTGACCAAAAGGGTGATGTGTTTCAATGTCACGCATGTAAAGACAATGTGGTTATTAGGTACCATTTGTCATGCCAAATGTTGTATTTAGCTTTTCAGTACAGGTGCTGGAAGAAAACAAATGGCCGGTGGCTTCCCCTAGACTCTAATGATGAAGACAATATGGGGGTAAGTTTGTCTATTAATGTCGAAGAGGGAGATGTCAAGAATGTGAATGTCACATCACAATGGACTCTAAGGGATGTGCGAGAACACCTATTGGTCATGGAGGATGGCATGTCAGAATCCTTCTACTTTACCTTAAATGGTGGTAAGATTAGCCACCGTGTGGAGAAGTGCATGCATAGTGCCAATTTCATTCTTCCTGCAACTTTGAAGATTGCTAACAATGTGTTTGACTAGTGCAGCATTTAATTTTTTGTTTGTCAAATCCTAGTTATTGCTTCAAAAGATGATGGACAATTAAATTAAAATGTTATTTCATTTAATGTTTTCTCCTTTCAGTTCATGGTGGTAAATGTTTTTCAAAAAATTTGGGAATTTTATGATTTTTTTTAATTTTTAGGGTTTTGATATATATTTAGGGGTAAGAGCTCTTTTTACATCACATTCTCTTTCACATTTAGAGAGCCATAGAAAGTCCCGTCCTCAGAAGTTACTCCCTGCATCAACTGCTATTTGCCATGGATTCAGCTAGAACTGCGTTCCATGACTTAATCTCACAAACTGCATTTGCAGATCATGAGGAAGAGCTATTTTGAGTGTTTGATAGGACTTTAGATGTCCTAGGCACATATATGCGAGCCAAGGATGACTTCTTAGATCTCATCCTTTACATGCAAGATAATTTCTCAAATTTTGCCTATACACTTGACCACACTTCAAAGAGATGGGTTCCCATAGATTACATAAAGTATCTGTTCATAGAGGAACCCAAGTTTGTAAAGCGCTTGGCCCACTTTTGTGACAACCTTACATATGAAGGGTGTAGGATAGTCGAAGTTCAAGACATCCTAGGCACAGGGATCACAGGAAATACAGGCACCAAACTCCTTTCATGGGAGATGACATTCATCTTCCTTCTCCAAGAAGGAAATTTAGAGGAAGAAGCCTCATCATCTCGCACCCCCTCTATTAGAACTGCTGATCTGGTCGTCCCTAGACTAGACTCGGACATCTATATGGAAGAGAGTCTTGACAATCCAATAGAGGAGATGGAAGCAGCTCAAGCATTGAGCCTACTTCAAGAGCCCCCAGTAGAGCAAGAATAGGCATCGAAGACTGTTGACCCAAACTCAGAATTATGGTCCTTGTCCCCCTTCATCATCGATGGAGAAGAGTACGTATTCCTCCATGATGTAGAGATTCTTTTTGGACTACGAGAGGATGAGGCACTTGGAGTCCTATCGGGGTTCAATGTTGACACAAGTGTCAAAGATCCCGGGGTTTTAGGTACTGAAGACCAAACAATGGAAGACTTTCTCTTGACGACGCTGGTTTCAATGAGGGATGCAGACATGTCCATATATGATGCACAACCCTCTCATGCAGAAGCTTCCACCTCCAACACAGGTCTGGAGAAAGCATCCACCTCCCAAATGGAACATCACACAGCACCTGGTTCCATCAACATTGCAAATGAGGAAGGGATAGAAGCCGATGATGCTATAGTGGTAAGTTCGAACAATATTTTTTATTTTGATGTTCTTTCAGTATAATTTGCTTTGTCGATCTTCTAATATTTGTTGAATTGTTGCAGGATGCGTTCGAGCTTGATGAATTCTCATCTCGACGGGGTAATGTCCGTAGCACATTTGGGCGAGATCATTCTTTGGCCCATTACCTTGGCAAAGTTGCAGAGCATATCGTGGTCTTTTCGAGGTAAATTTTCTCCTCGAGGTCCTTTGGAGCTGCTGAAGTGCAACGCATTGTCGTGCGCTATCGGATACTCCAACATTACTCGGAATGCTGACAAAGTCATTTTGGTACACCGCCTGGTTGCTATCAATGCCTTTGGATCAAACATTCATGGTAGGGCATTGACGGCAACGGCTATGTCTTTGGCAGCAGGAGAGGAGGATGTTAGTGCTGTTGCAGCTAGATTTATATCTAGGAATCCACTAGGGGATTCAAAGACCCCTATTCTCGATGTACTCAAACTAGCCAAGAAGAAAGAGAGCCTGTGAGGCCTTTTGTATATAAACATATATTTAAACTGATATTTCAATGGATACATGACTACATGTCTTTATTATTTGTTTTAAGTTATCATTGCTCATCATAAATTCCATTGTATTTTGTTTAAGTCATTGATGATATATTTTCTCCATCATTTTAATTGTGTTAGCTTAATAAATTTCTAGCCAATTTAGTATCATTTTCACCAATTCTGGGTATCAAGAGTTCATTTCTGTCAAATCCTGAAGGAATTTCACCATCGCGTAGAAGGGAAAAGTGTATGGCACTTCCTGGAGAATGCCCAAATTTGCACCGTGGCGGGTTTTAGGCTTTTTGGGGTCTTGGCGACGTGCCGGACACTTTTCCCTTCTGTGCGACGGTGAAATTCCTTCAGGATTTGATAGAATTTAAAACTTAACTTAAAATCATAATTTACTGCAAGCATTGAAATGGAAAATATACAATAATGCGAGAGTGTAGAGAATGTCAATATATTTTATTTAAAAAAATGGACCCTTGGGCCTTAGATACAAGATAGTGCCTTCAAGGGTAGGGGGTGGTCTAAGTCCTAAGAGTGGGCTGCAAGAGAATCTAGGGCTTCAAACTGGGTCACTCCATAGCCGCTTCACCAGAGCCATGTCCTTGTCCATGACCGTGACATGCTTTGCATGGATGGCACACAAGTTGGCGTCCTTGAACGGAGTGGTGGTCACTTGCTCTACAACCTCTTGGAGTACCCCCATAGCTCCTGTGCTGAAGCGCACATCATCCTTGTATCCCTGTGCGATCTCTCGTACCACACGTTGGAAGGGAGCATGTGGGATCAAGTTGTCGGTGATCTTCTATATTTGCGTGATCTCCCTCAGGGCCCATGCTCCTGGTTTTGCTTGGTACGGCTTCCTGACTCTTGGTGGGGGCCTTATAGGTACTCGAACACCTTCCTGCGGCCTCCTGTCTGCCTTGAACTTCTTTCATTGCTCCTGTCTGCGTTGGTCCTCCTCCGAGTCCTCCTCTCACTGACGTCTAGAGATTTGGCCTTCTTTGGGATGGGCTTCCTCGGAGTCTCTGCTCTACTCTCCTCATGGGCATAGGGGTCATCTTTGCCATGGGCTGTATCTCCAGGAAAGGGAAGATGGTGCTCTTCCTGGCAGTCTGTTGACCCTCAAGAAGCCTCTCTATATCCGAGAGGTTATCAACACATTTTGTTCGATTGGGAGAGGGATCTCATGGGGAGGGGAGGCTGAGGCTCATGCTCTTGGGGCTGGGGAGTGGGCTCACGGGACTTCGGAGGAGAAGAAGGCTCAGGAGACTGGGGAGTGGGTTCACAGGAGTTGGGGGAGTTGGGGGAGGGCTCACGAGAGTTGGGGGAGGTGCCACCGGACCCGCATAGGTTCATGTGCACAGATGCCATGGAGGTGGTGGAGCTAGAGGAGGAAGGATGGAGGCGGCATCCAGTGGGTCTAGCAGTGTTCTTCACTCTTGCCATTGAATAATGAGAGTTAGGGTTTTTTAAACTTTTTATAAGGGCTCATCATGTTTTGACATCCCTTTTAATTACATTTAGGGTTTCATCGTGCCCCTATCCCTGCCCTAACCTCTCCAACCCCCCCATCCTCGTCGCCCTCTCCCCTTGCCCTCCCCCTACTTCCCCCGCCCATACCTGTCGCCCTCCCCCATACCCCCATCCCCCGTCCCCCCACCCTTGCTACCACTCCACCCCTCCCCTTGCCCTGCCCCATGCCCCTCCCTCATCTCCCCCTCCTTCACCATGTCCCCACTTTCCCCAACGTCGTGTGAGTACAAAAATTGTGGTCAAAATAAGCAAGATATTAAAGAGTGAGTACACAAATTGTGGTCAAAATAAGCAATATATTTATTTCATATTTGTATACAATTACACCATAGCTTCTATTGGTGGTTGGACCCATATGTGTGACTCCTTGACTCCCTATGGATGCTTTCCAAGCACTATGCCTTCTATTCTTTGATAAAATTCGAACTGCTTTTGCAAGTTCTGATGCCTTTCCTTTTCAGACTTCAAAGTCCTTCCTAGGAAACATCTAAAAAACTAGTCAAACATCTCATGCAATGCATTGCTACAAGTGACACCACCACCATGCCTTGAGTTCTTGAAGTAGGCTACCTTGGCTCTATAGTGTGACTTCTCCATGCCTTGTGTATTCCAAATTGACAAAGGACCCCAATTTTGTACAAACCATGGTCCGTGTACATAGAGAATATGCTGCAAACAGGATGAGAATCAAATCAGCAATAAAAACTATTTATAAAGCAAGTGCTAAATATTATGATGGTGCCAAGATTACCATGTAATGCATAATGTGCGACTCCCCCCATGCTTTCACCATTAATTACATAAACTATTTCACAGCCATCCTGAACCTTTCATAATACATCTCATCGATTTGAACCTAGCGAAGCAATTTTATCAATGCATCTACCTTTGTCCATACTTTAGCTCTCAAAGTTGCTACTTGAGGATGAGAAGCCTTATTGGTTGTGCATTCACACAATGCTTTCCAATATTCCCAACCCAAACTACTTTGAGATAATGTATGTTTGTCTTTGTCGAGATTGTGGTTCGACAGGAATCTCCTTGCCTTCCCTCCACCCATGGACACTTTTGCAAGAAGATTCTGTGTTGCCCTAGACATTTTCTTATCCTCCTTAAGTTTGACACGTCCTCCATGGAATCCCATCTCTGACAATAACTTCTCAGCTTCTGCAATGCACCGTGTGGATACTTCTTGCGGAATTAAATTCCAAGCGTAAACAAGATGCAAATACAACAACTTATCAAGTACACGTAGTTCTACATGTAAAGTACATATGTGTACTCTCTCAAGTGGGATGGGCAAGATGGGATCCCACTTTAGATCCTTCTTGTCACGATTCGGAGCTTGCGTTTGGCTGTAAGATAGAATGCCATTCCCCCATTGTAAGCCAGCCTTTTGCTTATGTTGTGAACACATGCAATAAAGGCATGTGTTCATTGCATTTGCCCTTGTATCATAACCATGCAAGCACTTGAGGGTTTTTAAATCACCAGCAAGATGCCATTCAACTTGAAAGGTTCCATGGCCATTGATTGTCAATGTTTGCCCTTCCTCTTGTCTTTGGATGGTTCCCGTTCTATCCAGAACCCACTTCAATATCTCATGGCACTCTTTCGGAGTCTCAAATGCTGCAAGCCACCATATATCTTTCTCTGATTGCACTGAGAAATCTTGCTCTACTTCTTCATCCCCTTGAACAAAGGCTAAGGCTTTATTCATAATGCAAATGGTGACTCTCTCTAACTTGTGTTCTTTCACCAATTGAGCTTCATCCATTTTGATGACAAATATGAGCTTTCCATTGCAATTTGTACAACAAAAGAGAAAAATCGTTAGGATAAACATGATATAGGAAATGAACTAAGTAAAGTGCAATGCTATAATGGATTTCCTCTTACCATCTTCTCTCATGCCATAGAATTTGACCATTGCTTGTTGCAGTTTCTCAACATCTAAGTAGACATTGTTGAAAGCATTCATCTCAAAGGTTTGCAAGCCAAATTATGCCATTGAGACTAGTATCCTACTATAGTCAAACACCTCAAAAACTCAATGGACATATCAAGGAGTACACATTATATTCTAGTCTCACATAAGCACAATCTTCTTATTTAAAACTTTAAAAATATTATCAAAGAGAGGGATTAACAAAGCAACGAGATCACTCTTATACCTTGCTATTCAATATTATGATCAACACAGCTTCTCATAGAACCTGGACTAGTTATTGTGTACGATCGTACCCACGTAAAACTTTTAGAATTTATATTCTAGTATGTAGCATCTTCATGAATACACCATTTCGCAAAATCACACTTGTTCATCAAAACTTGAAAGCATATTATCCAACCTAACACTTTCACTCTAAAATCTCAAAGAGAGAGATTGAAAAAGCGAAGACCTCGCTCTTGTACCTTGCTTCTCGATATTTTCATAAAGAAAGCTTCTCAAAGAGCGAGATCTAGTTACAAGTTTGCCATATTCCATGAAAAACTTGCAAAAGTTACATTCTAGTCTGTAGCATTCTGATCAACACACCATTTTGCAAAAGCATTGTCTTGTTCATCGTAAACTTCTGAAAATTCAAAGAGAGAGATTAACAAAGCAAAGAGCTCGCTCTTGTACCTAGTTACTGGTTTGCCATCACCACCAAAAACTCATAGAAGACAACCTAATCTAGAGGTTGAAGGAACACATACAAGGAAGCAGGGAAGAGTACTTTGAGAGGGGAGAGTAGTTTGGGAGGGAACGATATGAGGAAGCAACTAAGAGAGAGAGAGAGAGAGAGAGAGTACTTTGAGAGGGGAGAGTAGTTTGGGTGGGAAGAGTACTTTGGGAGGGGAGAGTACTTTGGGAGGGTGATCTATTTTGAATAAGAGATTGTTAGATAGTAGAATCGTGTCAGTACCTCGACCAAATTTTTAATTTGTTATTGATAGCTTTACATGAACATAATATTATTTCCTCCTCTAACATTCCATAAATTTTTTAAAATTTTAAAAATTTCCCCACGTTACGTTGTCCCTATGGCCATTGGTGGAGAGCTATTTTTTATTTTGGCCAAAAGGCCCCAAAATAAGCTCCCTTTTTTCCTAATGCTTTTGGAGCTATTTTACATTAAACGATGCAACAATGTAGGACTATCAAAAGCCGAAGTATCCCAGTGCTAAGAAACTTATTGAATGATGGATGGACGGTAGCACTTTATCGAATGGGTTACACTGTAGAAACATTGCTACGGATGGGTATTAATGTAAATGTCATTGATACACCCCATCAAGTGAAATTATTTGATACATATTATAGCTGCAGTACCTCTTTACAAAGGAAAATGTCAAAGAAAATAGAGAAGATAGTGACTCAAAGACCGATGACTCAGGATCAAATGATGATTTAAAGGAGGTTTCAAGACAACTCTACATCGGATGAGGAGACACCAAATAAAAGATGCTTGAAGTTGCAGGAGGATCGAAAATAAAAAATAAGAGTCAAGGAGGTTCGCCTTACCATACGGAAAGGCCAAAGGAAAGTCATAATCCATGAATTGCAACAAAAAGGGAAGGCTATAGAAGTGGAAACTAGCTCTAGACAAATAAAGTACAAAAGAATAGGTGAACCCTATATGTGGGTCTCAAACCAAACTCAGCTAACTAAGGTCGCATACTAACTGAGCCACTAACTAGAGTACATAAAGATAGCTGTCATCTAGCTATTATTCATAGCTATTATTCATGGGCGGTGTACCAACCGCATCTACAGCTAACAATTCGGTGACATAAATGCACAACAGTCACCCTAGCATATCACGAGTGGAGCTCGATATCTCAACATGTAGAAGGTGGAGAGGGTCTAATACCAGTTTATGCAAATCAAGTACATCCCAACACATATCGAGCACCAATCAAGTGCTATGGTTGTGGAGAAAATCACCGGATCACAGAGTTCCCTCATCGTGGTAGCCCCACTACTTTCCAACCACTCTGTAGAGATTGTGGCATAGGACATGCCTGTATGGATTGTCCCATACAAAATAAAGTCCCACAACAAACAGAGGTTAAGCTTGACATCCCAATCAGCATCATTGGGGTGTACATCAAAGTCTAGGTCCGTCAAGTGTAATATCACAACATGTAAATGTAATTACATGCCAACAGAAAGAGGCCCCCAAGGACCGTAACATTCCAATCCAACCAAAGCGACTTCTTAAAAAGAAAGCACAAGTGCCTCCACCTCTGCTAAGCAATGAGCAGCCGAGCTCATCCACATCAACTCCCAAGCCTTAAATAAAAGAAGCTCTATACCCAAATGCAAAGGTGGAAGGCTCGTTTTCAAGCACTTCAACAATGGGTACAAAAGGAACAAGCTCAATTTTAGGCTGAGAAACAAGCTCAATTAGAGGCTGAGAAACAAGCTCAAGACCCAATCCGTGACTTGGCCCCACAAAGTATTGATACTATATTCGAGCCTCTGTTCCAACAATAGACTCCACAACATAATATCCCGCCATGTCACTTGAAGGAGCTGCACTCTCTAGCATCTTGAGTTACCCTATGTCAATTCCCATTGAAATCATCCTACGGAATTGTCCCAATCTCTGGGAGAGTTTCAATGGATGGATTGAACTCACAAATCCCTCTCCACCTATGAACGACATCAAAGATGTCCCTCTGCGGATGGGTGAGAGAGACGACATATGCAACATTACTGTGCCTTTGATCCACAAGGCATATAATGAAGTCCAAGCCATAGTGGATGGTGGAGTAGGTGTAAATGTCCAATCAAAGGAGCTCTACAAAGAATGGGGTTTCCCACCAATGCAAAAGCCTAATTTCAACATCCACCTTACTGATGATTCACAGGCTAAACCCTTGGGAATAGTAAATGGCATGTCCACAAAGGTTGTAGGAGTCCGCTTTTCCCAACACTACATTGCCGATCACATGTCTCGTGTCAAGTCGGGAGAAGAAGCCACTAGAGTAGAAGACGACTTGCCAGATGCCACACTATTTCAAATAGATGCTGTTCCAGAGTGGTGTGGAGATATCATTAGGTACTTAATGGCAGGAAGACCACCCCCTGAAATGAAAGCAGTAGATGCTAGAAAACTAATTCTAAAGGCTGCACCCTATCAACTCATTGTAGGACAACTGTACAAGATGGGCAAGGACCAGGTATTAACAAGATGTGTAATGCCTCATGAGATCATGCCAATCCTGAGTGAAGTCCATGAAGGCATTGCAGGAGGACACTTCAAGGGGAAGCCACAGCAAGAAAAGTTCTCCTCGTAGGCTACTAGTGGCCAACACTATGGGCAGATGCCTATGAATATGTAAAAGGTTGTGATGTATGCCAACGGACTACTAAACCACAACACAAAGACTTCCCCTAACAACAGTTGTTGCACAAAAACCATTTGAAAAATGGGGGATTGACTATGTGGGTCCCATCCATCCAACAGAGCAAAAGGAACATAGGCACGCTACATCATTGTGGCCACTAATTACTTTACAAAATGGGTTGAAGCTAAAGCAGTCAGAAAGGCAGATGCTAGAAGCACAGCAAGATTCTTATACGAAAATGTGATCACCCAATTCGGATGCCCCATTGAAATTGTGTCGAATAGAGGCACACATTTTGTCAGAGGTAATCCAACAACTCTTGTCTGGCTTTATGGTAATCCATAGAAAAAGGACACCTACTACTCCCAAGGGAATGGACATGCCAAATCCACCAACAAAATAATATGCATTATCCTCACCAAGGTAGTAGAACCACGGCGTTCTGATTGGGCAGACAAACTAAATGCAGCCTTATGGGCATACAAAACCACACTCAAGGTCAGTGCAAGGAACACATCTTTTCAATTGGTGTACAACCTTGAAGCTGTGGTCCCACTAGAATTTGTAATACCAAGCCTACGCATAGTAGTACAGGAATGCATGGGAGACCATGAATCCTTGAAAGAAAGATTCTATCATTTGGAGAAGCATACAAAAACAAGACTAGTCACCTACCATGCCATGACAACAAAAAAACGTAGAAAAAAGACATGGTTTGACAGAAATCTTAAAGCTAAAGGCATCAACAAAGGTGACTTGGTCTTGTTATACAATGCCAAAGTATAGAAGGGGAAATTGAAGTATCTAGGTCAAGGACCCTACCGAGTAAGAAAGATGAATCCAATCGGAGCTGTGCTGTTAGAAACATTGGATGGACTCCAATTCAACACAACAATAAATAGGAGCCGACTGAAGCGCTACTACTTCAACATGCAAGCCACCCCTGACAAAAATGAAGATTTGGGAAACCAAGTCTTCCTTAGTTAGGATTAGATTGTATCACAAGCACTCACTAGCATATGCATGTTTTTGCACATATAGTTTGCACTAGATTGTTACATGCACACTCACTGGCATATGCATGTTTTTGCACATTTAGGAAGACCTAATCAATTTCTTATTAGGGATGATTGAGTCTTAGTTTCCCTATTAAATCCCACAAATAAGCATATAGCCAGACACATCATGTGCACTCACACGATTTTGCATAGGCACATAATAGATTGCATTAATAATAGTATCACACACTTTCATTCTATACTCTCAAAGCATGCAATGAATTCACAAATAGGACAAGAAGCTATGCCAAAACTCAAGATGAATTGGCAAAAGAGTCTGCAGCCTCAGCAACGAGACCCCCGCCAAACATCACAGCCGTCTCCTATATGCAAAAATATCAGGCTTGCATACAAACTTATCTACTACAAGCTCAATGATGCAGGTGCACTCGCATCCAACATGTATGCAAGATAGCAAGAAATGCCAGCCTCAACAATGAAACCCTCGCCAAACCTCTTCCCAATACGATTTGATGGTAGAGTCCACAACCTCAGCAATGAGATCCCCTGTGAAATTCACAGCCATCTATCCCTCCTTAAGAGGAGATAAGCTTCCTAACTACATACCATAAATTGTATGGTGCAAAAGCATTACAACAGAATGACTCGCATGACACAAGCTCAATAGCCACTGGGTTATGCACATGGCATCCCAACTCCAAAATCAAAATAAGCCATAACCCGAGGATAGGTAATAAAATGGATCTGGGAGTGCTCACATAGCAGCTAGCTCCTCCTCCTCCACCCCACTGTGTCCTGGAGTTGACTCGAATGCATAAAAATTTGTGGTGTGCCGCTATCTATGGTCGGCCTCTACATCCTGTGGTGTGATCGCCTTCTACTGCTCTTTGATTTGTTGTAGCAAGTCTCCCTATGTCGGAGTTTTAGCCCTCTCTTCTAGCAAAAGTCTCTCTCTTGTCCCTCAAGCAGCAGCCACAACTCTTTCCTTCCCCGCTACCTTGGAGTAGCCAAAGCACTCTCTCTCTGGACTGTTACTCCACTCTAGGGCCTTCTCTCTCTACATTGCAACACCCTTCTCTGAGTTTTTCCTCCAGAACACACATTTGTATCGACTATCAGAAGCTAGATGTAGCTATGGTGCCTGCTTCTTTTCCCTTACTATACATGGATTCCATCCTGGATGATATCACAGGAATGAGGTCTATTCCTTCCTGAATGGATTTAGTGGTTAGAACTAGATCCACACGGAACCAAAAGATCAACCCAAGACAACCTTCATCACAACATGGTGTGTCTATGTGTGCACCTCGTGTGCACAGTAATGTGATTCTAATCGGAACTCTCCATTGACATTACAGAGAGCAATGTGGGAAATTTTTGGGCCATAACTCATAGACTTGAGGATTTTTCTTGATAATTTGAGCGTTTTTGTAGATCTGGTGAAACATCTGGCATTTGCAGTTATGTTTTCAACACTGTAGGGAGGTATCATTCAGCCTCAACCCAATAAAGTGTGCATTTGTGGTGCATGAATTCTAGGCAAAATAATATCCACAGATGGTATTGCTGTAAATACGAAAAAGCTCACTGTAATCAAGGTTTTTGGCTTATATGGCAATTCCACTCAATGCCGTGGTGCATGTGGAGACCAAATACTTTTTCTAGATGGAGGAGTGTGACAAAGCTTATAGAGTGCTAAAAATTCAAGTATCTAGAGCTCCTGTATTGATTCCACTAGATTGGAAGAAAATGATGCATGTATTTGTGGATGCCTTTGACAAAGCAGTGGGAAGTGTTTTAATGGAGGAAAGCAACAGTAAAGGATGGTACAGACCCATTTACTATCAATCAAAGACTATCCAAAGTAAATAAAATTTATTCCAGTCACATTAAATGTGAAGGACTCAGAATGATTTTCTCGGTTAGAAAATTTTGGCACTACTTATTGGGTGCTGTTTCAATTTTCATGTTGATCAAATTTAGCATTATTTTATTTGGTGCAGTAGAAAAATCTCACAGGAAGATTAGCACGTTGGGTTCTCTTGCTTCAAGAGTATGAATTTGACATCATTCATTGTCTAGGTTCTCAGCATGTCCAGACTTGAGTCCGCAGAACCAACAACCGGAATCACTGATGATTTTTTGATACTGAGTTGTTTGTAGTATTTGAAGCAGACCCAGCGGAAGAATAAGAAAATGAGGTAACATTGATGTGTTTTTTGACAAGAGGGTTAATGCCTAGGTAAAGACCAAAGGAAAATATTGGAACTACGGAGCAACACATTTGAAGTCATAGTGGGCCAGCTCTACAAAATAAATCTTGAGGATGTGTTGCTACACTGCGTGCTTCTGCACGAACAAGAAGGAGTTGTGGTATACCAATCCATCATACTTTTAGGCTCAAGTTATTATAAGCGGAGCCATGCCGCTATTCCATATACACACAATGATCTCATGTTGATTGCTCTTGGATGTGGACATGACATTAAAATTGCATCAACGTGTAAGCAACTCTTAAAACAAAGATTCCATTGAAATTTAATTAGTAAGGGAGGTGGATCAGATAATAATACTATCAGATGGCTAATTTCATTCCAAGTGGGTGATCTTGCACTAGGTGCACCAATAGGTGGTCCATGTTTGATTTAGGGCACAACTCTTCATGCCTCCATTAGATCTTACATGATGCTTTCATTTGGTGTATCTTGTAAGGCATCTTCCCGAACGACCATTTTTTTTGTCCATATCCAATTTTGATTTTTTCAAAGTTATGTATAGAGTGCTAGAGTTTGAGAAGTTTAAAATTGGGAAGTTGAATGCATACCTAATATTGATTTTGATAGGTAGAATAAAATTTATAATGATATGTGACTTATAGTTATATTTGTTTCTTGTACATACATTAGAGGAAATGCCTTGAAGGGAAAATCTCTTTGCAATAACAAATCAAGAGTTTGCATTTTCTGTTATTCAATACTTGAGTAGATTTAAAAAGTGATGTATATAGTCCTAGGATTGGGACGCAATATGCATATGATAGTTTGAGACGTTTAAACACTAGGGAGTTGTATGTTCCTAAGCACTAAGAAGCTTCTTGGATATCTTGGTTGCATATGTGGGTTTTATAGACAACGATTTCATTACAAGGCTAAGCTAGTAAAATTGGAGTTGCATATTGTAAACCTAAGAAGAATCAATTTGTAATTATATTTGTTTGTTATAGTTGCATTACATCCTGGGGTGCCAACTCAAAATGTATTATTCTACTACCCTCCTCCAAAATCTAGGGTATGGGGGGACAAGGTCCATATAGAATATGCATGGGATTCATACAAATTTTTAAAATATGCAAGGGAAATTTATGAAAATTTCAGGTCCCCCCTCCCACAAAATTGAAGGTATATACCTTGAAAAATATGCAAAATTTCAAGATTTGTACATATTTTTCATAAAATATGAGGCCAAGGGGGCCGGGGGGGGGGGGGGGGGGGGGGCTTTTGGATGAGAGAAGGGCGGGGGGGGGGGGGGTTGTAAAATAAAAAATACACTAAAATATGAAAACCCATATCCTTTCAAAATCATGTAACTTTTTCAGGTGTTACCCAAATTTCACTTGAATATGAAAACCCATCTCTTTCAAAATCATGTAAATTTTTCATGTGTTACCCGAATTTCACCTGAGGTCTAAAGACATATTTGAAGATCTTTTAGTGTAGAACACAACCATGCTAATTTGAGTAATTTTTCCAATCATTACGTCTTGACCCACGATTGCATTTAACTCATTCCAAAAAACCCCTGCAATGTGCCCTACCCTCTACCCACCATCTCCCACTCATGAATAGCTTGATCTACACCGTTTGATAGAGCTAAGCTGGAGGATACTTTAAAGCACATGGCAGAGGAAAAGTCACCCGATCTTGACGGCCTAACTATGGAATTCTTTAGGGAATTTCGAGATGTGGTGGACCAAAGTCTCACCAATATGACCAACTTAGTAGTTGAAAAAGGGTCCTTGTCTGAGGATGTATTTCAAGCTTAATGAAGCCGTTTCCCAAGAGGCAAAGTAGAGCAAGTGTAGGGGACTGGAGGCCAATCACAATGTTAAATACATCTTAAAAAGTCATCGCAAAATCTTAAGCCATATGGATTAGAGAGCTACGTAATTCGTGGTAGATGCTGAACAGAATGGATTTGTCAAGGGAAGGGATATCTATGAAAATATATTAAATGTAGCCTTGTTGCCCTGGATTATGCTAGTGCCATAGGTCAGAAAGCCTTGATGTTTGGTCTAGATTTAGATAAAGCTTACAATAGGTTGCATTGGGATTTCATTCTCTTGGTCCTAGAACGTTTGGGGTTTGGAGCAAGGTTCATCAGAAAGGTTAGTTGCCTTTTTGGAAACATAGCTGCCATGTTGTGCATGAATGGTGGCACGATTGGGCAATTCTACATGAGGAGGTCGGTGGAGCAAAGTTGCCCCCTCGCCCACTATGATTTGCACTATTCCATTGATCCACTTAATCAAGAAGAAGGTTGCCTTGTAGGGGGTACAGTTACCGTTGGGGCAACAATTCTCTTGCCAACTCTTCGTCGCCGATGATACAATTGCAGTAACACAGGAAAATAGAGAGTAGGTGGAGTAGGCCTATTACAAATAATCGACCTATTTTGTAAAGCTTCCGGTTCCAAATGTAGCTAGAGTAGTACCTTCCTTGTCAAGTCGAGTGTAGACCCTCTGCTCGATTGGCTAATGAGATTGGTGGTATCTATTGTGCCATGTGGCAAAGTTATCACTTCCATCTGGCAATTCAAGAAGACACAATGGCACAAAATTGAGGCCATGTTCACAGGGTTCCTATGGGCGAAGGTGATGAGAAAGAAGAAGCTACACTATATAACTTAGGAACCTCTAAAAGCGTCAAAGGTGCAAGGGGGGCTTGCCATCCCGAATGTTAGAGGGAGGAACACGGCCCTCCTTGTTAAGCTATTAGCATGATTGTATTGCAATCAAGCCCCGTGGGTAGAGATTACAAAGGATGCTATTTCCAATGCCAAAGGTAAGTGTGTGGGTTGGTGGGTCGGCCTTGATGACAAATTGATTTCTCACTTTTCGGTGGTGATTAAAGGTTCATATTTGTTTAGTGGGTTTGTTCAAGCCTAGAAGGATTGTGTGGGATTAATGAATTGGAGGGGCAAGCAAGGGCTTTGAGGAGACATCAGCCTTTTGGAGTCCATATGGTGGAGCAAAGCAACACCGAGGGAGGGGGAGGCCTTTGCTCGAGATGACATGGCTAGAGCCAAGAATTTGTATAAGGAGGGTATCTGAACCTAGCAAGATGTATGGAAATTGGGTAGGGCTGATTGGCTCTCAGTAGAAGAGCTCAACGAGAGATATGCCTTAATGGATGGAGAAACAGACCTCCTTAGGGTGGTGCTAGAAAGAATCTTGAAGGGGTAGCCCTCAAATCTTGTTGCTATAGGTGATGTTAGAGCGGCTTAATGGGTTGTGGGGGATACCCCTCTTCACAAAATCTCTGCTAAAGTGATATAAAAAAGGGCAATGGAACCCAATGGAACCGTAGGTCCCTAAATAGGAAATGGGGATTAAGACATAGTTCACTATGGTGGCGATCTCGGTTAAAAGTGGGCGTGCAGTGAGCAAAGCCAAATTCATCCTAATATGGATAGTTAGCCAATGGTGGCTGCTAGTTCCTGCAAAATTGGCGAAGAGAATGCAGGTCGATGATTGTGTGTCCTCTGCGGCAGGGATGTGGTAGACTTGAGACACCTTCTTTAGAGGTGCCCTGTTGCTTGAGAGGTGTGGAAGAAATTAGAGGCCATAGTCCGCCACTGGGGTCTCATGGCAACATTCCGAATCCGTTCATAGTGGAGAATCCCTATTTTAGGGGACACATCTCGCCTTCCATTGGCAAGTTGGACGTACTTGAGGGTGGCTATAATTCTGGGTCTCTAGGATTTTAGAATGGCAGCATAGGCCATGGGGGTTGGTTCCCCTATGAAGGCCAAATTTTGTATTGGTCCACCTATATAAATACAACAATCACCAAAAGTCGATTATGAGTGATCTATGAATATATTTGTACATGCTTCAATTACACTCACTACTTGAGTTGGTAGCTCTTTGAGTAAGAACTTTAATTGCAAGCTTCTCACAACTAGACCCATTTATATACCACCACTTAGTGCAACATGTTCCTTGGTGATCATTTTCCCCATCCATATTTCTATCGTGTTCCCATCCCCGCATGTAGTAATAGTCAAAAGAACTAGGGTGGGCCAGGTGAGAGAGGATACATAGCATCATTTCATGTGTTTAAGGAGGTGGTGATAAGGACACATCATCATCCTAGGATCTGAAAGCTATCGTCCACCACGATGAATTAATAAACATCAATATTAAACTTGAGTTTTTGTTTCAATACATCTACAACAACAGTCATCCCAAAGTTGTGTTTAAAATTAAGCATACAAACTATTAGCAGAAGCTAGGAGTGGTTGTCTTTTTAGAGCAAGGGATCCAAGGTTGTTGATACACCAGTTTTCGAGGGAAACGGCATGAAGAATGTGACTTAAATAATGAATATCAAAAGCTTAAAAATCACTAAAAGCTCAAAATGAGTAGCTTTACACCGCTCTACCGTTTCCTCCCATGTGCAAAGTGTTAGATATCAATGCTCCACTCTCGTGTATAACTACGCAAGAACCAGCTAACTCTACTTGTAAGCCCCCATATGAGGAGAAGGCATTTGAGTAGCTCAATTATTCGGTAGGTCTTGGTTTGGACACTAGATGGGGGCCATGTGTGGCCTGATGGCTGGACGGCTTCAGATAGAGTTGGCACACTACCAACTAGGCTACATGCAAGTGCGGGAAGGCATCCCATGACTAACCACACTGAGGGTAGATGGAGGATATCTCGAAAATTCGTAGTTTTGAGGTTTATTTTTTGTCCTTTTTATGATTGGTGCAAGTTTCACTTGCTATTTTCATCTCTTAAATTTCTCCATCTTTTTCTCTACTTTCTGTGTGCGTCTCTCCCCCCCCATCTCTCACACACACACACACGCACACTTTTTTGGTGGAAATCTATATCTCTCTCTCTCTCACACACACACAGCTTTCCACCCTCTTTTCCATGCTGCCCATCCAATTCATCTTCTTTTTCCTTAGTTTGGATCTTGGGCAGGCCTTATGGTCCTAAGGAAAGGACCCTAGGGAGGCAAGAAGGTGACTGGCGGTAGGCGGGAGCCTTCTCGTTGACCTAGGTACTTCCCTAGGCATCAAGGGCAGCGGGCAAGGGGTGAAAGTGACAACAATAAGTCCACTCTCATCGAGCCGCGCCCTTGAACAAATGATTTTCATCATTTATTTAATTTTATATTATGTTTTCTTGTTTTTTTTAAAATTGAAAAAAGGTAAAATGAGGTTTGGGGATGAAGGTCGCTCATTGTTTGCCAAAAGCGACGGCTGTGGACGTTTGCTTCATGATTCTGCAAAATCTTCCGGCGCCCAAAAAAAGCTAGAAAGGTGAGTGATGGTGGCAGCCTTCATAATCCAACTTTAGACACGCGGTAGAGCTAGCAGAAGAAGCTCACAGCGAGACGTGATTTGAAGTAGCAGATCAGCGAGTCAGGGGCACATGCAAAACACCAGCAGCAGGAGGCAGGAGAGGAGCAGAAACCCAACAGCAGGGGGAAGTAGAGTAGAGGAGCAGCAGCCGCCTCGGAGCGACGGAATCCTCAAAATCGAACTGTAGAAAGGTGAGGAAGGAAGTAATTCTGGCTCTGAGATGTTCGAAGCAGCACAGGAGTAGCAACTGTATCACGGTCAAGGTGACGGAAGTATCCTGCAACGACAAGCCATCGAAAACAGAGAGAATCCACTCGAACCCCGCAGCCCGCTCCCTCGCCCGGCTCGAAAGGGAGCACATCGTGTTTCCCACCACGTCCAGTCGCCGCTTCCCGTGGGGCCTGCTGGCTGCCGCCCCCGCGTAGGATTCGGCTTGAGTATTCGAGGGACTGCGGCCCTGCCCGATAGTAACGATCTTCCTGATCTATGCAAGCGTGCTGCTCAATTATTCTTTCAATCGATACAGAATCAAAGGACGAATCGGTTGTCCTCTGAGAAGTGGGCCTCAATCAGGAGACTATAGAGACGGGTGCATCGAGAAAAGAAGAGACTGTGACCGCATTGCGTTCACGAGAGAGAGAGAGAGAGAGAGAGAGCTCTTGATAAATTGTCTCTAAAGAGTGAGGAATTGGGGAGGAACAATTTCGCAATTCGGATCTCGTCGCGAGCTTCATGAAGAACATGCACATGGAGGCGGATCCCCTTGCTTATGTCCATGAGGAGATGCTGAAGCTGAGGAGGTCAGTGCACAGGTCGCAGTGCATGGCGCTATCGCTGGGCATAGCAGTGATCATACTGTTCATTGCTCTAATTGCCGTAGGCGTATCCCAAGGTCATGCAATCAGAAATCTCAGAGCAAGGGAAGGACTTATTCCTAATCCTAATGTCACCTTTGCTACACAGTCAGGAGATCGAAATGTGGATGGCCTTACGTACGGTGGCAGTCTGTTTCGGGGAAGCGGTTTTTGGGCTAGCAAGAATCCGCTAGCCGGTCTCTCCCCCTCTCTCTCTGAGTCTTGTTTCTGAGCATTACAGCATGTTCTTCGGTTTTCAACCTTCGTGTCTAGGAAATGTTTTTAGTGGGTGACAGAAAAGATGAGGGGGCAAGCAACCAGAGGCTATAGAGTGGACGATCGCTCTTTTCGATTCTGAGTTTTGATGGAATCCAGAGCGCATCTTTTCACGGAAAACACTTGAATTATGTGGCTTGCAGGAGGTAGCTTGACGGATCATGCCGCTATTGCTTATGGTGATCTTGTGTTTATCATCGGTGGAGCTATCGCAGGCGGAAATGTAACCAGTGACGTCTGGAAGTACGATTCTGTGCTTCATAATTATACACAGATGGCTTCCATGCCGGAGCCTAGATACCGCTTCGGTGCAGATATAATTAACAGTGAGTTTCTTCAAACTGAACTAGCATGTTCAAAAACGCAAATATAGAGAGGGATACATAGCGCAATGTTATATTGACTGTATTTTGACGTCCAAGAACAGGTAAGATATACGTCGTCGGTGGTAGGAATCTCTCTGATGACTTGGTACCCCAACCTAATAACGGCATGGTTACATCAACGTTCATTTATGATATTGTGTCAAATACATGGAGTCGTGGAGCAGATGCACTTGATTTTCAAGGAGACTGTTGTGCTGCTGCGCTTAATGGAAAGGTAGATTCCTTTCTCTTGATCTTTATTCTCGCCCTCGCCCATTCTTTGATGGGTTTCAATTACTGCAAATGCAAATGTGCGAGAGAGAAAGGGAGAAATGGAAGATATAAGACTCTTATGACTCTCATGGACCATGCTCTGCCACTTTTTAGCGTGTGTGTGTGTGTGTGTTTGTGTGTGTGTGTGTGTGAGAGAGAGAGAGAGAGAGAGAGAGAGAGTCTGTTTCTGTTTCCTTTCTTAACTCTATGGTCGGTACTATTTGACGGGTTTAAAAGAAAGTTTGTGATTTCTTTGAACGTCTTGACAGGTATACATGGTTGGGGGGTATGGCATTAATTATACCTATTTGAGTACTGCTGAGGTGTATGACCCTACTACAGATACTTGGGCGCACCTGCCAGATATGCCCACTCCACGTGGAGATCTTATGTGTGTAGCACTTGATGGAGAAATTTACGCTCTGGGGGGATATTATGTAAGTGATCTTAAAGACTAGAGCCTACTGCAAGGTCGTTTGGTTTGAAGATTTCTTTGGACCCCTGGCATGGGTAATCAGGCACTTAATCCCCCCTTTTTCATGTTCTGCAGCGGTAATAACACAAGGCAAGTGCTGTGTAAGCCATGGTGTGTAGATTCTTTTTAGCGGTTTAAGCTGTGTTCCATGACTCTTTAAACAGGACCCAACAAATCAAAATCAAAATGCGTTTTCAGCAAAGATGGAATCCTTCAATCCCTCAACTGAAACATGGACTGCCAGGCCAGATCTGTTAACGCCACGTGGGGATGCAGTGAGTAATTCCATTAAAGTTGTTCTTACCTCGGTGTAAAATGGAACACAGCCACATGTGTTCATAAACGCTCGGAGTCGCGACATTTAAATATTCCTAAAAGCCCTTGCATAATGACAGGGCATAGCAGTTCTTGAAGGTGACAGAATTATGCTGGTTGGGGGGGAAGGCCATTATCGAGAAAATGCTACTTTCAAATATCCTAAGCATGTAAACGAGGTGAGAGACGTTTGCTTGGCCCTTGCTAATTCCATTCAAGACAGTATATCCCACGTGCTGCTGTGATTAATTCCTGTGTGATGTTTGATGAAGACCTCCAAATCACACATATTCACTGTTTCTATACGATTGCATGACGTCTTCTTCTAGGTATACTATGTCGCGGATCAGACCTGGGTACAAAAAGCCATGATACCGACAGCTCGATTCAGGACTGCAGCTGCTACAGCTGGTGGCCTCACCTTTGTAATGGGGGGTGCTGATATTTGCATAGATCAGCCTGTGTGTCCAGGGTTAAATAACAATGAAGTTTTCTTGGATGTAGACCATCCACATGTGTATCTTTACCTTAAAAATGAAGCGTACAATGACAATGCAGCGTTGACCACATATCCATTGTAAATGGAAATGTAAGGAAACGGCACCTTGTGACATGATATTCAGCTGATTGCCAACTGTAAGTTGGTAGAGATTCATCATGTATTCCCAGGGGTCATACTCAGCCAGTATCCCTGTTTCATGTTTGTAGATCCTTTTGGATACATCTCTGTACAGTAATAAGGCTTGCTTGCGAGCAAAGACTTTTGAAGGTCCCCAAAATTTTCGTGAAATATCTGTTTCATCCTTGTTTTGAAAGATGGTTTAAAGCATGAAGTTGACATAGTCTTTAAATTTAGTTATGGTAGCAAAATATATACCATGGTCCTTGCATGCATGCATGTGGCATGAGCAGCAATCGTGTGCAGAGGTCGCACTGTATGTGCACGTGCATATTTGTTGCATACATGGTGGTGGTGGTGGTGGTGGTAAGGCTGCATCAAATTTGACATGCAAACGGATGGTGAGCCACAGGATTTATCAAGACTTGCTTTTAAACTAGGGCACAAAAGAAACCTTGTTGACTAAACAAACAAATGAAAATGCAATCCAAAATAGTTATTTCGATTTGTAGAGAGTGATTTAAGAGATTTTCGTGTTTGCAGAGAGCTTCGGTTGCTCACAATCAAAGGTCTTTCCAGATGCATTTTTGCCAAATCCTTTCCGTAAAGTGAGCCAAATCGACTTTTCTCCTTGAAACAGTATTAATGAAGGATATAAAGCAATACATAATATCTAGCAACACTTCAAAGAGAACAGAGTCTGATTCCTGCAGATTAGCTCCATGGGTCTGGATCTCGGGTTAATGCTAGCATTTTGGACTTTGCTACCATTCTAAAATATCAGGTTGCCCTGTGCAACCTGAAACTCGACAACATACCCATTCAGTCACAAATTCAAATGTTTTTCCTGAGTGGGCATACTCTATTTCCTTCTCTGTTGATACTTCTGAATTAGTCTTTACTATACGATCCTCTAAAGCTATGCCATTATAACAAGCATGCAAGCTATGATGCTATTTAATAGGCATTCTGCACGTGAGATGCATGCAAGGACTTTCCCAACTAAAACTGAGTACTCAGATTTGAAAGAGTAAAGAGAGCACCTGCATTGGGATCAATGGGTTCCATTCCCATAGAGTCTATTTGCTGGATTAATCTTGAGAAAGTAAGCATACCTGTTGTGTGAGCAGCTTCTCTTAGGGTGGCATCTGCAAAGCTTTCCTAAGGTTCTGCTCCTATCTCGATTTTCTTGCCTGTAGCTGCAGCGTGGTTGTGAAGGCTGGGAGGCTGGTTGAAAGATACCTTCGATGCCCTAGAGAAAGCCTCATAAGCTGTACAAGCCTAGTTGCTGTGCAGGGTTTTTTATTCAATGCAGGGATGATAAAAATTAGACATCGATGTACCTAACATAGGTCGACACGCTATGTAGGCAAACTGTATGAAGACGTACAAAAGTACTTCAGCAAAAGAGAAAAAGACAACATAAAGGAGCAAACACTGATTGCAGTTTAGAAAAAATCTTTATATTACCATAGCCCATGGCTGTACAAATTCCATGATAGTTCCATTGAAACTTGGAGTGATCTTCCCTCACCTCAACTTTCTTGGACTTAGTTCTATTCTACCTCACAGAACTCATCGTCTCCATAGGGATCCAGACTCCCAACTATCTTATCAGCCTCTCTATGGCAAGCATCTCCCAGATCTTGAGGCCAGTCTGCTACACAATGGCAGACCAGTTGCTTGGGTGTGCTCTGGTTGGCCTGCCTTGTGTTGAGGATCTTCCATAAACTGTTGACCCTTGGTCAGAATTGTAGTGATCAATGTACACACGTAAATAGGACATGCCTTGCAACATGTAGATGATGCACATGGCATTTTTGTTTGCCAGACTTGGTGCACTGCCTTGGTCTCTGTGATGCTTGATTGTGGAATGCTTGGTCATTATTCTGTCCCATACTACTGTTGCGGCTGAGCCCTGTGAATGGATTGGATTTTTCAGGGGAGACCTCTTGCTGAGTTGGGCTGGGATCTAGGGGAGTGGCCTTGGCCAGCTTTCACTGCACCAGATTCTCCTGTTCTGTTCTTTCAGTATTCCAGGAGGATTGGATACAGGATTCACAGATCATTTACCCATACAGGCAAGCACAGAGGATTTCAGAGCATCATTTGTCGAGGTTTTGGTCTAAATTTTGTGATGGGCAGGCCATCCTTATGTATGGGATGCCAGTTTGTAGAGGAATCTAGCAAGCACTGTTTATGGAGTTGCCATATTGCCAGGGTGGTTTGTTCCTTCATACATTACCTCTGAGTCCTTCACTTTGATGTGAGGAGTAGTTCTTTGGGGCTGAGGGTTCAGTGCCTTTGCTCTTTATGAGTCAGAGGTGGGTGACCGTGCCTTCTACATGCAGAGGTGTTACAGCTGTTGCCTCAAGATTTATTCTTGCTCCCCATCTCGGCTTAGGACCCACTGCCTCCCTCATAGGTGGGCTTGGCTTGAGAGGTGGTTTCCAGCTTTACCTTACGGTGGATATGGTGTTTGAAATGTTCTCAGGTCATTGTGGCGGACACACATCTACTACCACTTATATATCTATACCGGCTTCCATTTGGATTGATCTCATTTTACCTATTCAGAGTGAGTGGGAGAGATTCACTGGAACCTTTATAGCTTGCTTGAGAGAGATTGATAGTGTTTATGAGGAGTTGGGATTGTTCCATACCACTCCACTTGGGATAATGTGGCATTATAGACCATCCCCATTGTTGTTTATTAATATGGAGAGGCCAGGGATAGAGTTTGCCTTTGATTTAATTTATTTTGAATGGTTACTTATTGCTGTAAAAAACCAATCCAAATTTGTCTTGACAATAGAGTAAGGAAGAATTTAAAAATAAAACTTTCTTGTATACATGCATTGGATTTTTCTTGGACACACTAAATCTTTAGTACATTCTTATACAGGTTTGAAAGTTTTATAAAGATGATGGCACTTGGTAAAACAATATTACTCTGCATATCCCTAGATAAAGAAACTTGAGGCTTCCATCTATTCGCACAAAGAATACCCGTCATTGGCGTGACAATCAACTTGCAACTCCAACCCCTGACAGAGCCGACCTCTTGCAACTGTACCCTAGGGCATCCGATTAACAACTCTAGCTGCCTTGCCCCAACAGCCTACTTCAAAGCCTCTTCAAGTTGCTACTTTGCAATAGCCCTTTTTACACATGTTCCTTAACCGCTCATCAAGTTGCTTCAAGTGCTCCATAATCAGCATCAACGTCCTCGAACCGCCTCTGGTGCACATATCTTATCATCCTCGACTCTTGTGGCCATAGTTTGCTCCACTCGGTTAGCATCTAGTTCCTACTCTATTGTAACTCTCGAAGCTATTTAGTAAGAATGAAATAAATGTGGCGTTTGGCCATTAGGGTGTCAAGGTCATCGATAAGCAAAGGGAGGTAGTTGCATAAGGAGTATCGAACAACTATCTCCACAAAATATCTCCCTTAATAGCTCAGGCTAATGCAGCCTTTAGCAATGCAAAGAATAGCTAGCAAGAAACTAGAAAGAAGCTCAACACAATGAGGACAGATAGGAAAGGGAATTATTGTTAATAGAGTTCAATCGATTCTGTAGCTCAAGCAGGATCAAGCATTAACTTACTACAGCTCTTACTCCATTCCAGAATGTGGTAGCAAAGCGCAAGCTTGGATCCATAATGGAAATGTGGTCAATGCTGAGTGAAAAAGGACTCCACAATTTTTTCGGGAAAAAGCAATACATACCTGAAACATTTGTTGTGCTAAGTGATATGTGCATGTTCAGAAAGGACAAAGACAAAGATCTTGGAGGGCTAAGGATCCAACAGAACCACACATAGGTGGTGATTAATTCTCTAAAGCTTCTTAGCATATGGCCAAAGCAACAATCTAAGAGTTTGAACATCAAGGTCTCTTATCTTCACCATAATACAGTTGTTCATCTATAAGGCCCCCAAATGAAGAGAAGCCATAAGCATGATAGTTTAGTTTAAGATCAAATGCATGTGCATCATTGAGAAGCCATACATCATCAGTATGGAAGGGGTTGCAAGTTGAGGACAGCATATGGTTGTCTAGATCATCATGTTGCATTTAGAAGGATGTAGATGTGGCCAAGATGATGATGTGGCATCTGGCCAATGGACAACACCCCAAAGTGCTAACATGGCCCATAAGATAGGTGACATTGTACAGACCAGTATAGTGCTAATGTGGTAGGTTCTACGGGTAGCTGCTAACATGGCATAGGACCACATGGATGAGTATAGATGTTGATGTGGAAGTTGGTTTTTTAACGTGGCAATCGAGCAAGGTGGCCTGGCTTGTCAGCTAACCATTCCATCGGGGTATTTTTGCCTTGCTCATTGCATGGACGATATAAATAGAGGTTGCACCTCAACTCTCCATCACCTTTTGACTTAAAGTTGTGCAAGGGTGTCTAGAGCTTTGTTCCTTCCAACACATTGTTCCTTCAACTCCCCTTTTGGGTTGTGCAAGGCTAATGTCATCTAGTAAAGGAAATCATGGTATCCATATATTGCACCTATGGTGCAGCTCAAGTTTTGAACCTAATTAGGCTCACTTGGCTATGATTGAACTCTGCTAGCTCTCACCTACTCTAGTCTAACCTATAGAGCACACATTAGAGCAAGCTAGCAATGCAAGCTGTCATCTAGTAGAGGAGAGCATGGTTTCCATATATTGCACCTATGGTGGAGCTCAAGTTGCTAACCTAATGGGGCTCACTTGGCTATGCTTGAACTCTGCTAGCTCTCACCTACTCTAGTCTAACATGTAGAGTAAACATTAGAGCAAGCTAGCAATGCAAGAGAGACTAGTGTTGGTGGACACAACCTACAAACGTACAATCTCGTAGATAGCTAGATATCAGAGGACCAGCACAATAGACCAATAGCAATACACAAGACAAGATAGCCAATCAACAGATGACACGTGGCAAGACAGGGGGCAAATAAGATCACCTCAGGTGTGACACATTGGTATTTAAACTTGTGATCTACAACATCATCCATTGCCATGCCACCATCTTGTCCATAGTGCCACATCATCAATAACTAGTTGATTTCACAAAATTAGCACACGTAGTAGGCCACATCATTAGCTAGCACGCAAGCAACCACCTCAACGCTACCATGTCAGTAGTAGTTGCCTCATTCTCAACATCCATGAGGCGCACATAGTGCCACCTCACACAGTGCTACCTCATTAAACTATGCTACAAAGCACAATTTTATAAAGCATATGCACATCGTACAACATCATCTATGCATGCCACATCATTATTTTGAGAATTCTTTTTGGACAAAGCGTGGCAACGTCTTCAAACTTATATAACTTTTGATCCATAAAGAATGTCAAGGTGCCATAATATCATCATCGAAACCACTTCTAATTCATTCCAACATCTTTAAACCAACATGTCAAAGAAACAAAAATATAAATGTTATGTTGCATTTCTCATATGGACATGTAGTCTAGTTGTAGACTGATACATCTTTGGTAGTAATCAAACTCCACCAATCCAAGTGAGCTTTAGCTTGAAACACCTAAATAGTTTCTAGTAGCAGAGTCAAGCCCCTTGTATCTATGATCTATTTTTACATTCATACATATGACATACCACCTCAATCATTTTTGTGGTGGAAAATTAACTACGTTAGTTGTCCACTTGGCAAAGTGGTTTTTCATTGGGATTCAGGATAGTTATATATATCTCTCAAACCGCACATGCCACACTAGTGAAGTCACATTGTTGACTATTTCTGGCATTATGTTTATGTATGTATGTATATATATATATATATATATATATATATATACATGTGTGTGTGTGTGTGTGTGTGTGTAATTTCAGCATGTTGTTTGCTATTATCTTATTACAATTTTGATCTACCTCATCCAATTGTACCAACATGGCCAAATCGCGTGACAGTATTGTCTTTTTGGATCAAAACAGCAAGTCAAGCAACAATAATAATGATAATCAGAAATTCAAGATGGTAAACATCTTCCAATGAAAGAAGTTGTAGGATATTGTCAATTATGAAACCCGAGCCTCCTACAAAAACTTCTATTACTCCACTTATTGGTATGGACCCATCATTGGTTCCATGATTTCCTATCGCTTGCGACTGTAATAAGGCAACCTTGACATTATTTCCCCTTGGATTTCCATGGTTTGAAGCCCAAGATTGTGCAACCAAGGTGGATGCTTTGTAAGGTCCATTATCATGGGGTCTTAAGCTAAGTCATTAGTTATGTCTAGGAATGGTTGGGTCACTATTTGGGTCATTGGACCAACCATAATAACTAATCTAAGTAAGAATCCTTGGTTATGTAGCTGAAAGTTCTTCAATGGACCACCATGTAATGGAGGCCTTGTGTGCATTGGGTGCGGGGTCCCACCCTTGCTCTATAGCCAGCCACACACATGGGCCTCATTACTCCCTAAAATGTCCCAGGAGGGATGTGAGGAGGAGGCTCACTTAGGCTATATTTCAAGCTACATAGCTATCTCATAATCTTATGAGATAATCCCAAGTCCAGTGCCACATGTCAAGGCACGAGGGCACCCATCGGCTAAGCCTTAAATTTTTAATTATTTTCACTTAGTCTAAGGTACCCATTTGGGAAGGGGGGGAGGGGGGGTGTTAGGACCAAAAAAGGGCATATTTCAACACCCCTCCTTAGTCCTAATACCTTAACTTGACAAAGGTGAATACCAATCATAGAGCATTGATCAATTCACACAATGTAGATCAGTCACACACGACCAATCAAAGAGGGCCACCGCCAATCAGGTGCAATGAATCAGAGCTGTCATCATGTCAGGGTCTGATAGTGCACACGGTAGGCTACCATCTTCTACATATGTGTGCAATGTCATGAAGTCTCCCCAAAAGTCAATGTGTGCATGGGTTGCTACATCATGCAACATGCAATGGCATGAATTCATATTGCATGCTATAGAGCACACACTGCGTATTGTAGCAAGCACCACCACCTAGCTATTGATTACTGCAATTCACAAGGGGTTTTAAATTTTTGATTGAAAACTCCCGAGCGACGAGTGGATAAAGGCTGGAAGTGGTTAAAAAATATAGTCTCAAGTCATTTTTAGGAGCACAAAAGTCCAATTTTTTTCAAGGAATATGTAAGTACATATGAAATATTGATGGATAAAGATATATATAAATATACATTTTTACGATGATGATATAGGAGATCAACTTGGTATAGAGTTGGAGATAGACTTGTTTGGCGCGTTGGACTTGGCTTTAGGCTTATGACTAATGGTAGGGTGACTGAGCCATTCATTTGATGTGATTGGTTAAGGTGTGATGCCCCCTTAGCTTCCTCTTTTTTGTTACTATTACACATCCAACCTTATCTCTATTAGATAAGCTAGCAGAGGATAAAAATTTTGTAGGATTTACAGCTTCTAGTGGAGTGTAGATGATTGCGGCTAAATAGAAAAGTTTATAGGACTTACAGTTCCTAGCCTTCTCTTGTTTGCTATTATTTCACATTCGATATTATCTCAACTAAATAAGCCAGCAAATTTGTAGGATTTACAATTCCTGAAGAGCAGATGATCAGCTAAATAAGAAAATTTGTAGGATTTACAATACTTGGAGATCAGGTTATCATCCAAGCCTGGATGGATGATTCTTTCATGTTCCTCACAGAGATAACATTAAAATGGTTATGGTTGTGTAGGATACATTTGCACTTGCTTTAGGCTTATGCATTAATCTGCAAAATCCTACTTTGTAAGATATTCTGAGACTAATTTGTTGGGATTGGATTGGAAAAAAATGGGTGGGTTGTATGATGGGGCTATATGACACATCACTTGGTCTATATGATTGGAATTTATTGATTCACAGGCTTCAATGGCATGGATTTTTGCTGGAAATATCAAGATTAGCCTATGAATGTTTGGATCAAAGTGGCACAATCTATTATTATCAAGATCTCTTTCTTCTTGCCTTTATGGCCATGTACTACCACATCAGATACAATAGCACATAAGATTTATGCTATTGAAAAAAGAAAGCAAATGACAAAGATGGATTTCTTGGGAACATGTTACTGCTCCTAAGAGGAGTGAGGGGGAAGCCCTATTAAATGCTCGATTACATATAGTCATTAGGAGATGGCCTTTACTCCAAGGTATGTGTGGATATCAAGAGCTATGGGTAGAAAAGGCGAAAGCACTCATAGAGGTGGTCAGACTTATGCATGGTAAAACCAAGATTGATGGCACATGGTGGGCTCGGCATTCGATTATAATTATGACTATTGACATTTAGGTAACATATCAGTTTCTTATCCATTCGCGAGACTTATCCTCGGTGCTAATATTCTCTGCGTTTATATTCTTGGCATTATCTTGACACCCAAGAAAGGGCTCGTTCCCTCGGATTATAACTCTTTGGGGAAGGAAGCCTCCCTGCCCACACTGTGTGTGGTTATAATAATTATATATTATATATTATGATATAAATATTTTTTATTACTGGTCCATTCAAAATTTCTTATTTTCAATTTGAATTCTTACAACATTCCTCTCGTTTAATGCATGTTATCGATGCGAGGGAGCAAGGAAATCCAAGATGGATGCAAGATTGAAGGATGACCACCTTTATTCATATGGTTGTAGTCCATGTGACAATATTGTAAAAACTGCAATGAGGATCAGTTATTGTATCACCTTATTCATGTATTTGTTGGACTTCACCTTCCAAAATATGGACATAAAAAAATCAATAATAAATCACCACCCCTGACATTTGTAGGAAGGATCGGGTTCTAAAGGACCCAGTGTCGCATCTCATGTCCACTATTTTACTCATTCTCTTTTTTCCTTTAAAAATTGATAAAATAGTAGGATTCAGCTTTAATTTCAAGTTAGTAGTAGTTACTTGCTCCACGATGGAAAGACTGCCTGCCTGTAAATCTAGTTGATACTCTATTAGCTAACATGCAATGGCTAATAGCCCAACTTTGAAGGAGCAAAGAGAGGAAAATCCTAACTTAAACTACGTGATTAGATCGTTTTCTCAAGCTTTTTTTTACACTAACCATCATCAAGGGGGATAATTGTTCATTGCCAAGAGCCGGTTGAAGAAAAGTTTGGTAGTAAAAAAATTTGTCCAATGCCAAGCTTGTGGAAGAAGCTTCATCTACATAGTCAAAATCATCTTCATCTATACACCCTTGTCATGGATGAACGCAGGTTAGCCTTTGCAAGTTACTCAAGTTTGACTTGTCAAGATTGCTATTGGCACTCTCTGGGATCAAGGACTTTATGATGTTGTGCCCTAGATTGTGAGGACATTATTTTGGCAAGCCTTACCGTTATGACACGTCAGTAGTGTACATGGTGAATGATGAATTATTCAAAGATGGAGGCCCTTAGCCTAGCAACAATCACCATCAAATTTTTCTTATCTCAACCAAGTAGTGCTATACACTATTCAAGAAATCATATTCTTTCATATCTTGCGGTTATACCATTGCCCAAGTTTAGCATCTATAATTGCATCTGCTACTACTACATAGCCTTCTCTAGCATTGTGCATTCCATGTCCTCTTGGTTCCTTAATATGCTAGATCTTATAGATTCTACATTGATTATAGGACCTTGATTACATCCTCTTCCCTAGATTTATGATTTTTGCATAAATTTCAAGAGCTAGCATTGCCATCAAGCTAAAAAATGGATATAATTAAGTCAAGATCAAGAATGGAAACACGTAAAAGATAGCCTTCAAAATAAGACAAGGACTTTATGAATGGATAGTTTTCTCTTTTGGAGTCAACATGGTCTACGTACCTTCATGAGGTCCAAGGCCTCATGTTCAAAAATCTTTTTGATTAATTTAAAATTTGAACAAAAGTTTAAAAACATGGAATAAAAAGGATAGGTTACCAGATGCTCCTTTTGTCTATTTCTTTGCATAGTAGCAAGGTCTTTCTTGCTCCTTATCTCATGCTAACGTAAGAACAAGGCATTCAAGCTTTTTGTGTTGTTCTTAAACATCCCTCTTCTAATGGTGATAAAACACTATATGTAATTTAAAACATTGGGAAGTCAAATTGAGAAGAAACAATAAGCAAAACGATCCTCTCAATAGGATCTAGAATACTAGCATATCTAAAAATCTTAAAACCTACCATAAACTATTGGTAGCATATTGAGGTCAACACAATATCAAGAAGGCATAGCTTATCATTGGTAGCATCTTGAGGTCAGTGAACTATCAAGAAGTCATACCTTATCAGTGGCATCTTGAATTAAGGTGATCCAAAAACCAGACTACACTACTCAATGTCCTCTACAAGCTTCAATATCCAATCCACCAATATACTCCCTGGAATCTCAAAACTTATGAATCCCATGATCATTACTATCAGCCCAACAATTTTCATGAGTGGTATTTTACTTAATATGATGGAATATTTGCAACAACCAAGATGAGGGGTCATCAAGATGGGGGGTCATGTTGTGTCGAATGGAATAGTTGTTTGAAGCACTTATTAGGAACTCAAGGACATATTCCTAGCATCAATTCGTTTTTTCTTTGTAGTATTTTGAGTTCTTTATGTATCCAACCACATTAGCACTTTCCACATCACCTACAATCATGGGTAGGAGGGCTATAAATGTAGATATTCATATGAGAGGAATAGGTTGCAATATAGAAGATAAGGGAGGGGGATGAAAAGCATACAATGAGGAAGGGAGGAGAAAATTCTAAAAGAATAGGAGTATGGAGGGGGGAAGCTAGTGAGGATGAGTCCCCTCCTTTGGCAACACATCATGGGTTCATGATAATATGTCCAAGAACTAGCATGAGTCTCCTTTTATAATACATCATTGGCTTATGACCATACAACAGTGAACCCATGATTTGCAGTTCAAAAGTAGTTTTTGTGAACCCACTAAGTCCATTGACCACATGGTCATGAACCCATGATGTGCTACCAAAGCAGCAAATTCATAACCATGTAGGCATGAACCCACTAAGAACTACAAAATGTGGGTGAAGTGGCGTGAGTTACCTTAGATTGGGGAGCACAACAAGGGTTTTCATTCATGAGGATATGGTCATGAATCCATGATGTGTTACTAAAGGAGGTTACTTACAACCAAGTGGTCATGAACCATTCATAATCCCCATAAGGTAGTGAACCCTCACCTAAGGCAATATCCCCAGGGTTCAAAACCACATGGCCATGAAGCACACCCTTTAAAACACATGTGTATGATAAGAAAGTAATAGAGAAATTTTTGCTTGGATAGGACCACCTTAGAGTTGTAGCATTGGGAAAAGAATGCAAAATTAGAGAGAGAGAGAGAGAGAGAGAGAGAGAGAGAGAGAGAGAGAGAGAGAGAGAGAGAGAGATGCATCACAAGCAATATGTATTTATTAAAGGTATGAACATTTTGCATAAAATAGTGAATGTACATATTGGAATAGACTATGCATGGGCTTCATGAAAAGCAGTCGTTTACAGTTCAATTGGATATTGGAAAGGCTTATGATCATGTTAGTTGGTCCTTTGTTTCATAGCTTATGCAAGCTATGGGATTCGGGCCTCACGTTTCTTCTTTACGGTAGGCAGCCTAGGGAGATGTTTGGGTTTTCTCACACCACCTTGAGCCATGTGTCATGAATCTAAGCCCTTGGTCTCCCTTGATGTTGTTTGATGTAAAAGCTAAGCTTTTGACTAAAGCACTAAAAGCATATAGGTGCATTTCACAATAAAAAGACTATATAAATATTTCAAACCTATTCAATTTGAAGAGATGGTCTATTTGATTTGCAAGTTTGGGCTTATTGGCATGTGAAGCTTTGGAGAGCCTCACGATGACCTTATGCTCTAGTCTCACAAGCCTAAAAGCTCGACTCAATATAGCGATCAAACTCCCATTTTCCCGAGGTTGGAGAGGCACATAATGCAAGCTAAGTGGAGAGTGACAATTTTACATGCTCTACTTCGAACCTCCTCTAATGATAGTTGTCTTTTTGTGATGTCCAGAGTTTACTAAGCAAGCTGATAATTCCCTCAAGATAGTTGGATTGGGCATTTAGGACATATTCTAATATACAAGAAATCAAGTGTACCATGTGATGGTGAAAGAGAAGCTTTTGGATCAATAAAAAGGCTAATTGAGTATGGCATACTTGGAAGAGTGGGGCCTGATGGAAGGAAGTACTTTTGTAGATCTTGTGTTCTAAGCTCCATCAAGGGAAGTTGTTTATTTGGCACATCCTAGTGGGAGGCCTACTTCTGGGAGACCAAATGCAAAAGTGGTGGATTACTTCTAGTAATTTTGTGTTTTGTACTGAATGCATGGAAGGTTCTCCTCATCCTTTCATTTCATGTTAAGTGGCTACAAAGGTGTGGGATTTCATTTCTCACATATGGACATTGTTTACCAATAGGCAAATAATAGTCAAAGATTGGTTTTCAAAAAAATTCCACATGGGTTGCAAAACCTTAAATATGTGTTCTTATTTTATTTTTTCACTTGGACAAGTTTGTAGCATATTTGGTTGAAAATGAATTCTTTCATACTTGATGAAAAATATAGTATAATGCTCACATAGGTCATATCAAAGGCCTAGTAAGTCTCAGGTTCGCCTATTGGTGGAGAATGACACAGGCATATATTGGATGAGGCCTACCACTATGGTTTGCAGTCATTTTTGGGAAATATATCTCTATTGTGAAAAGAGAGAGAGAGAGAGAGAGAGAGAGAGAGAGAGAGAGAGAGAGAGAGAGAGAGAGAGAGAGAGAGATTCTATCAATGTTTATGGGAGACCAACACGTCTATGGGGCAACAAGAAGAGACCCATCTAGTACATCTTCTTAGGGAGAGCACATGGCAACTCCCAAAGAGTGCAAAAAGTAGCTCCAGTTATTTGGATTACCTAGTTTGGAAAACATTATTGGCCATATATCAGTTTAATATGGAGAGTCTTTTGGTTGGATTTAAACTCTTTGATGATCCTTATGCTTGCATGATATACTGCCCATTTTCCATCTTTGCTAGCACGCTTGAACTTGGCTAAAAATCTGTAGCCTTCTTCTTTGATTGAGCTTGTGTGTGTTCCCCAGCTATCCCTACCTTATTAGTCCCTTTCAAGTTGTAGGGTTGGTGAAGAAGCTTGGTCCATACATCTTGTCATTTGATCATAATGATAGCATGTTCTTTGAGTATCAAATATTGGTTGATCCATTCTCATCATCATCATTATCCATCCACTAAATGCTATGTATGGCTTCTTTAACATGTGCTAAAATTTTACAAAAAGAGTCCTCCTCTTTGTACCATCCTTCAGGAGTCCTTCTACTCCAATCTTCAGTATGTTTTCATGTATGGCTTCATGTTTCTTGATCTCTTCCTCATTATTAGTTTTGTTTTCCTTTGTATCAACCTCCACACTAACTTCTTTAGTAAATTATTTGTGCTTCAATGTGAACGAGATCTTTGCTTGTATAGATTAGTTGAGGAGTAGGGGGAGAAGACTTGCAAGCTCTCACTACTTCATCTATGACATCCCGCTTACTAGGTCCTTCAAGAACACATTATGAATGAGAGATGAGTTGCTTGTTGACTTGATTCTCTAGAGTAGTTAGCCAATTTTGTAGCTCTATCATGAGTTTTAAGTTGTTGATTTCCTTGTTTAAGGTTTTCAATCTATTAATAAAAACTTAGAATCTGTGTTTAGTCTAGTAAGGCAATGAGGGGAAGCCACCACTTGGGCAAAATGACTTCACCTTCTTGCTACCCATAATGGTCAAGACGAGTTTCTAGAGTTGACCAGTCAAGCCAAAGATATGGGATCTAAAGTTACCTCTTTCTACAACTCTGTACATGGCTCTAGATCATTAGCCAACAACGGGGTCAAATTGCCTACCAAGACTCGAGCTGCAGACCTGTCTATCCCCACCACACAAGGCCAAGCTAGGATTTGGTGGCTCTTACATCAGAAAAGCTCAAGCATTTATGTAGAGTGTGTTGGCCAAGCTACAAATGGTTATCCGCCATGTAGAGTTGAGTTGGGCTTTGGGTAGCTCTTATAGCAAAGAAGCTTGAGCGTCAAGCTACATATATGTAGTTTTTGTTGAATTAGAAAAACAAGTGGAGATTGTGTGTGGAAATGGTAGCAATGATGCTGCTTTATTCTATTGTAAAATGGAACTAGAAACAGAGCATGCTATGGAGAGGTTCCCTTCGATCTATTGTAGCACGCTGTGATAGTGGCTCTTTTCCATGGTTTGAGCAGTGGGTGATTGCTCCATGTATTCAATAACACCCTCGGTTGAGCGATGGAGCTTGGTTGAGCCACAACCAAAGAGAGAGAGAGAGAGAGAGAGAGAGAGAGAGAGAGAGAGAGAGAGAGAGAGAGAGAGAGAGAGAGAGAGAGAGATCTTAGGCCATCTTGTTATGGTGAAGCTAATTTTAAATTGTTCATTTTCTTATGTAGCATCTATGGAAGGGACATATATAGGCAAGAGCTAGGAGAGTAAGAAGGCACTCTTGAGACAAAGGATGTACAACAAGCTCCCTAGCAAGCAAAAACCAAAATTACATAATATTCTCAACATTTTTTAAGAGAAATGCATTGGAATGCCAAATGAAAGTACAAAGGATTACAAAAAAATTTGATATCATGTCTTCCACATTGACAACATCAAAAGAAAGGAGCTTACAAGGTCTAGAGATATGCTATAGAGAACATATTTTGCTTCTCCAAGTTTACAATTTTGGTAGTATAGAACCAGAATAGATGTACATTTGGCTACTTATCATTACTTGTCACGCATGGAAATTTTCAATCAAATAATCTAGAAAAATGTTATTTGGTTGATTCTATGAGACAATTTGGACAAATTGTTTGTTAACATTACCTCATTTGCTACAAGAATAGATATACATTTTGCTAATTATGAGACAATCTTGACAAATGTTATTTGGTTGATTCTCAAAGACAATCTGGACAAATTGTGTGTTAACATTACCTCATTTGCTACAAGTTGTTAACAAGTGTTTGTCTAATCAGCATATGTGACCATTTTTTGTATAAGAAGTTCTTGACTTCAAGGGGTCTACTAAAGGATACCTATGTGATTTAAAATAATAGCTCATGGGGAACTCCAAGCCATTGCAAATTCATTGCTACCTTAATGATGGGATTCCAAATTTCTAATATGTGATGCATCCAAATTTGGGTCAATGGTTACCAAGGTGAAAGCATGCTATGGTGTATGTACTAATGGAAAAAATATACTCCTATATATTAGTATTGTTTCAAAAGAACCCGAGTTAATGAATGCACACACTATCATGCACACACATGAGACAAAATTAAGAACATTTAGGAAATTTTTTTTTAATTGTTACGGCGGGTTTTGGCTTTGTCTTTCAATTTTGGGTACACACAGGTTCAAGACTCTATCAACCACCTCATTCTCACTATGACGTCCAACCACCTCATTCTCAGTATGACTTGCACATCAACCAGTAGGGGTGATTGTTTGAGTCTGTATTTTGTAAACAGAAGCAAACATGTTTCCAAAGAAAAACATGAAGTCGCCAGGAAAGATAAAAAAGCCCAAGAAAGAGCCTCAAATCCTATCTCCAACAAAGAGAAATATAACAAAGGAAAAGGAAATGGAAAGGCACTTCAAACCCTTCCAACTCCAACTGGGTTGAAGCCTCGGGGTGAAGCCTGGGTGGAAGTTTTTCCTTAAAGCTTTGGCCAAAAGTCTACTAGGGCATGGATAAGTAGATGCAAGACACTAGGTCCCCCGGTACAAGGCAAGCCGATGAGGCTATCACTTTAGAAACAATTTTATAAAGACTTTATTTTTGTATATAGAAGGATATACCAGACTAGCACAGTCATGAACAATGAGGTGGGCATTGTATTGGTCCAAGCATATGTTGCATGCATTCATGGCACTGAGGTGGATTCAAAAAAATTTTCCCACCATCGAGAAACCAGTGTTAGCAGTGCTAGTCAGGATAGCACCTATATCAAATAGGTGCATGCTATGAGAACTCTGTTGTTGGAAGGAATTACAAAGGAACATCATGTGAAGACAAACCTTAGTACTATGTTGTGTGAGACACTGACTAATGATCAGCAACAAGTGGTCTTATCTGATTGGAAGAGAATGGTGGGGTAGGAGAAATACACATTGGATTCAGACCTAGAAATTGCTACTACATGTGAGTCAAAAGCCACAAAATAGATTGAGTCTGTGAAATACACAGCTGATTGGGTTCGTACCAAACTAAAAAATGCCAATAGCACCATGAAAGATGAACTGCTAGCAGATTTGGAAATTTTGGAAGTAGATATGGAATGCACCACAAAACGGTTTGATTTGGCAAGAATACACCATGTCTAGATCATAGAGCATTTGGAGGTAGGAGTTGCATTCAACATTCATATGTAGCAATTGATGGAGCACCTGACAAATCATGGGTTGCAAGTTCTCATCCCTGCACCAATACAAAATCCAACATGCTCTTCAAGTGGTCATTGAAATAGTAAGATCAACTTGTTTCATTGACATAATCCGTGTTTTATCTTAGGCCTAGGTTTTTGCAATTAGTACGTAATAACCCTATCTATACGTATGCAAGTGTGTATTGTGTGGGCTAGGATTTAAGACAGACTCTCTTGACATGGTGTTCATACCTTGCTTGCACACATACCACATGGTGTGTGTAACAGTTCATTTTTTAAATAAAACTGAGTGCATTTTTTTGTCTACCAGAAGAGTGTTTTAAAGTATTTGGTGGCTTCCATGGGATTCCAAAAAATTTGTAAGTTTTCTTTGCAATGTGTGTGTATTAAAATACACTTTTTCAAGTAATGTTTACAATCTGTGATATAGAAGAATACAAAAATAGTACCTGGAAGCTTAAAAAACATTCTATTCTAAAGCTTAAGATGTACTATGTTAGCATTATAGGTTGATGAATGTATTATTTAGTACGCCTTCTGTTCATCATACTAATGTAGTGCTATGCTAGCATTATACGTTGATGGTATCATTCAATACTACATATGCTAATTGAATTTAGTAGCCTTATGCAGATTGTATTGGTTTTCGTACTATATGTACTAATGGTGATGCATTAAATCTACATTTGACACTGATACAGTACTAATATAACACGATTCTAGTATTAATATAGTAAACTATAATGCATACTAACATACTAATAACATAGTGCTATTACTGGACTAACACAATAGTATTTGTTTCTATTCTAGTACTAATATATTAGAGCACTAATGTAGTACTCATATAGTACTATATTAATACTAATATAGTATTATCTAATTCTATTAAGTACCAATATAGTGGACTCTCTATTTCTATTCTAGTACTAATATATTAAAGCAGTAATATAGTACTGATATAGTACTAATATAGCACTATTGCAGTATTAATATAGTAGAGTACTAATGCCTACTAATATACTACTAACATATACTATCATAGTACTAACATAGCACTATTTGTTTCTACTCTACTTGTAATATATCAAAGCACTAATTTAGTATTAATAACACTATTTGTTTATATTTGAGTACTAATATATCAAAGCACTAATTTAGTACTCATATAGTACTATATTAATATTAATGTAGTACTATATGTTTCTATTCAATACTAATATAGTAGAACAGTAATATAGTATTATAATTATATTTTTGTAGTAGATTACTAATATAGTACTATCTACTTCTTTCAAATACTAATATAGTGGAGTGTTAATATTGCTAATGTAGTTTCTATAGTATAGTACTAATGTAGTACTAATATAGTGGAATCTGCTACTATTGTATTACTATTTATTTCTCTGTTACAACTAGTCCAAGTGTTAGAACTAAGGTGGTATTGTTAGAACCTGTAATACTAAAATTGAATGTAGTTGGATTTCATGTTACGAGCATGTTACTCAAGCTATGGAGAATTCTAGGAGTGTATGAGTCCAAGATGAAGTTTTGCAAACTCCTAGCAATATCATTTTGAATCCGAATGTTAAGAAAGAATAGCATAGATCCGCATAGATCTCATGTGGTAAACCCACCAATGATGTCATAGAAGATGGCAATCTCATGTCTAGTGAGAACCCTATGGAGGACGACCCCACAAAGGATGTAAATATGCCGAGTCTTACCTTAGTTGCTGCAAGAGGGGGTGAGGAGGATAGTGATGGTGAAGTGTTGGAAAGGGTAAGAAGGCATAAGGAAGTGATTGATAGAGAGCCTACAAATGGGGGTTCGAACCCAAAAGATGGAGAGGGAGGGGATGAAGGTATGATGTGTCCTCAGGATGTGTCTTTGGCTTCTTCCTCTTTTGTTAAAAAAAAACTATTACATTACATATGGACTAAACATAACTGATGAAGTTGTAATTTGTTATCTATTTCATAAGGTAAAATCACCTCAAAATATGAGGTTGCTACCTCAATGAAGAGAGGAGTAGAACAAAAAAAAAGAAGTGTTGTAAGATCCTTGTACAGTTGCAAGAAGATAAAAGATAAAAGGGATATGTGGTTATATTTATATGTGCTTAATTTCAATTGTATATGATGTATGCTAATTGGATTTTAATTGACATTGTAGACATGGAAATCCAACTTGACTCATACAGTTTTGAAGAGGAAGTACCGATGTTGGATGCCATTGTAGACCAAGCTGTGAAGCTTCTACGCAAGGATGTTTTGGTAGATGACATCCCAGAAGGGATGATGGACAGCATGTAGGACAGCTGGAAGGACATCCTAGAAGGCCCAAGTAATGATGGATAGCCAAAAGAACATCCCAAAAGGGATGAAGGGCAATGAGAAGGATAGATCCTACAAGAAGGTGGTAGAGGCTACTGAAATCATTTTTGCTATTTCAGGCTCTACCTGTGAAGATGAAGACATGCTAGATGACATACCACTCAGTAACTTTCTTCCACTCGGCTCAATGAAACCAAAATTTAGTTTCCTAAAGAATCTTAGGGATTCTATGCATGGATGTTTTTATCAAAGGTATATTTATATATTAATATAAAATACTAGCAAAATTTTATCAAGCATTTTTTTAAAGTTTCACAATATTGATAGCATATAGCAGAATTTTGTATATTTTCCTTTGAATTTTGAAGTAAAATATGTAAATCCTAGCAAAACTTCAAAATTTTTCACATAAAAGTTTCAAATCCTAGCAAATGTTTCAAACATTTATTTTTATTAGGGCATACAAAGTTTTGACACCAATATAAAAGTTTTGCCTCTTAATGAATCTAATATGAAAAAATCACCCTTGATTCTATGACTGATAATGGAAAATGCCCAACCCCATTGCGTAGGACAATATCCTCAAAAGCAATGATACATTATATATGAGCTGGTTCTCCTATTCTTGAAAGAATTGCTCTTGGAGTTGGTTTTGTGGTTATTGTGCATAGCCCATTTTTGAATACACTCTTATTGTTTAAACTTGTATTTAAACTTGTTATCTTTCATGTATTTAAACTTGTTAGTTATCATGAATTTATCTACAATCCCACAATATTGTTTTTTTTTTGTTTGTCATGTATTTACCTTTGTGTTTATGTCCTTCCTTATAGGTGCTACTGAAAATATCACCTCTCTAAAGAAGTTGATTATTTTATATATGAATGGGATCTTACTAAAGAGGTGGTGGAAGAATGCTCCTCTAGTGGATGAACGGGGTGACATTCACCAAGTTGGATGACACATTGTGTCTTTGTGGCCCAACTTGATGAAGTTTTTGGCATGTTTGTGGACCCGCTTTTGAGATCGCTACATGGAGTAGCATGACTAGGAGGAATGTAGAGCCCTTGGTGGCTTTGATAGAGAGAAACATGGCATGGGATGGTGGATTGAGTTCTTTCAAGTTTAAGTGCAATTTTTCACAAGAAGAATGCAGCGGTTTTGAAGAATACCACCATCCAACACGATCAGATGACTTGTGCTACCTGAAGCCCTTTACTGTAATATGTAGGCATGGCATTGATTTTGATCCAGAGAAGACAATGCTTGTAGATGAGATGCCTCTAAAGGCAATGCTGAACCTACCTAGAACTTGCATCACTCCATCAAAATGTGATGGAGATCCTCATGATGAGGAGTTATGTAAGTTCTTGTTGCCATACTTGGGGAAGCTAGCAAAATCCTGGGTAACTACCCTAGAGTTTATTTCATAGTTACCATATGAGTGCCATGGAATCGATACCGTAGCATATGATTCTAGACAACATCCATTTTGGTTGTTCATTGGAGAAATTTCTAGAAGCTATGGTCATATGGCTGATGCTGAAAAAGTTATTAGATTTATGCTGGCTAGTGCATTATACACTATCCCCTGGACTTGAATACATCTTGTACATGGATATATTACTACATGTTGTAATGACCCTAGGTCTCCACTTATATATATAAAGAATCAATTTCATTTAGTCATGTTGTTTCTTGTGACATCTCTCTCTCTCTCTCTCTCTCTCTCTCTCTCTCTCTCTCTCTCTCTGTACAATGTTGCAATATCAAGTACAACTCTTCTTGTTTATATAATAGTGTTGCAGTATCACGTAAAAAGGAGTGTTGCAATATTCTTGTTTATCTATTAATGTTGCAATATCAAGTAGAAAGGAGAGAGAAAAATCCATTTTCTTACACAAAGCCATTTTCATAAAGCCAGAGATAAAAACTTTGCAATATTTGTCATTTGTTTGTCGATATGGCCCTTGAGGGGTCCCCTTTAGGAGCAAGGGCCATATTGGCAAACACTTTGACAAACATTTATCATGTGTTTGTTAATATAGCACTTCACCCTAAAGGGGACCCCTCAAGGGACACATTGGCAAACACATTATGTTGATACAATATTCATACTAGCATAGTAATGATTATTGATATGTTGATTAGTACTAATGTTGATATGCTAATTTAGTACTAATTTAGTACTATTGTAGAACTAACGAAGTGCTAAATCAACACTAATATATTGATTAGTACTAATGTTGAGATGTTGATTAGTACTAATGCTGATATGTCGATTTAGTTTTAATTGTAAAACTAGCGAATTGCTTAATCAACAGTAATATGGTGATTAGTACTAATGGTGAGATGTTGATTAGTACTAATGTTGATATGTTAGTTTAGTATTAATTTAGTACCGATATGTCAGTGTTATTTTAGTACTAATTGTAAAACTAACAAAGTGCTAAATCAACACTAATATGTTAATTAGTACTTTAAATGCTAAGATGTTGATTAGTACTAATGTTGATATGTTAATTTATACTAATTTAATACTAATATATCCTTACTAGATCAACACTAGAGTATACCAATACTAAATTAGTACTACATTAATCATGAAAATGGTAAGGATATATTAGTACTAAATTAATCATGAAAAGGATGGTTCATCATTTGGTTGGACGGCACCCGAGATGTATAGTATTGACATAGAAAGGTGATGCAATGGGTGCGGTGGCAGGTTTTATGTTGGGCTCAATCCTCAAGTACTAGCCAGGATCTATGTTCTAACTTGTCAGGCTCGATCCTCGAGTGATGTGAGATGAAAATTGAGCAGCGCCACAAGGACTTTGAATCTTCATTTCTCGAAGTGGACTTGAAAGACATCCATTCGGTGAAGAGACCTCCTAGCAAGTGTCTCCATCTTGTTAGAAGATACGCTAACTATTCAAAGAGAGCCGGAATGATCACTCTTAGCTCAAAGTACAACACTTCATCGAAGAGAGCTAGATTTCTCAGTCCCATCCCTTTGGAACTGAGAGTCCACTTTTATGGCTCCTTTGGAACATTGCATGTGTCGCAAGTGCACCCACAAAATGGTTGGACTCTCTGCGAGGCGTGCCTTTGACAAAAAGATGGCAATTCACTTGAGGAGTCCTCATCATCTATAGGTCTTGCTACCGCACCGTGCATGCACAAAAGGGCAAAGCTCCTTACATGTGACTATCGTTTAGTTCCAACACTAGCAATGGAGATTGTGGGCATTCCTCTAATGGCACATTTGCTCAAGCTAATGGAAGAGATGGGGCGGATCTACCAAGTATCAATGTGTCTTTTGAATGATCCTTACCTTTCGTCAGTATATTCCAAACTTGCGAGCATGATATTCTTGAGTGAAGCTAGACCTTGGGGGAATGCATCATAGATATGATCTTTGAAGTCTTGAGCAAATGCCTAGTAATTGGTAGGCCAATAATTGGGCTCTGTTCTCCCACATACTCTATTCCTAGACCTTTTTATGTTTGCCTCCACACTAATTTATAGTCGTAGCACAAGAGTTTGGTCTCATTGCTCTTGGAAGGTGAATTAGTTGATGCCTCTGGACTAACTATTCATTAATTGATGCATACAGGCCCAAAAATTTTATATCAAAACAATAGATGCCCTGATTGATAAGGTTCAAGACAACCTCTGGAAGGACATTATGCTTGTGAATGAGCATCTCACTATTACAAATATAATTTGGAATGTCTTTCTCAAACTGCAAGTTGCTCTGTCCCCCTCTTAGAAGGGAACTATTGTGCCCCCCCCCCCCGCTCTTAGGATGGAGCTACTGTGCCCCCCTCTTAGGATGGAAGAAAGGAGTGAAGAAATTGTTTTACTTACCCTTTTTTTGTTACCTCAACTTGCATACTACTGTGCCCCCCTTAGCCTGGTTGGCCATAGATCATCTTTTGTTTTGCTCCTTTGAAAGGAGATGTAAACATACTACAATCTTTTTGGTTCTGTAACAAAATAGCCCTCTTTTATCTATGTGCCCTCTTTTTGGCTCAGGGATCTGTAGAATCAAGATCTATAAATTAAAACTTTAAATTGGTGTCAAGAAATATGATTTTCTTTGATAACATATATATGAATGTGGCAACTCTATAATGGGTTAACTTACATGCAACTTTGCCAGGCTTACAATATGATCGGATGATCTATTACATCTTTGAAGTCATTATCTATTGTGTACTGGTGTCTCACACATGTCTTTCTATTGTTGTAGGGAGAGAAAAAAAAATTAGAATAGCATTGGATATAGTTCTCCCTTCAAAATCTCTAATCTAGTGTTGTTAGGAAAAGATATTATTGAGCCTTGTTATAAATCTTAAGTTCTTCTAACCGTGTAGTATTCCGCTGCATCTCCTTCTTGAACTTCAATGAGAGCATAAAAGAGGATCAATCTAAAGCCAAAGAAATATGTTTCACATGCAAAAATTTAGTCCTAAATAGACTCCATGCTACTATTGAATTTATAATCCAAGGACTCAAGGAGTTTTGGTGGCATTCATTCATCAAGGATTTACAATTTGTAAAGAAATAATTTACATTAAATTGGTATTTAACCAATTTAGGGATAAATTCAATAAAAAGGCTTTTGTCTTGTTGTGATTGAACTCTTCCATGCAATCAACCATATGGGCTGGAACTTGGTCCCTCTTTAAACTTGGCTAGAGTGAAGATGAGACATGACAAGATCATGTAGATCTCACAAGGAAATGTTTGCCAAGATCTCTTCATCCACCTCCAGGAAGACATGATATACTATTCAATGGCTTTAACCTTGTGCTTTACTTGTAGCATCTAGAACATGACTATCAGCACTGTATCAATGTGCACTATAGCAGGTGGTGCCTCATCACATAGGAAATAACTACTTCTTCCAGTGGGTAGTTTGGCATAGAAGATTCCATATATCACTGCATCTCCGATGTTGAGAACACATTGCCCCAACCATTCTTGACTTGCTCTGACAAGATTGTTTTGGGCTGCTTGCATGGCACCACATAATAATCATCATCATCATTGTTTAGAGGGGACGCGAGCACTACAAAATGGTCACCCATCTCAAGCATGTCTGCCACATGGTCTCTATCCATTAAGTATGCTATATCATCCTCTATGGCTCTTGATTTTAGTCCATTGATGGGCTCCACAACCTATGCAAGGTCCATGAACTTGCATGAGAAAAATTGGTGAACTTATCTAATGATTCATCCATACAGAATGAACAAAATCATAATAAACCTTTGATCAAAGCTTGTGTAGGATCTTTGCGACTAAAACCCAATATGCAATGTCTTCACCGAGTCCCTTTGATGGTCTAGCAATCACATGCTTTAGTCCTATCTACAACACCCACTTTTCTTCCATGAAGAGTCTTTTCTTCACATCTTCTCCCCATCATCCAAGTCAACTAGTCCACAACCTCATGAGCATTCTATAGCTTCACACCATTTGCATCCAATTGTTTGGTAGTAAATGCATGCTTTTCACTGCACCAGCACCATCATGTTCTCCCTTGCCATGTCCACACCACTACCAAAAAAGCTCCACATCATCCGAATACCAGTCAAAGAGCAGTACCTAGCACAATAAAAGAGGAAGAAGTTTGTTATATAGCACCTCAAAATGTGTAGCATCTTCACAGTGCTGTAGAAAACAACAAGGACTTATTGCAAACACCTTACCTTGCAACAAAGTAAAATGGGTGTGCTGCCTTGAATTGATATTGCCCCATCTGACCAAACCCAATGTCTTTTCAACTTCAGGCCTTTGGATAGTAGCCATTGGTAGTGGAGCATAAAGCAATGTTGTGTAAAAAGGGTGTCATGCTGTTTTGTTTTTTTACATGTAGAATCCTAAATGATATAAGAAGTACATTGCCCATCCATTTTGGTTGAGGAGCCTTCCACAATGCTCCTTCTTTACCATGTGACGTGTGCCTTTAATGTCTAAAGTAATACATATGAGTGTGACCAAAAGAGTTTAGGTCTTGTTTTCTTTAAGATATAAAGATCATGATCCAAAAGATGTAAACAAATCTACAACCATCAAAAAAATTTACATTCAAGGGAAACTTTTCAAAAAGACTAATTAAGGAAAAGCCTTAGTAGCTCTGATACTATTGCATTTCTTATCATCCACTTTATCTATCCTCTCTACTACCATGGATTAAGAGTTGTTTTGCATTTATGCCACCTTTCTTGTTTGGTGTAGAGTACTAGTGGTGTAATCTAATCTATAGGTCTGAAATCAATCTTTCCACAAATTGAGGTTTGGTTGTGGTAAATAAGGATCTTAGCACATGTGGAAAAAAAGGATGGGAATGGGAAAATATGGCTCCATCCACATTCAAATGTATTCTTACCCTATTCACATCCCACCATGTGCTAAGAGTTCAAAGAACTAGGGATGGGTTAGGTGGGAGAGGACACTTGGCATCATTTCATGTGTTGACAAAGACAGATATCATGGTATCCCATCTAGTTCAAGATGGGAGAAAACATTGGCTATTCTCATCCTAAACCCATCTTAGACCAATGATGACAAAGAGATTCCTATGCTAAACCCATCCTAGTCTTATTGAGGTCTTGCCCATGTGCAAAGGGCTAACTCCAAAGATGAAATTTGAGAGAGAAACCATTAATGCTCTCACCTGATTGGTCAGTTCTTTTCTGAGTTATAGAAACTACATATTTCTGTAACTCAGAAATATGTAGTTTCTGAGTTACAGAAATATGTAGATGGCTTACCGAATTTGTGGGGACTTAAACCTAAAGAAAGCCCTCTATAATCCTCTTTGAGAGAGAGAGAGCTGGTTACACACTAGTTTATTTGAGGGTGGAGCTAAAGAGGAGACGTTGACCCCTTTTGTCTCCTCAATGCATCTCGGGCGCTTGTCACCTTACACGTAAACTGCCACGTTATTCATGAGACTACCAGTTGGTTCCAGCTACGGCATTGCATTTGTGCATTTGTGTGGACCTTTCCAATTTTCATTTCTTGGTCGCCTGCATTATCTGGTCCGGTCTCTCTCATATCTGACCAGAAGCAGCTTTATCATGCGCAAACTGGCGACGTGCCCACACGCGAAGACAAAGCTACCTATACAGACGAAGAATCTGCATCGAAAAGGCTATCAAAAGGAATTAATTTGTGAATGAGCGTCTCTCTCTCTCTCTCTCCGAAGCGGCTCGCCAGCATCATCAAAAGGCAGCGATACTTTTTTCCACCGTCCACAACCCCTCACTAGTTCAGAAAGCGGCAGACCGATACCCATCATGCAGTGCTCCTAACTTTTGCCTGCAAGCGCTCATCACAATTCATGGTTCGTTGTTGCATCACGTTCTCTTGGTTGTTCTGACTGTGTTACTAGTCCTTATTCCCCAAGCAAATATTCTCCATGCAAAATTTGCACAATCATGGTTGTTTCTAGCTAATATTGTATTTCATGAATTCTCGGCCATTCCTTGTATCACCTTTTCAAAAAAGGGAAACTTTTAGCATTCCTCTCCGTGTGTTTTTTAGTGTGCAATCTTGCACCAAAAGGCAAACTTGCATGATTTCGTTCATTCTAAGGAAGGGTGGCATTCATCATCAACCTCAAAATTCTTGGTCTCCCCAACTTGCACTTGAAATCTGATTAAAAATGTCATTATAAGGGCATATAGCTCTCCATCCTCCTCTCAATTTCGAAAATGGACAAGTAATGTAAGGCCTTTGTCACTATCGAATAGTTTGTTTGGGATCATATGCCTTTTGTATTTCAATCAGTTTTCATACTCGAAATAATGCAAAGCAACAAGGAAAGTGAGATAGGATATACATATGGAAGATCTTCACAACTTGAAGCACAAGTAATAAATGATGCTACATTCCAAAAAAGTACAATAGCCCATGCTACAAAACACAAAAAAGTACTGAATTATTATATGTACTTTCGATTCCTAGCCTTTTATTCATGGTAAATCATACAATTTTCCTTTAGAATCATGAGTTTCTACTCTATGTCTTTTGACAAATAGGTCCCCTCAATTGAAAAAAATTCAATTAAAGGGAGGAGGGCCGAGATGGGAAAAGAAAGGGGATAGATAAAGAGGAGAGTGATTGATGAAAACATCCCCTCTATCTATGAGGGGAGGGCTCCCCTCCCCTCTTATTTATGAGGGTAATAATTCCAAACACTTACAATATGATTCGTCCACAACAACTTAAGTTCAAGACCCCCTTTGTAGAAAATTTTGAAACTATCCGTTGGTACTTAGCTTAATGAGGCTACTTGACCTTTTAAATCTGTTTCTTGTTAAGCCAATTATATGTATGGAATAATTTCTTCATATTAAGGGGTCTATGGGAAGCGTAAATAAGAAAACTAAAAGATGAATTAGGTGAGAGAAACAGGAAGGTATACTAAAAGGGAATAAGATTTTTCCTCTAGGAAAGAGACTCATGGGTCCCCTGCTAGCCAAACAAGCGACTCCTAAGCTTCATGAGGCTTTCTCGATATTTCTTACAATAGGTGTTTGTGCCACCTTATTCCTGAAGAAGATGAAGAGCTGCAAGAAGCCCGTCACTCTTGTAATATTGCTTCTATGGCACACTCTAAGCTTCATTGTCCCCACTGATTGGTTAACTCATGGCCTCAATGGCTCTCCTTTATCACACAATTCTTTTTTATGCTTTGGTACACTGCATGTCCTCTGTAGAGCATTAACATTATTAACTTTGATCATGTGCTTGGATCTTTTGAAAAGTGCTACAAGTCATAGCTCTTTGTAAAGCATCTACAAGGCTTTTCTTGTTTTTTTTGGGGGGGGGGTAAAAGACAACTACCTAGCTTGTAGTAATTAGGGGGAGCTAGTCCCCAAAAAGAAGACCCAGGTATAAAAATTATCCAACTAAAGTGGGGCACTACCTAGTACCAAGCCATACATGTCGTTGAAGGATTGGAGGCAAAAGCAAAATCCCTCCTGCATCATCTCTTTTGGAAAGTTGTACTTGGGACAATTGTACAACATGTTGTGGTCCTGCTGCTAGAGCTCGCAGAATTTGGCCCAAGTCCATCGATGTTCCATGGGCATGTACAAGCAGTGGATTCGGTGATCGATGTGGGCACTATGGTATTAACTCCAAAATTGCTCCTTTTTTAGGAAGGAGATGTGCCAACAAGGCTATAGACTGGCATTGGCATCAATTATGGGAACTGGAGCATCGGGGGTGAGGTGGTAACTTCCTCTTGTGCATCTTGGATGGGCGCACAGCCAGTTGTTGAAGGACTGAGTGATGAACTACGTGAGGGGATGCACCTCCAAGATTTCATAGAGGTGGAGGTGGGAGCCTTCGAGCTGCTACTTCCAATGGTGCATGAGGGCACTATCCGGCAGTTCTTGGAACGACTGCAGGTCGGGTCTCCATCGTACATTTTTGGGCAGGGAGAAGGGAGTTTGAGAAACCTCATCATCTTCAATCAGCATTGGTTCCTCCTCTACTATCTTTGTGGGCATTGTATTGGTAGGCGTCTGTACAAAATTGGCTGTCTTAAGTAGTGTATTGAGGGCCTCTTCTAGGAGGTCGATTCGAGCAGTAGATGAGATGGATGGGGAGGTCATGTGCTATGCGGTGGTGGTGTTGTAGGTGTTGGAAGAGTACTTAGGTAGATTGGTGTGAGGAAGGGGGGTTGGGTGGCTTGCTAGGTGGACTGGCAGAATCCAGGGGATGTGGTTGTGGAAGCTCAATAGGGGGGGGGGGTAGAGTTAAATATTGTAATGGCTTCTTGGCCTTACTCCTTGGCTACTTCCTTGGGAGATGCTATATGGATTGTTTCAAAATTGCTCACCAAGGACTCAAGTGAGTCCTTGAGAGCTTGTAGCACTCAGTTAAAGAGGATTATTATGCTGAGGGGATCATAGGCTATGGATTGGTAAGCCATGAGATGCCCTTGCATTTGTATGGGATGGGCAGCGAGAGTTTGGAGGTAAGAGGGGCGAAGGAGAGAGAGGTTAGATGGGTGAAGGTCTAATGAGAAATAAGACATGGCGAGAATGGGGCGGCAATGATCAGGATTACGGCAGAGGATGGTTTGGAGGGCGTTAGGAGGGAGTGGGGCAATGAGGTCGAGGTGGAAAATGAGATTTTGTGTGCAGAGTGCATCGAAGTGCATTTGGAGTGTTTGGGGGATAGTGTGTAAGTCAAGTGTGTAGGTGGCTAATTGTGCGGAGACCTCCCTGTACATCCAAAATTCTTGCTGCTCACAGTCTTCCAACCCTGATTCTTCTCTGGGTGGCTAGGGGTACGCAACTGCTTGTTCTATTCCTACAAGGACATGATCAGTGCCCATTCCTATGCCAAGAGATCTTGCAATGTCAAGATCTCACGCTCATAGTCTTCCTGAGTTCATGCGTGCTATGCCTCTACTTGCACCTTTTGCTCTATTGCCATTTGGAGGTCGGACTCTGCTTTGTCGACCTGGTCCATGAGCACTTGGACCAAGGATTTGCTTGCGGTGAGCTCATCCTTGAGCTTGGTGATTGATAGCTCTAGCTCCTCAACTTTTGTGCAATATTCCTCTGCTCGGTCTAGGGCCGTTTGCCCCGTGGCTTGGGCGACAACCATTAGGGTGTGGTTATCGCATGCGCAGAGCTATGCCTAGAGGAGAGTCATGAAGAGTTGCGAGGCCTATTCTTGCCACCTCTGGAAAATTGTTCATGCCACTTGTGGGAGTTGTGCCATTGCCTCAAATGAATTCTACTCCATTTTGTTAGCACGGGTGAGCTGCTCTGATGTCATGTGGCTATAACCACTTGGTTCCCAATAATGGGATGCACTGCAAAGCTGTATGGCCTCTATGAGGCTTGCCCATGGACAGGAGGAGGAGCCGTTGACAAAGGAGGTAGTCTCCTGAGGATGGGCCGTGGTTGAAGCCGAGACCTGGGGTGCAGCAAGGGTTGTCGAGATAGCTTGAGCTCCTGGGTGAAGACCAATCATGGCTGTCTCGCCAATCGGGAGGTCGTCCACCAAGATGGGCTCCTACTATACATTTTTGCCCTTGTCTTGAGGGTCCGATTGCTCGAGGCATAATTGACGGTGTAGGAATGCCTGCAGTAGCTGGCGATCCTTATACTGTGCAAGCAATTGACTTGGGTCAGGTTGTGTGAGATGGCTAGCCGGAGTGGCATTGGGCTCTGTTCTTGCTTGGCTTCTTCTTGCTCTATTGGTACCAGTCTCGTGGTGGTTGACTTTTCGACCAACCCATAGCCGATAGGAAGATGCTACTGCAACATATGGTAGAGAGTCGGCATGTACATCATCGGGTTGCCGATGACCTCTCCATGTGTTTTGAGGTCCTCCCTCATGTTATTATAGAAGTAATCGGCCTAGTTCATGACCTAGGGTTCTGCCAACTGCAGCAAAATGTTTGGCACGATCGACTAGTAGTGGTCAGTGTGTCTAACTTGAGTAAACCACTACAGGGCCCTTGTTGTCCTTTCCGCTTCTAGCTTGATGATTTCTATGAAGTAGATGTCCCTTTGCTCTTTTTGTGGTCGTAGTGGCAGATTTTATTGAGGGCCTTGGGCATCTTCTTCTTCATATTTGTCGCCGATGATCGGCAGGCCGAAGGTGACTCACACCACGTCCATGTCGAGGTGGTAGAAGTGGGGAGTGCCTATTGCATCTCAAAGAATGCCCACATTTGTGTTGGAGTTATAGGCTTGGAGGAACTCTCCCAAAAGAGTCATGTCCAAGTGGCAAGGAAGGTGGTCTGCCATACGGATCCCAAGCCTTTCACTGCGAGCGCATCTTGCACTGTTGGCTCCTTTAGTGATTCATACGCCGCTGCAATGTGGTAATGGAGGGTGTAATCATGCCCCTCGTATGTGTAGTGAGAGTGGATGGCACATGCGTCAAGTTGTTGGAGCCATGCCTCTCCGAGCAGCGAGTGCATTTGTGAGCGCACGATTTGTTCTCCCCTTGTGTGGGGGCTGGGGTGTGCTTTCATGATGTCCTTGAGGGGGGCATATTTGATGTGTGCATACATTTAATAGTAATATTGATAATTGGAAAGTGCCAACAGGAGATCGAAGAAAGGTATTAGTATATTGAGGGTATATTTGGATTTTTTGACCTTGGGAATTCCCTTGGACTTGGTTGGAATACCCAAATTTATGGTTTACTTGAGTTTCCAACTCATTACTTGGATTTTAGTAACATTTTATGTGCATTTCTTCATATCTTTAATTGCCCACGTCTGATTACTATTGAATAGTAAAATGCCAAGATTTGATTATGCTAATCTAGATTGAGTGACACAGATAACAATTGTGTGCCGGCATTGAAGCCTGCAGTCCCACAATTCATAGTGTGCATGTTCTAACATGCTATGTTTATGGATGGATGCAGGTGAGTCGGCATACCTCTCCATCAAGTTTGCATTAGAAAATCTAAGGCATGAAGACACGGTGTTGGCAACTTCGAGAAGCACTCTACAATGGATTTTCTCCAAGTATTGTCAAATATAATTGAACTCTTTATTGGAGACTATTCATCAATATCGTTGTACTTTTTGCAATGTACTGATATAAATGTGAGTATAATAATTGACTCCCACTTTGACATCTTGTTAAGAGGAATGGTATGATATGGATTATTCTCACTTATGAGGTATTGAGAGGTTGGTTATATTAACTGAGAGTGCTCTCAACGGAAGCAAGAACGGAAGAAGGAGAGAGAGAGAGAGAGAGCCACACAAGTTTTGGTGGGTGCAGAACCACCCTAATCTTCTTTTTCATTCATTTATATATGTGTTTGAGTATTGTACATAACTGGGGTTCAGGCACAGTGACCTTTAACCCCACAACCTCCCACTTAAAGGACAATGTGCCTTTAAGGGAGAACAACCAGTGAGCATACTATCCAATGCCCATCAATACACGACAATACTCAAACCGCTGATTAGGTAGACTCTTCGTCAGCATATCTGCAGGGTTATCATCTGTATGAACCTTGACAAGCTCTATGCGCTTGTCCTCAAGTACCTCCCTGATGAAATGGTACCTGACCTCAATGTGTTTGGTCTTTGCATGAAAGACCGGATTCCGTGCTAGCTGAATAGCACTCATGGAATCACTATGCAATGTCGGTACACCTATATGAATCCCCAAATCTCCCACTAGCCGATCAAGCCATATAGCCTCCTTGCAACCCTCTGTGGCTGCAACATACTCAGCCTCTGTGGTAGACAAAGCCACGCACTTCTGTGCACGAGACATCCACGACACTGCACCACCTGCAAAGGTGAACACATAACCAGAAGTGGATCTCCTACTATCCACATGCCCTGCATAGTCTGAATCTGTGTACCCAAGTACACGCATGTCTCCTTTACCAAAGCAAATGCACATCTCCTTGGTACCCTTCATGTACCTCATGATGCACTTAACTGCCTCCCAATGCCTCTTTCCTGGATTAGCCATATACCGGCTAACAACTCCCACTGCAAATGCAATGTCTGGTCTAGTAACTATCATAGCATACATAAGACTCCCAACTGCTGATGCATAAGGAACCTTGGCCATCATGGCCTTTTCCTCATCCGATTTGGGACTATTTGTATGACTCAGTTTCACATATGGAGGCAATGGAGTACTCACTGCCTTTCCCCCCTCCATATTGAAACGCTGCAATACTTTTGTAACATACTCTTTTTGTGAAAGCCAAAGGAGTTTCCTACTCCGATCACGCGTGATGCGCATACCAAGAATATGACCTGCAAATCCCAAATCCTTCATATCAAAGGCCTCATGCAACTTGGCCTTTAATGCATCTAGCTCATAAGTATTCTTGCTAGCCAATAGCATATCATCCACATATAGTGCCAGGATTATCAGGCTACTATCCTTAGCCCTTTTAGTGTAGAGGCAGTGATCAATTTCACTCCTTCTAAAACCCTGGGACCGAATGAAAGCATCAAACTTCTGATACCATTCTCTAGGCGCTTGCTTAAGACCATAGAGACTCTTCTTCAGCTTGCAAACTAAATGCTCTTTGCCCTTTTCTTCAAAGCCTTCCGGCTGCACCATGTAAATTTCCTCATGCAAATCCCCATGCAAGAAAGCTGTCTTGACATCCATTTGCATAAGCTCCATATCCTCTGATGCCACTAGTCCAAGCATGCATCTAAGTGTGGTCATCTTCACAACCGGAGAGAATATCTCATCAAAGTCCACACCCTTCTCTTGCTTGAACCCTTTAGCAACCAATCGGGCCTTGTACCTAGGCATGTCATCACCTGTGACCTTCATTTTGTAGACCCATTTACATGGCAATGCTTTCTTTCCATGTGGCAAAGAAACCAAGTCCCAAGTCTTATTCTTCATAAGTGAACTCATCTCTGATTGCATAGCATACTCCCACTTGCGTTGATCCTCACGCATCATAGCCTCTCTGTAGCAAGAAGGCTCCCCGCAATCAGTAAGCATCACATAGTCTACCCCTGGAACAAACCTATCAGGCGGTCTAGACACTCTAGATGATCTTCTCAAGGGCATTTCAGCTTGCTGTCCCATTTGCATATCAGCCACATTTGGCTCATCATTTCCACCAATAGATGATCCATCATCTACCCTTGATTGTATACCTGTGGGAGTACTTGGTGGTACCATTTCTTGCACATTTGGTGCATGGACAGCTTGCTGTCTATCAACATATGCAGGTGGATTCACATCCTGGAAAGTGATTCTCCTCATTTCCACATCCCTCATGGGTGCCTTATGCATCTTCTTCTCATTGAAGACCACATCATGGCTGCGTATGATCTTCTTTGCTTCTGGATCCCAGAGACGATAGCCCATCTCTCCACTTTCACCATAACCTAGAAAGATGCATTTCCTAGACTTAGGATCTAGCTTCTTTCGAAGCTCTTTTGGCACATGTGCATATGCCTCACACCCAAATATACGTAAATGAGAGTAAGAGGGCTTCTTTCCACTCCATGCCTCTTCAGGAATACCACCATCCAAACTCTTGCTAGGTGATCTATTGATCACATGCACTGCAGTCTTCATTGCCTCAGCCCAAAAACCACCAGAAAGACTTGCATTGGAAAGCATGCATTGCAACCTTTCTTGAATGGTACGGTTCATCTTTTCTGCAACTGGATTTTGCTCTGGAGTACGAGGGGATGTAAGCTCCCTCTTAATCCCACGAGTATCACAGAAATGCTGAAAGTCATGAGAGAGATACTCTCCACCATTGTCAGTCCGTAGGCATTTAAGCGTTCTAGCTGACTGATTCTCAACCAAGGCCAGCCATTTCTGAAATACTTGGAACACATCACTCTTCCAAGCTATAGCATAAGCCCACACTTTCCTAGTTGCATCATCAATGAATGTCACATAGTATTCAGCCCCGCCTAATGACCGTGTAGGCATGGGACCACATACGTCTGAATGCACCAAATCAAGCATTTCAAACTCTTTCTTTCCCCTTCTTTTATGGATTGATTTAGTCTGCTTCCCATAGAGACAGTGCTCACAAAATTCAAAATCAGAGAAACTCAAATGCGGTACATAACCCAAACGGCATAAGAGTTTCATTCCATTCTGGCTCATGTGCCCCAACCTGCAATGCCACAAAGAAGTGCTTGGCTGCTCAGTTATTGCAACAACATGATCAAATACCCCTGATACATGTAAGGGATACAAAGTCCCACACTTGGCACCCCTGGCCAAAAGCATAGAGCCCTTCTGAATTTTCCAACTCTGAAAGCCAAAAGTGGTGTGAAAACCAGCATCATCTAGCTGACCCACTGAAATAAGACTCTTGGTCAACTTAGGCACATGTCTCACATGTTTCAAAACAAATGCAGACCCATTTGCAAAAGAAAACTTTATGTCACCTGCTCCCACTATGTCACATGCATAGTCGTTTCCAAGATGCACACAACCTGTCTTTCCACTATCATAAGTGGAGAACCATTCCCTATGGGGAGTAACATGGAATGAAGCACCAGAATCCAAAATCCAATCCTGGGAATATGCATCATCTGAAGTGGTAAGCAACTCTGCAGATAAACTAGACATGAAGAGAACATTATTGTCACTATCACGTGTGACTGCATTGATCTCCTCGATCTTCACTTTTCCTTTGTCCTCCCTTGGACTCTCTTCCTTTTGATTTGCACCCCAATTTGCATTCTTTTTCTTATCCTTTTGCTCTCTTTTCAGCTTGTAGCAATCCTTTTTCATATGGCCCTTCTTGCCACAATGGTAACACTCAATGTTCCGTGCCCTGGATTTGCTACGAGACTTCCCTCTTTCTTGGGACTTCCCCCTGAACTGTGATCTGCCCCTTTGCACATTTAAGGCTGCATCTTGCTTGTTGCCATCCATAGACTTCCGTCTAATCTCCTCGGCTAACAAGCTACCCACAACATCATCAAATTTCAGTACTCCACCAGGTGCAGAGTTACTGACAGCTGTACGGAAGGTATCCCATGAGGATGGCAATGAACATAAGAGAAATATTGCCTTAGTCTCCGCATCAAAATTCATTTTCTGAGCCTGAAGCTGGCTGAAAATAATATTGAATTCATTCAAGTGAGAAGCAATGGAGACCCCTTCCTTCATCTGCAGCTCAAACATTCTCTTCATGAGGTAAACTTTATTAGAGGCAGTTTCCTTTTCATAAGTGGCACACAATTTCTTCCACAAATCTTCTGTAGTCTGCTCATTTACTACTGTGAAATAAACTGACTCTGCAAGATGAAGTCTAATAGTAGACTTTGCTAATGCATCCAACTCATTCCAATCATCCTCAGACATATTTGCAGGCTTAGCTTCAATCCCTGCCAAGGGTTTAATCTACTTCTTTTGAATAAGCACATCCCTTATCTGTTCTTTCCACAAAGAAAAGTTTGTCCCATCAAACTTTTTAATGCTGAAAAACTCCTTTTCAGGCATGGAAGAGGATGCCATGATGCAAATAAAGCAAAATCCCAAATGCTAGTGCCTGCAAGAGAGAATCACACCAAATACCAGGTGCACCCAAATGTGTATGCCACAATAGAGTGAAATATCACCAAAACTCAAAACTCAAAGCATCTGACTCATGTGCATATACTATGCATCCATATGAGCAAATCTGGCCCAAAAGAAAATGCCAATAAGTGCCAAATGACTCAAGCATAAACACTGTCCACTGGCATATGCATCAATAATGTCTCATCCAAGAGAGCATAGCACTATCAGTGCATCACCTGCAATGTGTCAAAGCTGTCCCTCAGCTTAAAATAGCATCCATGTGCAAAGCGTCCATAAAAATAGCATCCCACAAGGCAATTTGGGCCTATCAGCGCATCCAACAAGGACCGCAATGCATCCAAATGGCCTATAAATCATCCATTGCAACCCAATGCATACCACGAATGAGCGCACACTGCTCAAACTGCAACCAGAGTGATCTGCATAAGGTATGCTCAAGAAATCATAGTCCCACGGTAATGAGCGCTACTGAAAATAGAACCTGAGATGCTTCAAAACATGGGCGCCATTGCATAATCGGACTCAGCAAGAAAATCTGCAAATATCTCTCTTCTGCCAGAACTCCAAAATCCCAACCGATGAGTGAGAAATGGGAGTCAACACTTATCCACTGCCATGTGGCATAAATCTAAGGTTTCAAAACCTTAGTATGAAAAATGCATAACAGAGAGACGAAATCGAATACACAGAGATTTATAACTCTGAAAATCCTCCACCGAATCACGCAAGAACTGATAGGTAGGGGTTTTTGGGCATCCGGAACGCAATGGGACAGACGGTTTTGGAAACCGTGGCCTCAATCACTGGGTCCAACACACGGACTGAAAAACGTTTTTGGAAACAGAGCTATCTGTAAACTCCACCGGAGTGCGAATGATGAGCAACATAGAAGTTTTAGGACCTCCTGAGTCCACCGGAACTGACAGATCTGCAAATGGTTGCTCCAAACTTGAGTTCCAACACCCGGGCAAAAAACGCAGGAATTGACACAGTGAGTCAGAAATGCACTGAAATGATCTCAAATTCAAGAATGAAGGTGTTTCCAAGCTCCTGAAGTAATGTGGACACTAAAAGCAAGCAATAGTTGCCTCCACAAGTCAATACGGAGTCTCTGTCATCGAACGGAACAGGGAAAAGCTCAAAAAACGACTTTTTCTTTGAAAGCTCTTAACAGGCTCTCAAAACCACTTCGTATAGCCAAAGTGACTTTTCCAAAGGTTCCTCCAAGGTCTCTGCTCACTCGGATGCAAGTAAAGTCACCCACAAAGCTTCCCACAGAGCTTCTCCTTCCTCCCACAGAGCTGCTGAGCTTCCAAGCATTCACGCACGCTCAGCTAGATCACTCAGGCTCTGATACCAGTTGAGAGTGCTCTCAACGGAAGCAAGAACGGAAGAAGGAGAGAGAGAGAGAGAGAGCCACACAAGTTTTGGTGGGTGCAGAACCACCCTAATCTTCTTTTTCATTCATTTATATATGTGTTTGAGTATTGTACATAACTGGGGTTCAGGCACAGTGACCTTTAACCCCACATTAACAGACTATTCTCACTAGTTGTTTGAAAAGGGCAATAGTAGATGTTTGTAATTGATTTAGTTTGACATTGAAAACTGGTCTAGTAGTATAATAGGATAGATGTTTGATAGGTTAAACACACACACACACATACACACACAAACACACACACATTAATTTATTTACTTTTTATCAACTTAGCTTAAATTCCCCTCAATTTATTTATTTATATATATATTTCCCCCCCCTCCCCTTATAATTTTATTTTGCACCCTTACCTAACCCAACCCTTCTAAACCTAACCCTAAATTACCCCAACTCAATCTTAACCTTTAACCCCTAACCCTTTCCCTTAATCCTATCCCAACCCAACTCCCTAACCCTAACCATTAACCCCCAACCACCTATCTTATCCCTTCCCCATCTTGACCTCATCGCCACTGTCCATGAGTCTTTATACACACCCACCCCCTGCCATGCATGTGGTGGCCTTTTATTATAGGTATCCTATCTAACTATTAACATCTTTTTGCTCGTTTTATTGCACTTTCTATTCATCTCCTTCTCTCCTTGCTCCACCTATTCTTCTCCTGCTCACATCTCGTAAGGTAAGCCCTTTGCTTCTCCCTTGCTATGACCTTTCTTATGCTCTCTCCCATGCTCCCAGCTTCCGTGGCTCCCTTCTGGTCTCTTGGCTAAGTGAGTGGGATAACTTACCTCTAGAAGGACTTACTAATGCTTTAGTTGATGGTGGGCATTGTTCTTTCTCCTAGTTGATGCGCAAATTCTCCGTGTGCTCTTTACGATGTGCTCCATCTTTGCCTTATGGGAGTCTGCTGCTCTTACGAGAGTCTGTTGCCCTTTGAGCTCCCTTTAGCCTCAGCTCGTGGTTCACCACCCTGACCTTACAAGACATAGTGTAGCCCTGTCTTCCCTTCACCTCACTTGGCTTTGTTGCCTTGTTTTCCAGTGCCTGGTCTGTGATTTCCCTATCATGGGTTTGCATAGCTTTTTCATTCCTTCTTGATGATCATTCCTTCGGTCACCTTCCTTCTCTTGTTTAGACTCGTCACTAGCCATTTTGGTGCATGATATCTCAATTTCCTGCTACCTCAATTGCTTGCTATGGTACTGTTGCGCCTCTTGCCTAATGCGTTCCTTGGCTCTATTCCTCACATATGTTGGAGTGATTTTTTGCACTAATTATGCTCTCCCACTGCACTAGTCAAGTTTGATCGCCTTTTTTGCAATTCGATGGCTCAATGCATTTATCGATTAAATGACAAGAGCCTCTCTCTCCATTGCCAAACTGTCGTCATTATTCTACAATAGGGTACTGTTGTTAAAAGGTGAGCTATAGCATGAGACTGCTCTCAAGCATCTGATGTGCCTTTTTTGGTTTGTAGAAGAGATGAGTGGATCTTCTGCATATGCAGCCTTGCTCATCACTCTGCTCCGAGTTTAGTATAACCATCTCCCGTTTGCTCGCATTTGTTTAACCCAAATTTCTAGTTCATGTCTTTTACTCTTTTAACCATTTAGTAATAATAGGAAGACATGCCTGCTAATTTTCTATTTGTTGCATTAGCTTCTGCTGGTCACTTTCATTCTGCTCTTTATAAACCTAAAAATTTTTCTGTAACTATGCCAAGTCTTGTTTGATCTTTTGCATCTCGATGCTTTCTTGGACCTGCTGTAATAACAATTTACGATTTTCTTCTTATAGATCAAAAATATCAATAGTAGCTTGACGTTGAGCTATTTGCATCTAACTCCCAAAACTACATACAATCTCAACTGCATGATTGAATTGCTCAAATGAAATATTAGACACCGAATTCTTATTAACAAGTGGTGTATCCATTCCATCTACACCCTCTACGCTCTGGTCCTTAGACATAGCGAGTCTTTTCTTTAAATCCATCATGGCTCCCTTTCTCACCAAAATCTCTGACTTTGTACCTGCCACCATCCAGACAAAACCAGTTATTAGAACAAAAAGTTTTACATGGGTAGACAGGTAATGCCTACACACCCCGGCTTGTTATTGCTTTACCTAGGAGAAATAGACGCATCCAAATTCATAATTGCATATTACATAGTAAAAATGCTAGGGGGACATCATGAAATGTTGGGGGCAGAAGTGTTAGAGTGCCATATAGGAGGCATTAGGAAGGATAATAATTTTGAAACTCGATTACCTAGCCTTCCATATAGGATGCAGAGAACAGTATTAGAAAAGACACCTTCCATGTATGAGGCTTAAATAAGGATATTTATTTTGAAAAGAATTCCTAGCCTTCCATAGAAGATTCCCGACTCCATTTTCTCGAGGGTGGACGTGCGCAGCAGTATTTGCAGTCTTTGGGACAGAGACTGGGGCGAGTGCGTGGATCTGGTTGACTCAGTTGCGCAGGCTTTGCAGGAGTCCAGCCAGATCTGCCAGCTCGCAGCCCTACAGGTTCGACAGGATTGGTGGGGCAGAGAGAGAGCTCTTCGGAGGGACCTTGCCTCCATTCAGCGACTCCAGCAGGCTTCCCCGGGCTCGGAGGAGCTTCGGATCCAGGCCCTTCGAGCCAGAGCCCTTCTGGAGGAGACACTCCAGCGTCGCTCAGAGTTTTCCTATCACGCCTCTCTCTCCTTCTGGGCCCGAAAGGGTGACCGGATGTGCAGGGAGTTCTTCAGGACGCATGGCCAGAGAGCTGCAAGTGATCAGCTTCGGAGTCTCAGGACAACGGATGGTCACATCGTTACGGATCCGGGGGAGGTCCTGGGGTTGGCCACTGACTTCTACAGGACCCTCTTCCAGCAGGAGCCGCTTGTCCCTCGTGCTAGTCGTGCCCGTGAGGAGGTGTGGAGGCACATTCCAGCCTAGCATGCAGGCGACATTCCACACGGCCTACATGCTGTTATCAATGTACATGAGTTTTAATTTATTGTTTTGTTATCTATAATTAAAGATTGCAGCATGTACATTTGTTGAATTAAAGTAAATTTGTTATTTTGCATAGTGTATGTAATAGTTTGCATCTTGCATGGTATATTTTGCATCTTGCATGGTATATGTAACATCTTGATCTTGCATCGAGTATTTTGCATGTGACATTTGCATCTTGCATCGTGCATCACATGTGGGCACTTGACAAATGTGAGATTTATGGATGCAAAACTTGCATACTACCACACATGTAGCATCACGACTTTGCTCTCTACAATCAATCACTTTCTATGAGAATGCCCCAAGGGGAGGGAACTCCTCCCCCACCTAGGGAACCAAAATGTTCTAGAAGAGTAGGTAAGCTATAAGGCATATACCTGGAAAAATATGCATGACTTTAAGATTTGTACATATTTTTCATAATATGTGAGGCCCAAGGGGGGGTTCTTTTGGATCAGGGGGATAAAACAAAAAATACACTAAAATATGAAAACCCATCTCCTTTCAAATTAACGTAACTTTTTCCTGTGTTACCCAAATTTCAAGGGTTAAAGACATATTTGAAGCTCTTTTAGTGTAGAACACAACCATGTTAATTTGAATAATTTCTACTCATGGCATATTATTAAATTCATCTCATACTCAAGATTTGGATAGGTTTTCTTACTAGGGTTAGACCAATAGGTGGCACAGCTCTACATGAAGAGGATGTAGCCCGGTTCAAGCAAATTCAATGTTTGGAAATTGAAAGACCGCAAACTAAGCCCTAGCTATAGAATTAGATTGTTTCTCTACAAGCCCAATTGAGGAGACTCGATGACTTGAACACATGGTTGTGACAAGAGGCACACAATGCATGTGCAACAATGATCGGGGATACAGGTGTAGAGGCATAGTTAGGTATTTGTCAGCATTCATCTACACAATCATATGCCATGGAACCGCTTCCTTGAGACAGTCCAGATAACTGGTTATGCCCTATATGCTAGTGCCTAACTCAACTGCCAAACACGCCAAATGGCAAAAAATGAATTTTATTTCATAAGGACTTGATTACAATAAGTTTGACACATGGGATCCCAAAAATATTACAAGACCAATAAGGCACCTTTGATGCTAGCTTAGTGCGAGGCTCATCTCTTCCATAGGCCTCTACACCAATTCACCCTGACATCCTACTCTCATTAAGATACCACTGGACTTTGTAGGCAGCCTTCTCTAATTGGCATGGGATGCATCATTTGTTCCCTTGCATGAATCTTAATGGTTTTAATAATTTCATGGGCGGACATCACATGATCATCCTCAATGTAGTCCCTGGCATCTTCAAAAAAATTGATCATTTTGAGAATTATCCATCCTAGTGCATATGTATTTGCATGGGGTGTATATCTGCCTCTTAATGCTACCTCATATAGCTCAGGTGTAAGCCGCCTTTTCTGCCCATGCTCTTCCTCTTTCCTGTGAACTCGCTTGGTAAAGTTGGCATCTGTCTCTAAAGACTACTCCTTCAAGTGCTTGAATGTCTTTCAACTGTGCATCCAATTTCCTTTGTGCAACCTTGTTAAACCATCCACCAGTGCATGGATGATATGGAGGAGATTCTCATAGAAGACATTGACTCAGGCAATCTCTTCCACTCCCAATACACCTTGGAGTCCCCCCGGTTGCTATGGCCATCAAATCATCTAATCCCCTTAGAACATGGTGGAAGAATCATGTGAGCCTGCCCTAGTCTAGTCACAGAATCTGAAGAAACTACAACAAGATTCCACCATTGAAGTATGGCATGATGGTCCACAATGGCTCTTCCCAACCTTGTTGTAATCACATGGACAAGCACTAGATGTAGAACTTGCATGAGTGGTTCTCTCCTTACCTCTTGTGCATGAGTGGTTCTCTCCTTACCTCTCGTACATGAGTCTCAACAAGCCCCTAGTACCTCTTCCTGGAATATTCTACATGATATGGCAAGCCTATAGCTCCTACCAAGTGCACTTTATATACGGTTCCATAGGTGGCTAAGCCAATTTTCTCACCTTTTTCTCTCTCTCTCTCTCTGAGATATGATAAGTGTGTCACATTGCCTATGTGACTTGCCACGTGTTGTGCCCTTTGAACCTCATCACCTCTCAATGGCTAAGAGGATCCAGAGGTTGCCTACTCTTCACCTGTTGCCAAGGACTTAGCTTGACCATAAGCAGTTGTAGCTTTCTTGTCCCACCAGCACGAGCCCAGCTCCTAGCCACTATGACCCATCAGTTAGATGCATGTACTTGGCCCACACACTAGTCCATTGTGTTTACTTTAAGATATCAAACTCTTGTGCAAGAGTAGGGTCTACATTGCACATTACATGGAAGTGGACTCTGAATTTCTTATAAAGCTATCAACCCAAAACATTCCATCTGTCTTCCAACACACTAGGTTGACAAGGTCCTCATGGCCTTCAGAATGCACATTGCTCTTAGAATCCTCAAGAATCCTCCTCTTCATAGTACTAATTCCCTCTACGCTAGACATCATCATGTGCATCTCACTCTCCTCCATATTCTATACCCTCACACAAAAAGGCATCGCGAATGCCTTTCATAACTCTTTTGTGTTGGCACTTAGCTCTGCTCCTACTTTTTGCTTAGTCCTGGCAGTTGAGGCCATGCTTGTGATAAAGACGAGCTAGCTTGTGCACTTAGTACGGTGTAGGTTGCAGGGCAGTGCAAGTTGTGATATTCAATGATGCCAGGAGGTGTGAAATTTTGAAATACGCGAGAGTAGCAAAATTTTAGCCACCAGGTCTCCCCCCCTCCGGTGATATAGGTTAGCAAAATTGGATGTAACAAGAAAGTGTAATGTGGCCTGAATTGCTTCAAAATTGAAATAGCCCAAAGAGCACGCTATTGGGTCTAATCTATGTATTATTAAATGCAATGACCTTTGGCATGCTTATGAGCCATATAGCAAGCAAGTGCATGGAAAAAGAACCAAAAAATTTGTAAATACTGTTGGCTTTATTAAAAGATCTTTGCACATGCACAAATTGCACATTTTTAGATTCTTTCATTCTAGGATGAATCTAGGTACCAATACCAACTATCAAAGTTTGAACACCACCATGCAGTAGTACTAGTTTGGATTCCAAATTTTCAATCCGTTTTGGTTTTCAACAAATCAAGGAAAAGTTATGGAGTGTGCCCTTGAATGGGTGTGCATAATTTTAGCACAACATTCGAGGCCCCTTAAACCATACCTATGGTTTTCAATTAGGTGTGTCCTTGGATTGAGGAGAAGATCATGTAGTGTACTTTTGAATGATTACTTTGTTGCATGTATGCGTAGGATAAAATTTTCATGTTTTGACTAAATTGTTATATTTTATACTCTTTAGGATGCATGCTTCACATGCAACATAGAGATTGTAATGCTTTAACAGTCTCATTTTAGATCTTCATTCCATATTTCTTTGGTCTCATGTTCAATATTGGAATGAGTACTACAACTTGAAGGCAAAGTTTGTCGAATTCCATTGAGCAATGCATAAGTTATGAGTCAGGAAAGATACCTATATACAAAAATTGCTAAGAATCTTTCTTGCTATCTTGGATAGGGGGGCTAGATATTGGCACACATGCCATAGAGCTGGCCGTTTTAGATATTGGAAATGAAGAGTGAATTCTTTAGAGCTTTTCCTCCTATAGAGATTGGCATGGTTAACCTTATAGAGATGGAATCTATAGGGAGTTTAGTGTTGTCTCAGAAAATTAAGGAGAGAGGCTATAAGGAAAGGCTGAGGTTTTCTAGGTTTGAGAAGAAAAGGTTGATAGAACATGCCCCTAGTAAACATCGTGTTTTTTATTTACTATCTTGTGCCATGGGAGTTTATCCAATGGCATACGTATTAGGGAAGAATGGTGAGACCAAATGCTATATTAATTCTTGTAAGTTAGTTACTATAATGCTTAACAAGAATGGGGAATAAAGGGTATTTTTTGCAAATAAGTTACCTGTTCAAGGGGATATAGGGGTCAACATGGTGGAGTTAGAGCTTTGGAGCTTGATGATGATGACAAGGTACGAGTGGTATCTAACTAGTATAGCGTTGGGGGTAAGTAAGTCCCTTAGAGAACATATCCAAAGAACTAGATCCTTCATTAATATGAGAGCTTTGTGGATAATGCAAAGTAAACATGTGCAATGGTTTGTACATGGGTCACCTCATGGATTTGATATGGTTGGTGGGCATGCACAAGTGTACTACTTTATATGTTGCTATAGATATTGTTGAAAATCTTGACCTTATAGCTTATTATTTGCAAAAGGCTAGCAAGGATGGGAAGAGGCGTTCTCTTGCTTAAGAAATAGTGAGCCATTGGTGGTAAAAGTTGAGTCCAACAAGGATAAAGGGGTACTAGCTATGGAAAGCAAGAAAGTGGAAGAAAGAATTAAAGCAGCTGGATCTTTCTTCCTAGAACACATACTAGAGGAAATTAAATGACTTGCATATTCTCAAGGACCTTTGATGCATTATCATTGAAGGAGGATTACTCTAAGCCTATGCTCATGTAAGAGGTTAATTTGGGAGCCCAAGGATGTGGTCAACTTAGGTGCACAACTGGGTGTGCAAGAAGCACTTCTTATAGAGGATAGTTTTGTCAAAAGAGAGTCAACATTTTGCCTTAAAGAAAAGAGAAAAGAGTAGTTGGACATGCACTTAAAGGATAAGAAGTCTTCCTTTGAGGAGGTCATTTAGTGTTATTATATGATAGTTAGTATAGTAAGCATTCAAAAAAAGTGTAAGATGAGATGTATGGATCCCTACTTAGTGGCAAGGGTATATCCTAATAGATCACTATAGTTAGAACAATTGTATGGGGTGTTGTTCAAGACTCATGTTAATGGGGCTAGGTTGAAGAGGTATCATGTGGGGTGGTATTCAATGCTTGTGTTAACTTATCTTGTTCAAGAATCATGTTATCAGGCTGGGTTGAAGAGGTATCATGTGGGGTGTTATTCAAGATTTGTGTTAATAGGCCTAGGTTGAAAAGGTATCATGTGGAGTAACTTCAAATCCATTGGGATAGGGTGAAGGGGAGTCGAGAGCAGTTTATTCTTAGGAGGAATCCTTAACTAAGTTGGGAGACTAATGACTCTCTGGTGTTGAGCCTATGTTCTCCTAAATTTTTTGGTAGATAGGTTCCTTCTAGTTGGATTTCACCTTATGGATAATTTTAGTGTTGGGCTTCTTATGGACTATCAAGATTGGATAATCTTAGTGTTGGGCTCTTGGATGTATGAGAGGAAGGTCATTTGAGTGTTGAATACCTCATCATGTTCTAAGTATTGTAAAGAATATATGGGCATAAAGCTAGACATTCCATTTCCTAAGTGATCTTGAGGGGTTAGTTGGCTTTGGGTGGGTTGGTTGCCTCATAAGGTAGGTAGTATGGCTTGATGGATTAATTGGTATGGTATCGAGGTGTTCGACTAGACTAATGGGGTATGTTGGGGTAAGCTTTGTAGGGGTCATCATTTTGGTGGAGTATAAGCTTGAAGGCGGGTGGCCATTTGCATGAACTATATGTGGTTATCTTATGGAATAGAGGTGGTTTCGAGTCCTGATCATGAAGACAGTATGGAGATCTTATATACTAGGTTACTCTGGATGATGGTTCTCACTCCTTATATGTGCTCATGAGAGTCATCTATGTCTTTGAGCTCCTTAGAGTGCTTTCTTAGCAAACCATTAGCTGGCCTCTTCCTTGGCAATTTATCTGAGTCTTGATGGTTTGTGTAGCTTAGATATAGTCCTGAAGGTGCAATGAAATGGTCAAGAGTTACCTAGGACATTACTAGATGGTGGACTAGGCATTAATATCTTACCATAGTTCATGTATGAATGCATGGGTATGTCAGGTTTGGATCTAGCCTCCTTCCAAGTCAAAATGGTGAGTCATTTAAAACCAACAAATGAATTTCTCTGTTAACTTTGTCATCCTAAAAAGGGAGGAAGATGCCATACTATATCCAAATGACTTTGGGAAGACCGTGGTCCAAAGAAAATCATGGACCAAATAGGACTAGGCACATCCAAAATTAATGTTCAAAGTGGAAAGATGATACAAAAAGTGGTACTAAAGAAGGAACTACATTCGTTTATGGCTCAAGGGGCCAACATGGAAACACATATGAATGATGATAAGGAGCAACAATTCTGAGATGCAAATATACCCATTGTTCCAACTTTCAAAATTTTACATCAACCAAATCATTCAACAATATGTCCAAGGGGAACATGGCCTAGTCAGGCATTTTTTGTGTCTGCAGTCAAGCTCGAATAGAAACAAAAGAGAAAAGGAAAATAGGTGGTAGATCTAGAACTGGAATTTGACATTGAGGAAGTTTCTCACCAATACAAGTGGGGTGAGGATGTTACCTCAAAGCCAAAGTAGCTTATGAAGAACAAATGTGGAGAACATCATGCATCAAAGGGTATGACCTCGAAGAGATCAATTTTGATACAAAGGAGAATCCTCAAACCACAAAAATCTATGATCATCCCAAGGGACAATCTGGAATGACCTAATAATATTGCTTAAAGAGTTTAATGATATTTTTTACTTAGGAGTACATCAACATGAAAGGTGTTGATCCAAATGTGTGTGTTCACTTGATCAATTTAAAAGAGGATGTGGCTCCTGTAGTCTAGCAATGTTACAAAATGAATCCAAATTTCATCAAACAAAAAAAAAAAAGCAAGAAATTGACAAATTGTTGAATGTTGGTTTCATTTATCCACTTGAAAAGATGACATGGATTTCACCCATTATGACAATCCCAAAGCCATCATTGCCCATGGAGGAAGTTATTATGCCTCATTGCTAGAGCAGAAGGTGTTGCTATCCTCAAATCAAAGGAGGTATGATATGAAGAGAAGCAAAAAGCATGTTCATGGAAGCTAAATTGGATCTATGTGCAAAATACATGAGCAAGGGTGGTAGCCTTGTGCTCATCATTAGGTGTGAGGATGGCCAAGGTGGAAAGTGTATGCAGGATGTGGTATGATTGTCTAAAGCATGTCATACACAAGAGGACAAGCAAATTCAAAGAGCCTTCATTTTATTGGGTCTTATAGCACATCTCCATTACCATTGAATCAAGTGGGGTATTGTAATAAGCCTCACATCAAACCACACTACCACCAAGTATCATATAACCATGCTTGTAAAAATCCTACCTTGTACATGCTAAGAAATAAAGGCAGTTCCCTTTATAATCTAGGTTAACATGATTCAAAGTGTAGCCAATGTAACATTTGTCTAAGTGTCACATTTGGCAAGGTGTTGAGCATCATGGTTATTAGAATACTCTAGAATGGTTAAGGGTGAGTGTATGCACATGGTTCTCATGTAGAGGCACATTGGTCTCATGAAAGGACTCACATGAATCATGCACATTTTGTGGTCAAGGTACATGGAGGAGGATGTACACAAGTGTGTGGTCCCTAAACCTCAAGGGAAAAACTCTTGGCCTCTATTAAAAGAGCCTAAGAGAGTCTTACAATGAATGGTCTGAAATACAAGGATTGAACATCGAATCTCTCATGTGTGGTCTTATCTCCTTCCTTTATCTCTTGCATGTCAAATTCCTCTTCATGCTCTTCTAGCTCTCTCTCTTTCTTTCATCATAGCTACAAGCTTTTGTTGACTACAATGTGCAGGTCTATAAGGAGAGGAAAGGAGCATAACTCAACCAAATGACATCAAACTGAAAATGCCCAAGAGATCACATAGAATACCTGAGGTCTCGATAGAGAGAGCCAAGCCACTATGCCAAGATGATGAAGAGAGGAGAGGGAGCAATCTACTCAATAGTCCCACTATCCCCTTGGAGAAAATCGTAGCCTATCTACAATCCCAAATGCAATGTTGAATGGGCTCCTCAATAGATAGACAATGCAAGCAAGGAGATGGAGCCTCAAACTTGGACCTCCATTGATTTACTTCCATCCCTCAATGAATAGAATGCCAAAAGAAAAGAGTGATTTTCCTCTCCTAAGCCTTCTCCTTTTTTTGGGTATTTTTTGCAATATGTAGAAATATGAAACTTGTATTGTTTCTTTTAGCCTTCACATTCCCAATGTTTTGGGATTCCACAATAACAACTTCCTGTTATCCTCTTGGTAGCCTCCTCTATCGGAGTTACTTGTATCTCTAGGATTTATGTCCCGCCTAATGAAAGATGGATAATTCCGTGAATATCTACTAGTGCTATGAAAATAGTTTTCTCTGGCCATATATTTATGTCAAACTAAACTCTTCCTCTTTGAAACATCTTGTTCTCAAGCATGATGATTCTAGATATGTTTTTTACATTGAACTATTCTCCAAATCTTTCAACATTTGGTGCAGCATGCAGGGAGCATCCTAGGCAGCCTCTATTAGGAGAATTGTTTTCCTTAGAGAGTTGAGTGGCTCCCCTTTCTTCTCAGAGTCTTTTATGGAGATGGCACTTTCAGCCTCAACCTCTGCCTTTTTCTAGCTCTTTTTTAGAAGCTTGATATTGCCCTATTACGGTGTTTCTCTCTCCTGCATTACATGCCCTTGAGCTCTGCTCTTGGACGTTCTTTCATACTTTATAGACGTATTTATTAAAAAAATGAAATCTTTCCACATGTCTACAATTGACTTCTTTTTTGAATAATTAGAATCATGACATCTTTGGCATTGAAGTTAATGAGATTAAGTGCCAAATGTGCTCTTTCATCTCAATGACTTTGCTTTCCTTGGAGTTCCTTAAGTTAATCTTTCTAAATATGTACAATTGACTTATTGTTTTTTATTAGAATCATGACATCTTTGACATCTAAGTTGAGGATGTTAAGTGCCAAAAATGTATCTCAATCACTTTGCTTTTCTTTGAGTTCCTTTATTTAATCTATCGTCAAAATTGTTGCATTTACTACATAATTGATGATAGCCGAATTTAATGGGATTAAGTGCCAAATGTATTCTTTCATCTCAATCACTTTGCTTCTCTTCAAGTTCCTTAAGTTAATCTATTGTCAAAATTGTTGCATTGACTACATAATGTTTTGATAGCCACTCATTAACAATTTGTATTTTCAATGGGTAAAACCACAATTCAAACGTTGACTTGTACTTCTAGTGGGCCAAAGGGATATTTGGGTGGAAGGGGGTGGTGATGCTTGTTTGGGCACCTTAGGGAGTAGGAGGTAGATGCCCATTCAGGCCACGCATAAGAGCCAGTCATTGAGGAAGGCAGACACTCAGGGTGTAGAGGTAGACGTTCAATGAAGACAGAGAGTCTTGATTCGCTTCGTGCACTTTGACCATTGGGGTGGCCAACAAAATGTGTTGGATACCGAAGGCTCATTGGCCACTTAAACCACCTTTGATTGCTCTCCCATGCATGAACCTTTACGGTGGCCAAAACACCTTTGTGCGCACATTTGCCGTGCGTGGGAACATGACCTCAGATTCTCTCTCTCTCTCTCTCTCTCTCTCTCTAGCTTCAGCTCTAGCCTTTTTGGCCTACCCCAAGGGGAAAGATTCAGGCTTTTATTTTTTACAAAAATATATTTTAATGATTGGGCCGAGTTGCACTTGCTATCTGTATCCCTTGAAGTCCTCCATCTTGCTATTTCTATCCCTCTTTTTCTCCTCCCCCTTGCCCCCCCCCCCCCCCCCCCCCCCCCCCCTCTCTCTCTCTCTCTCTCTTCTTCTTCTTCTTTTTTGGCCTTGAAGGGTATAGGGGGGAAGGGTCGTGAGAGCCAAAATTCAGAAATTTCTTTTTGTGAAAGTCTAAATTTTATGATTGGTCCACCTCTCTACTTTTTATTTCTTTCCCTTGAAATCCTCCACCTTTTTCTCTACTCTCTCTCCCTCCCTCCCTCTCTCTCTCTCTCTCTCTTTTTCCTACATACCCACCATGTAGAGTGTATTCTTTTTAGTTTTTTTGATCTTGGGCAGGCCTTATGATCATTCACCTTGTTCTCTCTTAGCCTTCAATTCCCCCCTTTTCCGCTCACCTCCATGGAGGCCATTCACTTTTTTTTTGGGGTGAGAACCTCAAGGCCATTCACGTTTGCACTATGATGGCCGATGATTAACAATTTGTGGGTGTAAAAGCACAACGCAAGTTCTACCAAAAGTTATATCTCTGTCTCTCTCTTGCTCTGGTTCTCTTTCTTCCCTCTTTTGCGGTCAAGAGTTGGAGGACAAATTGGGTTTCCTTTCTCACGCAATGTGTTTCCTGATTAACCGGCCTCTGCTCGTTGTTTGTTTTGGAGAATTCTTCTTTCTCATGAATCTCATCTTCGTTGCATTGGCTGCGCATACATGAAGGAACTGTCTGTCTCACAGGGAGCTCGTGCCAAATCACCCCTTGCCATAGAGACAGGATCAAGAGCCTTAGAAAGTCTACCCTTTAAATCGGATATTGAAATTAGATAGTCTTTGCTTCATCACCAGCGATTCAGCAGTTAACCGGGTCAGATGAATCCTTGGCGATGCAATAACGCAGGGTTTGACAGGTTGTGGATGGACATCAGGAGTTTGACATTGCCGCATTTGGTATTTTCCTTTACAAAAACTCGCGGTCTTAAGCCCCCTCTCTGCGGGAACCCGCAAAGAGTTTATGCTTGTGCATCCTTCTGTTGTTACATGTTCCAGAAAACGATTGTATCTACAGCCACAGCAGCATCATTGACGGAACGAGTCACCCAATTTTTACGACACTCTCTGACGTAGAATATACGCGAATATGTCGGTGCTACATGATGAAGGATATATGGCTAGAGGCGTACTAGAGACACCACAAAGCCGTATGGAAGTTCTGGTTTGCAGATCCGAGGAAAATCGAGGCACCCATCTCTTTGATCTGCCACTTGTAATTTTGAGCTCTATCTTGGCCCGAATTTCAGACCCCTTTGCAGCCACTTATATAACGTGCTCCTGCAGGCTGTTGAGAGAAATATCAAAGTTAGTACCTTATCGTTTCAGGGTCTCATGGACAAAGTTGGATGACGGGGCTTCTGAGGATGGAGTACGATACCGGGATTATAGTTTGACAGCGGTTGGAGTATGGACTAGGCGAGTACTGTCGACCATTAGAAGTCAAATGCCTGCAACAGAGGGTCTAGACTTATCAGGATGCTGGATCGTCGATGAAGATGTAGCTGCAGTTTTGGCAGATTTACGCTGTTTGAAGTGCCTTGTTTTAGATGGCTGCCAAAAATTGTAAGCAAGTTGTTAACCATACCTCGAGGCCTTTTTTCGTACTCTCCAAGGTTGCCGAGTAGGATTCAATGCTATAGAGCGTGCACATCTTGTCTTCTATTTGCATTTTGTTTTGTTTTTTTTGCATGGGAATCATGGTCATCGTTCAAATAGGTTCTGACTGATCAATCGTTTCAGTAACTAGGATTTCCCGGAAAAGGAAGCAAGCGGAGGCTTTGTAAATTTTTATGCACACCATTTTGTGTAAGTTCTTGAGACTAGTGCTTGGACTGAAATCGTTGCTTTGCATATGGTTCAAAGTCTAAGATTTTTATTCCTCTCTAGTTTTGCATTCCTTAAACTTTTGAATTATTCGATACATGATGTATCAAACTGCTTGTAAGTTTGCAAGAGGCTTATGATAATTTAGGAGAGAGAGAGAGAGAGAGAGAGAGAGAGTTTTTTAAAGTCTTCGGAAGACTGATGGGTCTATGAGTCTGTGAGAAACTTGATACAATAAGCTGAAAGGGTGGAGCTCATGCTAAATACTAAGTACTACGTTGTCATAACATCATCATCATCATCATTATCATCATCATATCAACAGATCCAATGCCAACTCTGGTCAGATACATCGAATACATAAGTGGGAGGCCCCAAAAGGGGAGATCATGATGTGTTTGATGGTGGGTGGGGCTGTATTGGCACGAGTTTAGAGATGGAATGCTGACGGTTATCTGTGGATGTGGTTCATCGTGGCCTCCTGGCAATGGCTTTGTGTCTAACAAGAGCCACGGCAACCCGTGTCAATTGTGCTCTGGTCCTGAACATGGATGGGATGCCCCCAAGCATGATATGTGTGTCGGTCCTTTGCCTAGTGTATTGTGTCGCTAGCTCTGGTCTCTACCTCACCGACCACCCATGATCGAGAGAGAGAGAGAGAGAGAGAGAGAGAGAGAGGAAATATATTAATGTCCGTGGGAGGCCTCCTGGGCCTATGGGTCCTGGGATAAAGTAACCAAGCGAAAATAACTCATACAAGCCTCAAAGGGCTGAAGCGAAGAGTGCGCTAGGGCCCTTGTTGAGTGCTATGCTAAGCTAAAGCTAAAGAGTGAAAGAGCTCAAACAAAACTCAAATGCGAATTGAAAGCTGAGGCTTGGAAGCCGAAAGCCGGCATTGCGGTGGCTCTCCGGCGGGTTGTGCTCGAAGACGTTAATACTCCTCTCTCTCTCTCTCTCTCTCTCTCTCAGCACTCAGCAAGGGCCCTACTGCGCCCTTTGCTCTAGCCCACTGAGGCTTGTATGAGTTTTTTTCTTTTTAGTGTACTTTGTACTTTGTCCCATAGGCCCGCGAGGCCTAGGCCTCACGGGCCTATGAGACAAAGTACAATCAGCAGAATAACTCATACAAGCCCTGCCATGGGCAGCAAAGGGATTGCTAAGGCCCTTGTTGAGTGCTAAGCTAAGCTAATGATCTCATAAACTCAAAACTCAAAACATGCACTCTAGATGTCGTGTAACTCTAGCTGTCGAGCTGTCTCTCGGGGGCATGGTCTCCAGGATCTGTGTACACGGTGGGCGACATCAAGGGTGACACCTTGGGTCGGTCGGTCTCCTCTAAGTAGAGCAGCGATGGGCTGGACCTCTATCATGCATGCTCTGGTCATCCTTTGTTGAAACTAGCCTTCAGTTAAGTAAAGGGCAGCAACCGTAACTGTCTTAGCATTCATACCATTTACAGCCACATTCCATCATTTTCAGCCACTTTTATTAGTTAACAAGGACAGTGGCATGTGGAATTCCTAATGTCTTGGCCAGAGTAGAGAGTTGTTGCTTTCTTGGGGCAAGATAGGAGACCAGCAAGCACTCACATTGTTTGATCCAGGGGTTACAGACAATTTCATTTCAGAAGACTTACCTTGGAGGCTGGGAATAAAGCCTGAAGAGTTGGGCAAGGCCCTAGATGCCGATCAGATGTTCCATGGGGCCCTGTGCCTGTTACTCCCTTGATTGGGAATCTCCGTGTCCATGTACAAAGTTACGTAGATTAGGAGGATTTCTTCATTTTCCCTCTTAAACATCATGATGTAGTTTTGGGAATGCCATGGTTTCATAGTAAGGCAGTGAAGTTATCTCTTCCTGAAAGAATACTTGAGTTTGTACATAAAGGTAAAGCGCAGCGTATTCTCTGCTGTCTCTGCATATAGAGACGGCACTGTAGTGGGATCCTCCATGTGCATCAAACTTGCCACAGAGGTTGCATGCATAATGTTCAGTACGCCTTTATGATGCTGGGTATTCACTGCAGCCTGTATCTTTGGATTACAGCCCTACACTTCCTTATCTAGGTCTTCTTAGGGACCTTTTTAAAGGGTGCAATCTGCAGATATGCATCCCAAAACTTTTGATTAGAAGTCTCCACTGTGTCCCCATCATCCGTATTTAAACTTTCCCTGCAAAGAAGGACATGATCTTACTGCCACTCCCAATCTCAATCAATTCACTTCAAAAGACCAAGAGCTTCCAATGAGGCAACATCATGGTTGGCATCACACGTGGCATCATAAGTGCAAATAAAAAAAGACTAATCTTCTGTAAACAAGGTTAGCTAAGGCACTACCCTTGTTTGCATCTGATGCATGTGAGTCTGAATTGTTTAGGCATAAACTGTTTATAAAAGGTCTTTTTGAAGTCCTTCCAATTCTTTGGAGCAGAACCATCTATGGTCAGTGCACTCCACCATGCACTGGCTGTCCCTGTCTGATGCAAACTGACCATGCATAGTTTCGAAGAATCAGAAAAATTTTATGTGCCAAAAGCTGCATCAAACTGCCTTACAAACTGCATAGCTTTCTCTGTATGACCATAATTTGCCCCTTAAAAGTAGTAAATCTGACAGACTTCCCACCTTCTTTGAATTCCTTAGTCTTTGCTTTCTTAGGTGCATGCTTTCCCTTGGATGTCCTCTTCTTCTTAGACTTAGGTTTCGATGACCCATAAGAAGAAGACGAAGATGAAGATGAAGAGGTGGAATTGGAAGAAGAGGAAGAAGAACTTGAAGAGCTGTGGTGATGTGTGGCCTTCTTCTTTCTGGAATGTGAACTCTCTTCTTTTCTATCTCCTTTTTGTTGTCCTCATAATGATGCTTCTTACTCTTCCTCTGAGGGAAGAATAAGAGCTGTAGTCAGGGATATCTTCCTGCCAAACTCCTTCTGGGTTGCTTTAGAGGGAGCTTTCTCTGACCTTTCCTCTGCAAGAGGTTTGTACCAATCTGCAAAACAAGGATCCCTTCTAGCCTCTACTAGCTGAGGAATCTGTAAAAACTCTCCTTGTTAGTTTGCATACCCTCTTTGAAACCAGCCTCCAGGCTAACAAGAGGGTGGTAGAACACTAACCAAACAAAAGCCTTGACAATAAAATACTCAGCAAACACTCCACAGACAGAAAGGGGGAGCTAGAGCGCTCCACAGACTGGCCCCAAAGCCTTGGCGCCCCTTTCGTTATTTCTTTATTAATTGAAGAGTGCCACAAAGAGATTACACAGTGAGTACCAACTCACACGCATTCAATGCTCTTCTCTAACTCCGAGGCATCAGTATCACAACACATTAGCCCTGCGTAGGCATCCATACTCAGTGCAAACACCTGCATTTAACCTGAGAGTGCCTTCTAGCAGCCCAAACAAGGCCACACGCTCCCCAGACAATCAAAAGTGTCCAGTGACTCAATGGAATACCCAAACAATGGGTGAAAGCATCATTGAACTGCCCCCGGTGCGAAGCACAAACAATATCAGTGAGCATACATTGTGATCACCCTACCAAGCAAGATTCTTGAAAAACACAGCCCACTGCTCATTGGCCAGCATGACCCCCAAGCATAACCTTAGTGTGCATTCTTCTTACCAAGCATGTACTATGCTGGTCATTACTTTGCCCACTCTCGGGTAGTTGGCATTTAATACTGCCCAGCCATGAGTATACAGCCCGAGGCAACAGCCAACCTATCAACATCGTACTTGCAAGCCGCCCAAAGGAACAACCAGCCTGCCCTTACTCATTTGCTTATAGTAGGCATTCACTCACCCGTGAGCAACTCGTAGTGGAGGCTGCAGATGCTTTGTACCACAGCCCGTACAGCAGCACGTGGATCACCGTACAAGAACTCCTACCCCGTACTGTCGTACCTGACCGTACAGTTCAGTGACCATCCGTACAAATCCCAACGGCGCTGAGAGCTCCGTACATAGTCCGTACAAGCAGCAATTAAGGCTCAGTGCACAGCCTGTACCAGCAGCGATTAAGGCCTAGTACACAGTTCGTACCAACAGCGATTAAGGCCCCGTACACAGCCCGTACTAGCTCGTACTTGCAACCCGTACCAGCCTACGCTTAGGATGCCGTACCTACCCGTACGTATGTCACCATACCAGCAGCATTAATTGCTCCTCCAGTACCGCCGTAGGGACTATATGCCTTCTCTCCGTGGAGGCGCCAACCTTCATAAGACCTCCGTTACGTGATTCTGTCCCCCCCGCCATCCTTTTTGGTCCAAACTCTTACCCAAGGTCTTCCTTGGGCTTCCTTTCCAAAAGGGGCCTGCATGGGCTTGCCACGTGGCAGCCCATGCCTTGGGTTGCCCCCAAGGGCTTCATTTGCCCCTAGGCCCCCTCTAGTGGGGCCTCTTTACAAGCCTACCAATGTCCAACTTGAAAGGCCTAAGGTTTTTGGGCCCCTTTTTGGCCCTAAACCTTTTAGTTGCCCCCAAAGCACAATTGCCTAGGGGAAACTTGCACACCCACATCCCGTGACCTCGCCATTTAATTACCGGGGTCAAGGCCACATGTGAGCATCAAAACTCACACCCTCGTGACACTCTTGATATCCCCTCATGGTTTGAATGAGCATGGTATTGTGAAGAAACTTGACTTGAGACTTGTAAACCTTCACACAAAAGGTATGATAACAATGCACACAATCCTTTATGTCGAAGCTGGAAATCCCCTCAACAACAGGTGTATTGCTCCATAGCTTATTCTAGATTTGTATGAGCAGCTGGCTGTCACCTCAAGGCATGTGACTTAGACCTTATCTGCTGTGTTGCCCCTCTTTGGTTATTGCAACAGGCCTCAAGAATGGATTTGACTTTCCTTTCTCATTTCAAAGAGGCATGCAAATTTCATTATTTCTCTACAATTTCTCTGACATTCTTCTGTTTTCTGACAGGTAATTATTGACAGTCAGCTTTCTAACACAGATGAGAACTGACAGGTAGGAGCCTTTTCGTTTTTTGGGAAAACAGACTGCAGGCTAGTTAGACTAACCAGGGTTTGGTTAGCTTGTGATCTAGTTAGTCAGCAACTGTGGTCTAGCCAACGACTATGGTTTGGTTAGCTGCCACTTTAGCACTATAGTTACTCTGCCACGTCAGCATCTACAGTTAGCCACATGAACATTGTTCTTGTACTGCCATGTCAGCATTCCACGTGTCTTTGCCACATGCCATCACCTGCTGCATGTTAGTGCCATGTCAGGTTGCCACATCAATGATCAGCGTCTCTGTCAACAGGACTCTCTTTGGCAGTTCTTGTCAACGGCTCAGGACAATAGGCAGGCCGGACCCCCCGAAGGTCTTTATAACTTGAGAGAATCTGAGTACAAAAATTCAGCGCACAGGTTGCTCCCAAAAATCTTACGTGAGTAGATTGACAAAAGGCTCAGTTCACTTTCTTGGCAACATGCCACATGTCATAATCCTAGACTGAAACTTAGTTACATGCCTCAAAGGGCAAACTCTAGAGCCTTCGTAGCACGTGATCACGTGGGCACCTCCTGATTGCATGCTAAGCTCCATAGCACTTGGGTTTTCAACCCCCCTTGGTACCTGCAAGAATTAATTCAATATGCATAGCCATGGGACCCATTAATTGATAGCGCTTTTGCATGCAAAGTAAACTTTAGACTAGTCCTAGTCACTGTGGGCGTCCGCACGAAACACATGTGCGCACATAACATATACTTTGGTTGACCGAGGTCAACCCTCTTGACCGTATTTAAGGGGCTTTGACCATAGGTCGAGGTGCCTTAATTAAAATGAAGACTCTCCGACCGGAGTCGGGAATATCTTGATTGACCAAAGTCAACCCTCCTTGGCTAGAGCCAAGCTTTGCTGGTGAAACCAACGCTCTCTAACTGTAGTCAGCTCTGTGGTTCTTTGGTTAACCGCAATTAACTCTCAATTGGCCTAAGCCAAGTCTCCCTAACCAAAGTTAGGCCTACTTAACCGGGGTTAAGTATCTTTGACCGAAGTCAATACTTTGACCAATTAGAGAAAAACTATTTAATCAATAAATGGAGAACTCTATAACTATGATGAAATAAATGGTTAACTGGAACTTTGACTTGGAGTATTTACAACTTGGTAACAATCTGAGTAGAGGCCCCTTTGTTCTTTGGTGCCCCTGCAGTGAAGTTTCTCTTCAGTCTTTGGATAGAACTGCCCTTGAATATGTGGAGATAGACCTGTTGGACCAGGTCTTTTACTTTTTAAATGGTATTGGCCTATACGGTCCCTTAGTTTTGGAGCCGGAAGTGATGATAATTGTGCAGTGGTCAGTTGTGATGTCTGGGCCTGTATGGTATGTTCTTGTGTTCTTTGTTTTTCTGTGTTGCAGTTCGCATGGTCTTTTGGTTTTGAATTCTGCAGAACTAAAGTGGTTTTATGTAGATAGTCCATATTCTTATGAGTGTTGATAGTGGATGCCCTGAATTGCTGCTCCTTTTGCACTGGTTGTTGCTGGCCCTCATGTTTGGAACTGTCTGGACTTAGTAGCCTTTCATCTATAGTCTTTTCACCTGAAAAGAAATCTAACAAAAGGTCCCAAGGTGGGCGTCACCATTTTAAATTGACGTAGCCCTGTGTATTGTAGCTCTTTTCTGATGTTCATTTTCTCCTGTTGTTGCCATTTAAATATGAAGCATGCACAGTGTTACATTTTGTAAATAATATGCAAGTGCAGTCTTCTGTGTTGTAATGTGGTACATATATGTGGTGCAGAACTTCAGCTGTAGCAGATGCATTAGCAGTGTCTGTGAGGTCAGGACCTCGAACTCTTAGCCTCCAGCGGTGCTTTGGTCTTGGTCCTGCGGCTGCAGGAAATCTACTTGCTGCAGCTGCAGCTGATGGATCTCGTCTGCAGTGTATTCTATTAAGCCATCTTGACAGGCTGGACCTTCCAAGGGACCCTCCATTATTGGAGGTACAAGACTTTCAAATATATCAAACTGCAAATGAAGAAGGGGCTGTGGTGAAACCTGTTGGTGCTTACAATGCAGATCCCAGAAGCAGTCTTGCTATTGACAGTTGCGCAGTGCTTGGTGCTGTCATTTCAGGTTCAGGAATCCGTATTCTTGCTCTTCACAACTGTGGAAGCCTTGGTGCCCATGAGCTTACTGCTGTGGTCAGTACATGCCACTTTGAGTGTGAAGGGACTCGCTTTAATTATGGTTTTGTCTGTCTTTCTTGGTCTCTATATTTAAAAGCATTGAAACACTGTGTATCCGCGTGAGGATAACAGGCATTTGTTTAAAATTTCTAATGAATCTGATTCTTGGCAGGGCATTACATGCCCCATGTTGGAATTCTTATTGATTGGAGGATCCATTGAAAGTGTATGCCTCAATAAGCCGAAAAGTTTATGTTTGGAGGCTGAGACTAGTGAAATATCAGCACTTGTGGGAGCCATAGAGTCTATGAGATACTTATGTGTGCTTGAGGTTACATTTTTTCCAGAGCATATAGTACAAGGCCTCAGGTATGGATTCCAAACTTCTTGGTCAGGACAAAGTGATTAGATATATATTAACTTCTTGCTCACCATAGCGTAATTGCATGTTATTCTGATCTTACTAGGACTTTGTTAGTGTATCATTCTGGAGGATGAGTCACGGGACTATTTCAATTGGTTAGGTTTGTTGGGTAGAATCATTAATTTGTGAGGCTTCGTGCTGGACTTACCTTTTGCGCGTGCACGTGAGAGTGTGAGAGAGAGAGAGAGAGAGAGAGAGAGAGAGAGAGGAGAGACGTCTTTGGAGGCCTGGCCTTGCGAGCCTATGAGACAAAATACAATCAAAGAGTAACACAAGCCGCAGTGGGCTGAGGCAAAGGGCTCACTATAGGGCCCTTGATGAGTGCTATACTAATAAGCTCAAATACTCAAAACTCACAAAACTAGGAAGTAGTACACAAGATACATAACCAGGTGACATTGTGTCTCTCTGATGGGATATCTTGTATTTGTATCTGTTGTGTCGTCTCTTGCTGTGGCAGGAGGCGTGGTCTCCCTGATCTCTATATCCAGTGAGTCATATCAAGAGTGACACCTCGGCTCGGGCGGTCCCGAGAGAGAGAGAGAGAGAGAGAGAGAGAGAGAGAGAGAGAGATGCATTAACATTAGTGGGAGGCCTCGCAGGCCTCTTGCGGGCCTATGGGACAAAGTATAAAGTACACCAAAAAGGAAAAACTCATACAAGCCTCAATGGGCTGTAGCAAAGGGCGTGCTAGGACCCTTGGTGAGTGCTATGCTGATCTAAAGAGCTCAATAGCTCGAGCAAAAATCAAGTATAAATCAAATACTAATTGAAGTAGGCTGAGAGCTGGGACTCAGAAACCAAAGCCCAGCACCGTGGTGGCTCGTCTGTGAGCGGGGGAAATATGTCAGATCTGCATTTGTGGGGTTGTCTCATGCTGTGGTGGCAGGGGAGGGCGCCGTCTCTTCGATCTTTGAACCCACTAGGCTATGTTCAGAGTGAGCCCTCATCTCGGGTGAGGAAAGCTGTGATAGGCCACCTCAATGGAGTGTGCTCTAGTCGCTCTCCGTGTCATGGGTGGTCTTGGTGATCCAGACTACCCGAATATCAGCTAGCTCCTCCTCCTCCACCCTGCTATGCCCTAGAGAGAGAGAGATATTTACATAATAGGAGGTTTCACGGGCCTGAGACAAAATGCAAACCAAAAGGGGATGAATACCAACATCAGTTAAAGATTGAGAGTCTTTTGGAAGTGCGTGTTGCATCTTTGCTATAAAAGATAATCAGCCTGCATTTACATCAGTTCAACATTGAGAGTATTTGGGTTTAGATTTGAAGTCTCTGATTAGTGCTTTTCCATCTCTGTAAACAGCCCATTTTCCTTCTTTCTGAGCGTCCTTCACTTTGGTCAATTTTGTGGCTCATCTTGAGCTGAGTTGGAGCGAGCTCCTCCAAGATCCATATCTTGGTATCTCTCATCTTAATGGTTTACTTGAGAATCTTGGTGCTTGCCATCTTGTCATTAAGAACTAATTTGGCTTGTGCCTGCTGCTGGACGACAAAAACTATATCTTCTAAGTCCCACTCAGTCTAAGGGATCGCTTCTGTAATATGGTCAATTTTTTCTGTTGTGCTCCCATCATCCTAGCCCTCAGGCAGTCTTCCTATGGGTAGACTTAGGATATAAGCAGCTCTTTTTTCCTTTTCTTGTACGTCTCCATACATGTCGCATGTGTTAATTTTATTGTCCATTGTTTCTGTAATATCATGTTTCATTGACTTGAGCTGAGTGGTAATCATGTCTTACACCTTGGTTACCAACTGTCGTGCGTTGCTGCTTCATTGTGTATTTGCAATACTTCTTGTATTGTTTCCTGTTTCCCCTTGTTTTCCATCTTTGAACTATCCCTTGCCTTGGCACTGAAGACTGCTGGTACCCGCAAACTGGTGCTGGCTGTCCTGTGACCTAGACTGACTCGACCCGACCTTGCTGCTGGCGGTGACACTATTTTGCTGGTGGTGGTGCTGCTTTCGTTTGTTGTTGGCGGCGTTGGAGTCCCACAATCTAGTCGAGAAGGAAGGGAGTGCTAGGCGGGCTAGGTGGGCTAGGCGGAGAGAGAGAGAGAGAGAGAGAGAGAGAGTAGTGTCATGTGCACGGATTGGTATCTGACGTGTACTAGGTACACAGGACTAGCTCAGGTTAGCCTAGGGAGGCTTAGAGCTAGGCAGGCTTGATTCTCGGGTTGAGTGGCAAGGGTACGAACTATTTATAGGTCTTCGCTATTTTTGGCGCTCGGGGCCCGAGTCTATAAAAGGGGCCCAGGGGGTTCAGTTCTCAGTGTGCAGTTGGGAGCAAGTTTCGTTCCCAGGTGCCAGGTCTGTTCCTGGATTGAGTTGCGGACGCGCGCCTGCATCTTAGCGTAGCCCAAGGCCCAGTGGCAGATCCAGGGCTTCACAGCGCCACCTGGTGGTATGGGACACCAGGCTGGTTTGGATCTGATTGGGAGTTCGTGCCAGTAGCTCAGCTCGTGGCTCGGAGGGGACATCTCCTGATTCGGGATCACATCCCGTAGATGTCATGGTTGGGTGGTGAGCAGCCTGCTCAGTTTCTCACGTGGTGTGTGTTGGTTTTGCAGATCAGAGGTTTCAGGAGTGCGGGGATGTGTCAGTTGGTATCAGAGCCAACTCCTGAGGTAGGAACTTCTGATGCGGGAATTTTTGATGAATTTTTCCTCCTGGTATGCCCTAAAATTCGAAATTTGTTGCTGCGTTTTCTGCTGGGTTCCTGGGTTGGCAGGGGTGGACAGATGTTAGGAATAGGAAGAAGAAAGGAGGGAGAGATTTCGAAATTCCTGAAGGGGCCTGTGAGAGAAGGCTGTAGGAAGAAGGAGAGAGAGCAAAGAAGTAGGAAAGAGATGGAAAAGGGCTGCGAGGGAGGTGGAGAGGTGACGTCAAGACTGTACGGAATCTGGCGGGTGCAGGGATAGGCGCATAGAGCTGCGAGCAGGGTGTGACCAGCCTGTGTGGAGGGTGCTTTTTTCGAAAAAAGCACCCCCTCCAAAGCTGGGGGGGGTCAGCCTTTTTTGGAAGCAAGGCTTCCTAATAAGGCTGCCCTGCTCCCTATATAGATGGGGCAGGGTACCAGCCCACCCATAGCCTTGCAAAGAGCCTAGCTGCGCCATCGAGTAGCGTGCCAGCCCTGCGCCAGCCATCCGTACGGTGCCTGCGTCAGCTTGCCGTACATATGCGCCAGCCCTGCGTCAGCCGTACCTGCATCGCCAGTAATCTGCGCCAGTCGTCGTACAGCCACGTCAGCTGCTGTATGGCCTTTGTCCGCTGTTGTACGGACTGCGTCAGCAGTCGTACGGCTTACGTTAGCCGACGTACGGACTGCGTCAGCAGCCGTACAGCCACGTCAGCAGACCGTACAGCCACGTCAGCAGTCCGTACGTTGCAAGATTTCGTACGTTGCATCCGGCAGCGGGTTTAGCGAGATTTCGGGATTCGTGGGCTTTCGGGTTCGCCAGTTTCCAGCATCTCCTTCCGTCAGCTTCTCTTGGGACGGTTTTCCTCTGCTCCATTCTCCTTTTCGCTTCGGTTCAGTCAGTTATTTCTCTCAGTTTTTATTCAGATCAGATTCCAGTTATGTCTGATTCTGCAAATCCCGAGTTCACCATGGGAGAGAAGGATTTGGATTACACTCCTGTGGGAGAGGAGGATCGGGGTCTCTATGATGACCTGATAACAAAAAAGGCCTTCAGTGAATTTACGACTGCTCTATATGGAAAATTCGAGCAGGTCAATGCAAATCAAACGGGGTTGACACAACAACTCCAGGGGATTCAAGCAACCCTCACCCTTTTGGCTAGCACTGTACAGGCACTCACGCATGTGGATGCCATGGCTTCAGTGCTAGGCCCGAATATAACTCCAGACCCTTTTCCGGGCGATCAAAAGTCTAGAACGAAGGAGGTAGTTGACACTTGGTTACACAAGTGGCAGGTACACTTTTAGTTCCACCCCTACCCAGATGAGAAGAAGATCCAGCTTGCAGCGGGATTCATGTCAGGTAAAGCATTGCTATGGTGGAAGGAACTCCAGCCTAAGCCCGATACATGGACAGATTTTGAAGGGGTCTTTAGGAAGGAGTTCCTGAAGGAGGAGGATGATTACGATATCGTTGGCAAGCTCAAAGCCCTCGATATGTCAAAATTAAACTTGACCTTTGAAGTTTATCTTCAAAGATTTCGGGATCTGCAAACCAGGGCCACTAAGATGGATCCAGTGACCTTGTTAGGTTTCTTCGTGGATGGTTTGCCAGATTCCTACAAGTTGCAGATAAAGAACAACAAATGCACAACGTTGCAGGAGGCCATGAATTATGCGCGCATATATGATGATACCATGGCTGGTGCCAAAGCAACTACAGTTTCCGAAACGAGTGGAAAGAACAAACGTAAGTTCTTTCAGCATACGACTGGTACTGGGGAGACGAAGTCTACGGACAACGCCTCCAAAAAAGCCGTTTCCTTCGCACTTTGAGGCTCAAGAAAGAAGGACGATGCTTCTATTGCGAGGAGCGGGGCCACACAAAGAATGAGTGTCCAAAGCGCAAGAACCAAAAGTTGGTGCTTGGACCGAAACTCCAGGCGGGTCCACGTACCGCAGCCAAGGGAGCGAACCAAGTCGCGATGACAGGTATTTCAGTAAATATCATTACCTGTCCACTCTCTTGTAATTGTACTTTCAATACTTCGTTGTTTGGTTCCCATGATCGTTTCCGAGTTTATGGAGAAGTTATGGACCAACAGGTTCACATTCTCTTTGATCCGGGCAGCTCTCACAATTTTGTTAATTACAAATTTGTGCAGAAGATGGGGCTGTCCACAGTACCTAGCGACCACACCTATGAGGTGCAGCTTCCAGCCGGGAAACAGTTTTGGGATCGCAAGGTTGAAGCGCTTCCTATCCGGATTCAAGCCTACACGGGAGCTCTTACATGTTATGTTATGCATCTGGAGCATGTAGACTTGTTGATCGGAATAGAGTGGTTTAAAACCCACAATATTCAGATCGGATGGACGGAGCATACGCTTTCTTTTGTAGATAAGGACACCCAATTTTGTATTCAGTGTGATAAAATTCCCTCTTCTCAGGGACCTATTGTATCTGCGATGCAGCTTCGGAATATATTAAACACTTCTCATTATGATGTCTATCTGTGTGTTTTGATTCCGCTTTCTTCATTTGTTGTTTCTGTTATTAACAAGAATGAATTAAGTGTGTTTGAACACCGTGAATTGAGAATGTTGTTAGATAGTTTTAAGGACGTATTCCCAGCTCAACTGCCGGAAGGTTTACCTCCAGAACGGGCAGTAGATCATCGCATAGACTTAGTCCCAGGGGCTCAACCTATCAGTGTACCACCTTATAGGATGAGTCGGGTAGAGGAGGATGAGTTAGCTTTACAGCTTTAGGATTACCTGAATATGGGCTATATACGCCCAAGTAAATCACCTTGGGGTGCACCTGTCCTCTTAAGAAAGAAGAAAGATTCTTCCTGGAGAATGTGTATCGATTATAAACGATTAAATAAAGTGACAATTAAGAATCGATACCCTCTCCCTCGTTCCGATGATTTGATAGACTGTTTGGCCGGAGCGAAGTATTTCACTAAGATTGATTTGCGTACGGGTTATCATCAAATCCGTATCTATGCTAAACACATAGATAGGACCGCATTCCGAACTAGATATGGTCATTGCGAGTTCCTCGTATTACCTTTTGGTTTGACCAATGCTCCTGCTACTTTTCAGCAGATGATGAATGATTTGTTCAGGGATTTTCTGGGCAAATTTGTTGTAGTGTTCTTAGATGACATCTTGGTATATAGTCGAACACTTGAGGATCACATAGGACACCTCCGGATTGTCTTAGTTATTCTAAGACAGCATAAGCTCTATGCCAAGATGAGTAAATGTGACTTCTTTATGAAGGAGATCATTTACTTAGGACACAAGATTTCTTCTGAAGGTATTAGCATTGATCTGGATCGTATCCAGAAGGTTTTAGAATGGCCTATCCCTCAGACTGTGAAACAACTTCGTTCTTTCCTAGGATTTACGGTATTTCTTCGGAAATCTGTGCGTGATTATTCACATATCACGGCACCCCTGACAAACATATTGAAAGGCTGTGGACGCAGGTCTACTCAGCCGATCCCTTGGAATGATGCAATGAACCAGGCTTTTGAAACCTTGAAGTTTTCTGTGTGTGATGGATCAGAATTGAGGGGACGGAAAGCTAGATGGGCAGAATTAATGCAAGATTTTGATTTTGAAATACGTTATCGTAAGGGTTCGTTGAATAGTGTGGCGGATGCCTTAAGTCGAGTTAAGTTTGTAAATGCTTTGTCATTTACGGAAATATCCTCAGACCTATTTCAATCCTTGAGAGGGCTATACGCAACTGATAGTCATTTCAGTTCTTATTGGCAGAGAGTCCAGGATGGGAGCTCCATGGTTGACCAGGACTCAGGGATTGTGCCACCTATGGTACAGGCGGTGGGAGGTCAGTGGATGATTAGGAACGGCTTGCTGTTCCGGAATGAAAAGATTTGTGTGCCAGATGTTCCGGATCTTAAATCCAAGATTCTCTGGGAGTGTCATGATGCTCCTAGTGTTGGACATCCAGGTATACATAGGACTCTGTCTCTTGTGAAGCATACCTTTTATTGGCCTAAGATGCGTGCATTTATAAAGAACTATGTAGTAGGTTGCCGGGTTTGTCAGGTTACTAAGGCAGAACGCCTTAGAAGCGCGGGCTTATTACAGCCATTACAGATTCCAGGTAATAAATGGGAAAGTATTTCCATGGATTTTATTACTGGTTTGCCTCGAACGCGCAAGGGTCATGACTCCATTTGGGTCATAGTTGACCGTTTGACAAAAATGGCTAGGTTTTTACCTACTAGAACAACTATTTCAGCTGTTCAGTTGGCTCACGAGTTTGTGGACCACTTGTTTAAGTTGTATGGTTTGCCGTCTGACATAGTCAGTGACAGGGACTCAAAGTTTACAAGTACCTTTTTGACACTTGTTTTTGAGAAGTTAGAAACTACTCTAAGTATGAGTTCCTCGGATCATGCACAATCCGATGGCAGTACAGAGAAGGTCAACCAGTTGGTTGAAGACATGCTTCGGGCATATGTATCTAAGAGACAGTCTTCATGGGAAGATTATCTACCTATGATTGAATTTGCTTATAACAGTGCAAAGCATTCTAGTACTGGTTACAGTCCTTTTATGCTTATGTACGGGTTTCAACCTAAGTCACCAGTTATGGTTGGATTAAAAGGAATTCAAAATGATGCTGCTAAGAACTTCTTGCTAGATATGCAGGAAATGTTGCAGGTTGCCAAGGAGTCTATTAGAAGTGCCCAAGATCGGGACAGATTTTATGCTAATAGACATCGTTCACCTAGAGAGTTCTCTGAAGGAACGATGGTATATTTGCGAATTCCGAAGGAATGCAAGAGCCTAACTACTGGTTTGGTTCCGAAATTATCCCCAAGATACTGTGGTCCATTCAAGGTCATTAAAAGAATTGGACCAGTTGCATATCGACTAGAATTGCCTCTTGATGTTAAAGTCCATCCAGTCTTTCATGTTAGTAGACTGAAAGAAGTATTGGGTGCAGATGATCAACTTGTTTCTCCTCACGAGATAATAGAAGTTATAGATTTGACTTTTATTCCTCACGAACCTGAGAGTATTCTTGAATTTTGTGAAAGACAGATTCGAAATAGAACTATCACGGAATACAAGATCAAGTGGAAGAATCGTGTTGAGGAGGATGCAACATGGGAGACATTACAAAACCTCCAGAGAACATTTCCAGGTTTTTTAGCGAACTCAGGAGTGAGTTCTTAGAGGAGGGGGAGTATGTCATGTGCACGGATTGGTATCTGACGTGTACTAGGTACACAGGACTAGCTCAGGTTAGCTTGGGGAGGCTTAGAGCTAGGCAGGCTTGATTCTCGGGTTGAGTGGCAAGGGTACGAACTATTTATAGGTCTTCGCTATTTTTGGCGCTCGGGGCTTGAGTCTATAAAAGGGGCCCAGGGGGTTCAGTTCTCAGTGTGCAGTTGGGAGCAAGTTTCGTTCCCAGGTGCCAGGTCTGCTCTTGGATTGAGTCGCGGACGCGCGCCTGCATCTTAGCGTAGCCCAAGGCCCAGTGGCAGATCCAGGGCTTCACAGCGCCACCTGGTGGTATGGGACACCAGGCTGGTTTGGATCTGATTGGGAGTTCGTGCCAGTAGCTCAGCTCGTGGCTCGGAGGGGACATCTCTTGATTCGGGATCACATCCCGTAGATGTCATGGTTGGGTGGTGAGCAGCCTGCTTAGTTTCTCACGTGGTGTGTGTTGGTTTTGCAGATTAGAGGTTTCAGGAGTGCGGGGATGTGTCAAGTAGGTAGGCCAGCAGGAGGAGGAAGGAGGGAGAGTAGGATAGGATTATATGTCACATCAAATAAGAGGTGGGGTGCGCGCGCGCGAGAGAGAGAGAGAGAGAGAGAGAGAGTTTTTTAAAGTCTGCTAAAGACAGATGGGTCTATGAGATTGAAGAAAAACTTGATACAAGTGAGCAAAAGGGTAGAGCTGCTAAGCGAGCATGCTAGAAAACTGTGTAGACATAGTTAGTGATATCATAGTACATGTCCACCAAAAACCTAAGCAACCATCTTGGCATCATCATCCTCATGTGGAGACATAGTCTGATCCAATACAATACAATAGGCATATAGAACATCAAGATACACCCAATGGTGGACTAGGTAGTGCAGGTAGGAAGCCAGTAATGGATCGCTGTCTGCTATCTAGATGAGTAACCTGTTGTGTCCTCATGGCCACTACTCGACGTCTGACGAGTGCCACTTTAACCTCGGTCAGCTGCATCCTAGGCCTGAAGAGAGAGATGTCAGTGAATGTGATCAGTGCATTTGTCCTTTGCCTAGTGTGTCGTGTCTCGGTCTCAGGGTCTCTGTCTCTCCTGTTGATCGTGACAGCAAAATGCTTTGCTTGAAAGAACTGTGTGATCATACTCTGGGATGGGCCGGGCACGGTCCCTTGCTCATGTGTCCTCGATCTGATATGCCGGACCGCCTCGTGAATAAAAGATGCCAGACATCTCTGGTCTGGGTATAGGAGGAGTTTGGAGAGGCCCTCGAACCCGTCTCTGAAAAGGCAATGGTATTGTCCACGAATCTCATAGTAGACCAGACAACGGAAAAGAAAGTGCTCCTCTGACTCCACCTCATGGCGCTCACACAATGTGCAGATGCGACTCTCCTTGGGTATCCCCTCTGTACGACCGCTCTTGATACGAAGCCGGTGCGATGACACACATAACTGTCCAAGGGCAATCTTGAGTGAATGTGGAGGTGGATTTGGGTGTATCCTGGTGGAATGATGAAACCCTCTGTTGAGATGTGCAAGCAGTGGTCCCGATAGAAGCTGGGCTTCATAGGGAGCTCTGCTTGTGCTAGCTAGGTCCTAAATGTGTGTAGCTATAGGAGATCCTCCCGGATGATTGGGTTGAACTCGTTGCTCCGAAACGGGACTAATGGAGCGTCAATGCTATACTGGAAGGGTGGCAGCCTGTCTATATGAAAGCCAATCTCTCAAACCACCCGCATGTGCGTGCGTACCAACATCTTTGATCACTCTGAGCTGCTAGTGCCATAGAAGATGCTAGTGCCAACCAAGGTAGCTTGTGTTGCCCTGTCGTACATGAGGCGTATGCGTGCACTCGGTAGAGATAAGTGATAGTCTGGAATGCCGCATCTAACTACAGAGGAGATGCCCCAAAGTTCGAACTCAGCTTGGATGATTTGATGAGGGACAGATGGCTTGCTGTGTATCATTCGTGAGAGTAGGAGAACCTGCAATCTCTCCACTTGAGCCCACTCTGTGTCGGAGAGAGATGAATATCCTTGGGAGGCCTCATGGGCCTATGAGACAAAGTACAACAAGAGAAGGAACTCATACAAGCCTCAATGGGCTAAAGCAAAGGGTGGGCTATGTTGAGAGTGACGCCTCATCTCTGGCGGTCTCCTCTGAGGAGAGCTGAGATGGACTCGACCTTGATTGTGCCTGCTTTGGTCACTCTTTGTGTTGTGTGTGGTCTCTACATGTGTCTTCTCTCCTGGCTGATCCACACTGATCTCATGTCAGCTAGCTCATCCTTCTCCACCCCACTATGTCTTGGAAAAGACTCAAATGCATAAAAGTCGGTGACATGTTGCTGTGCTTGGTCTCAACCTCCTGCGGCGCATTCACCTCTTGCTGCTGTTTGATTTGTCACAATAGTGCCTCTTTGTGCTGTCGCATCTCAACCGAATCGTAACAAGGAGATAGCCTAACTCACTGTCTCTCCTGCTCACTACTATCTGAATTGATAGAATAATGCACTCAAAACATAAGTGGAATTGTGGAGTGTGTGTGATTATCGGAGGGAGGAATGTATAGTGGGCCTCCCAAGAGGAAATAATAACTAAATATCTGTCTATCCAAAGGGCTGAACACAACTGGAAGAATAAGTAATATATGGAGGGAGAACCCTCACTGCAAAAGAGAATAGAGACTACTGTATAGAGGGAGGATACCCTCATTGTAGATCTCGAACTGAGGGCAAACCCTATTTGTTGCTGTACTGGGCTAAAGACTAGTTGAATGAGTGCTAGAAGGGGTTGCTGGGTTGCTGTAGACTCTCCTGCCCTGATCCAAACTCTGGAGACTGCTGTTGGCTGAAGACTGGAGCCTGTAGGAGTGGATGAAGAATGAGGGCCAAGGGGCTGCCTTTTATAGGCACCCTTGGGCCCTAACTTAGCCGACCCACCTGGGCAGACCCATTGACTAGTCTATGCTGCTGCCTGACCTGCACCGACCTGTTGTCTGCACCTCTAACTGTCACGGGGCGTTGACTCAGCGCTGACCTGCACTGATTAAGTGGCCCTGCACGGTTGCCTGCATCGTTGGCCTGTCTGCGTGATTGTCTTATTTGTGTGGCAGCTGACGTGGCTGCTGCGCTGGCCATAGGCAACATGGCCATGGGCTGCAGATGCCGGTGACATTCCCTTCTGTTGAAACTGGAACTAGGGTGTGGAAAAGGCCTGCCTGTATGCTATGAGAGGTCGGGGGTAAATCCTCTTCCACCCATGGTGCCTCGTGGGAGCCATAGTGCTTGAATTTTAATGCATACAAGGGTTGTGGATTGTCTTGAACCGATGAAGCGAGATCTGCTCAGGCTCAACTACCTCGACCTCATCAACAATCTTGGGCTGCTCCACATCTGGCATTGCTGCTAGTGGCGGACCCACTCAGCCTTGCTTTCTGGAAACACAAAAGAACCCAATTACCCCCGGCAAATACCAATTCACGGCGGTGCTTATCAGCGGCTTTCTTTTGCTTTTCCTGAGTCCTCTGGAGAGCTAATTTGACCTTCTTATATGCCTCATCCAAATTCTCCACATACTTGTCTGCCTCAAAGGTTGTATCCTTTGTATGCAAAATGGGTGGGACTTTCCTCCCGCCTTCCTTAATTTCAAATGGAGCCTTACCTATGGAAGTATGCACTGTATTGTTTATAAGCAAATCCTACCAGTGGCAGATGCTGCTCCCATTTTGCTTGAATGATCTAAGACATAACATTTCAAAAGTTCAAGGACAGCGAATTTGCTTCTTCAGATTGCCCATCTGTCTATGGATGAAAAGAAGTAGAGTGTCCATACTTTCAAAGAGTCCTCTCCAGAATAAACTCGTCATGCGTGGACCTCTGTCAGTAACAATAGACCGGGGCATTCCATGGTATTTGAATATATTATGTATGGAACAACTTTGCCATTTGATCTGCTGTAATTTTCTTCCTCAAACACCGACGGGACATGATGGTATGTGGACTTTAGTAAAAAGGCCCATTTCATTCCGGTGAGGAGATAAAAATGAAATCCATGTCAATGCTCTCCTACGGTCTATCAAAAATAGGCAGCGGCTGTAGCAGTCCTAGTGTCTTTTGCCCGTCATACTTGACCTTCTGGTAAATGATGCATGTCTTGACATAAGCCTCAACATCCCATCTCAAAGCCGGCCAATAAAAGAAATGCTTGATTGCTTTCACTGTGGCATCAACACCTCCATGCCTCGCATATGGTGGAGCATGACTTTCAGTAATAACCTTAGGCCTCAACGGCTTTGTGACACAAAGGCGACCATGCATCGTAAGAAAACCATTGTTGAGAGTATAGTGCTCATGTCTCTGTCCATCATATAGCTGGTCATAGATTTATTCGAAATTCTCATCCTTCAATTCATGATTCTTGCCCTTGTGCGTTAGAGTAATCTTTGTATTAAAAGTGTCTACAACAGCCCGAACATGATGGCACCACGGCATATCCAACAATACATCACAACCATCTAGAGGCATGATACGGAATTCTTCAGTATTCGTATAGCTTTGAGCGTGTAACTAAAGCTTTCCAATGAGGGGAGCGACTGGTACACAAGCCTGGAGAAATATAATTCGCTCGAGCCTTGGGTCAAAGACAATCAAAGACATTTGATCTCATTCTTTGCCCCATGTCGGCATAGCTTTGTGGCATCCCCATTTGTTCACTAACCACAGTAAGTTTCGATCTGGTAGTGGGCTTGCACTTCTTGCTCACCTTTCTGCTCACCTTTTTGCTCACCCTATCATGAGTAGGCTCCTTTCTCTTACGCTTTGTGCATTTTTTCTAGCTTGATGGCCACCTTCTTTGCAATGAAAGCATTTATGAGCTTCCATCAAGGCTTTCTTTTCTTCTGGTTTATTAAACCTCTATTCTTGGCTGTCCAAGCATCAATCCCTCAGACACACAAGGTTTGCACACAGCCCAAAGTTGTTACTAGCAGCCCATCTCAGCCACACAGATCTCACATGTTGTCACTAGTACCAAACCTTTGCTGCCCTCCTGGGGATACTCTAGCTAGCAGAGAAAAGAAGGCGAATTGTCTGATAGAGAATTTTGGAAGAAACTCTTTACTGTCAGGAGCTGGCACAAACACCAAACCCAACAATTTGCCCAAGATGAAAGTGAATCAATATAAGGTTCCTCAGACATGCGAGTCAATCTGGTTGCTTTGGGTTGAAGGTGAATTCACCTGGCAGCTCCCTGTTTGTTGAAGGCGATTCATTTCTGGAGGCTCTCGGCAGCAGGCAATTTCTTTTGGAGGCTCCTTGGATGTAGGCAAACCCTTACGAGGGCTCCTTGGCTGCAGGCGAATCCTTCTGGAGGCTCCTGGGCTGTAGGCAAATCAATTTTGGAGCTTTTGGCAGTAGGAGATTACTTCTAAAGGCTCCTTGGATGTAGGCAAATTCTTGTGGAGGCTCTTTGGATGTAGGCGAATTCTTCTGGAGGCTCCCTGGCTGTAGGCGAGTTCGTTTTGGAGCTTCTGGCAAATTAGCAAGGCGATCTGTTAGACCAGCCCTAGGTGCTAGCCTGTGACTTGCCTCTCTTTGTCTTCTTGTGGTCCAAATACTGTCCTCAAAGTGAATTTAGACTTTTGTGCTTGCTTCTCAAGCCAGCTTGCCAAACGTGGCCCATGGAGCTATTTTTAGCAGTGGGATTTTCCCTCTTGCCCTTCAGCTCCTTGCCTAGGCCCATGGAATTAATACTCAGGATTAGCCGTTTTACATTCTAATCAATGAGGGGCCAAAGGTATTCACAAGTCTATAAAATTCATGTCTCCGTGTTGGGCTGCTGTAGACTCCTGCCTTGATCCAAACTTTAAGGACTGTTGGTGGCTGAATATTGGAGCCTGTAGGAGTGGGTGAAGAATGAGGGCCAAGAGGCTGCCTTTTATAGGCCCCCTTGGGCCCTAAATTGGCCGACCCACTAGACCCACCGAGTAGCCTATGCTGCTGCCCGACCTATTGTCTGCACCTCTGTTTGCCACGTGGCACTGGCTCAGCGTTGACATGGTGCAGTCCTACGTTGACCTGTCATTTCTTGAGTGGCCATGTACGACTGCTTGCATGGTTGGTTGGTCTGCGTGGCACGTGTGGCTATCATGTCTGCGTGGCAGCTACTTGCGTCGCAATTGACGTGGTAGTTGCGGTGGTCGGTCATGACCTCAAATGGAAGGTTCGGGTTAGCAATAGCCATAACTGGTGTGGTAAGGAGTGCTTGCTTGAGTTGTTGGAAACTATACTCTGTTTCGGGAAGCCACTGAAAAACTGCTGTGCTTTTCAATAATTCGGACATAGGAGCTGCAATTTCGGAAAACTGATAGACCTTTGTATGTTCGAGAAAAGAGCGGACATCATGAACATTCTTAGGAGTAGGCCAGTTTCGGGTTACCTCGACCTTCTTGGGATCCACAGAGATGCCTTGAGCTGAAATAACATGTCCCAAATATTTGAGTTGGGTCTTGAAGAACTCACTCTTCTCAACGTTGATGTAGAGAGAATTTGCGCGGAGAACTTTAAAAACTTGGTGAAGATGTTGTTTGTGCTCATGTAGGGATCTGCTGAAAACGAGGATGTCATCGAGGTAAACGATGACGAACTTATCGAGGAAAGGCCTGAAGATGTCGTTCATTAGTGTCATGAATGTGGCTGGGGCATTGTTTAACCCAAAAGGCATGACCAAACATTCATAGTGTCCATACTTTGTTCGAAAAGCTGTCTTGTACTCATCGCCTTCTCGTATGCGAATTTGATGATAACCTGAACGAAGATCAATCTTTGAGAATTGTGTTGCGTGTAGAAGTTGATCGAAGAGGTCATCGATGCGAGGCAATGGATACTTGTTTTTGATAGTGAGCTTGTTGAGGGCTCGGTAGTCGATGCAAAGGCGCATTGACTTATTCTTTTTTTTCACAAGTAGTACGAGAGATCCGAAAGGGCTGCGACTGGGTCAAATGTGACCTTTGTCGAGTAGTTTGGTCACCTGTCTTTGGATTTCTTCATTTTGAGTGTAAGAAACCCGATAAGGAGGTTTCGACGGTGGATTACTGCTAGGAATAAGTTCGATTGGGTGATCCATTGGTCGTTGAGGTGGTAATTGCTTTGGCAATTCCTGTGGAAAAATATATAGGTAGGATTGGAAAAAAGGTTGGTTGAGGTATTCAGGAGGATCCTTTGTTGGTGTCTCCTCTACTGTCGTAACCAACAGAAGTGAAGTCTTTACTTGACGTTTACGAACCCACTTCTTTACTTGTAGGGCAGAGGCAACTGGGGTTGAAGGAGAGTCCCTAGAATCAGTTAGCTCAATAAGTTTTCCTTGGTGGACAAACTGGATAGTATGGTTGCGAAAACTGATTGATGGATCATAGTTGTAGAGCCATTGTTGTCCAAGTATGACATCGTACCGAGAAAGGGGCATGATGTCGAAGTTCAACTCGTCTGTATAATGTTGGATGTGATCCTGGTGTTGCACAAGAAGGTAGTTTTATTTGCGAGTTCAATCTGATAGTCCATGGGACTAGGACTGGTGGTCAACGGAAGTTTGTCGACCATAGAACTAGCTAGGAAGTTATGAGAGCAGCCATTGTCGATGAGGATAGTGACCGATGTTCCACGAATCGATCCTTGGACACAAAGTACTTGAGTGGCCAGGGAAGGTTCGGGGTTGCGGGTAAGGCTCATGTGGATGGTATTTGCCATTCGAACAGCTATGCCTTTCTTGTCTTGTGCTGGGGTAGCATCTTCTGTTTGGGAAGTGCTAGGTTCCATATTGGAATTTTGCTTTGGTCGCTTGGGATAATCGAACCATCTATGGTCGCCTGTACAGATGGTACAAAGTCCTTTTGTGCTGGAGTTGTTCTTCTTGTCAGTGGCTGCACCTTTATGTTGGGGATGACGGTCATGACTTTGTGAAGAAGAAGAGGCGCGATCCTTGGAGGAGTGCTTCTATTGGGATTCAGCGTACGATTTCTAAGACTTGTGGGGACCTTGAGACTGTCGCTGATCTTGATTACCCGAGTTTTTTCTAAACTTGGGGTTATCTTGAGGGCGAGTACCTTTGGCCATAGTAGAGTTCTGTGTTCTATTAGCACTCTGCTTCCTTGTGTTTTGGAAATCGGTAATGCGCTCCGCGTAAGCAATAGCCCCAGTTGTGGTGGTGATGTTTGCTTTGAGGACATCAGTGGGTAACGAGGGATTTAGGCCTGAGATGAAAGCATGAAGGCAATTATCATCAGTTAAACCATCAATCTCCAGCACCAATGTGGTGAACTAAGAGATGTAGGAAGATAGGGAGCCTGTTTGCTCCAACTGTCTGAGTTTTGAACGTGCTTGGAAGTCCGCATTGGCAGGTATGAACTGCTTACGGAGCACGTGTTCAAAACGTTCCCAAGTTAACACACTTTTGTTGTCCTTTAAGCGTCGTTGCCACCATAGGAAAGCTGTATCCTTGAGAAGGGATGCTGCCAAGGCAATCTTTTTGCCTTCAGTGAGGTCAATAGTATCAAAGTACATGCGCAGTTTTGCGAGCCATTGGTCAACTGTTCAGCGATTTCGTTGACCAGTGTAGGCTTCCGGAGTTTTAATGTCAAGTCTTTTAGTTTTGGAAGCTTGGAGTAAGCGGTAGAGGGCACGGAGTTCAGTGTTTTCTACCTCAGGTGGGAACGAGTCCACATAGTCGTCCGGTGGCGTCACGTCATCCTCTGTATGTGTGGTATTGCGAGAATCTTGGAGTTGTTGGACTTTCTGGACCAAGTCGGAGATGCTGTCCTGAAGCTGGGAAATTTGAAGTTGAAGTAGTGCTTCGCCTTGTAAGTTGACTTCAGAAGTCTTTTTTGGACTCGAGTCGCTGATCTCTGGAGAGGTTGCACGCGAGTGTTGCGACATATCTGAGGTCCCTGTGAGAAGAGCACGAATCTGCGCTCTAGTTTGTACCATTCCTGGAAGAAGATCCGGGCTGCTCCCTGAGGTTGCTCATGTTGGAGGGGGCAGGCGAGGCAGGATGTAACCACCCGTGGAAATCTGGTAAAGGAAGTCCTGTCTGAGGTAACACTGGTGATGCCGAAGTGGGTGTTACTGCTCGTGAGAGTACAAGGGTAGGTTGCAGAGTCCACAGATCTGAGAAGGGATAAGGAGTTGCTTCGGGAGTGGAGGATATCCAGGAGAAGGAGTACCTTCATAGTGTAAATCTGTCTTGGGGAAGGTACAACCTGTGCAAGAGGATATCTGGGAGCTGAAGGAGGTGGAGAGTACCCTGGAGATGCTGAAGCTGAGGGGTAAAAGTCTCTCCAAAGATGGACAGCAAATTGGTGAGGAATATCGGGTTCTGGGTATCTACGTGTCTCGTGAAACACAACTTGGACTGTGCTGAGGAAGTAATGTAATTGAGGTGCTTCACGCAGAAGGTATAGGATGTGGTCCAAGTCACTGGAAGGGCACGTGACACAGAAGACCCACGATGCAAGAACTCCGAAATGGGCTGGTTGTGCAATCTGAACACGATATTGTGTGATAGATGATGCTTGAGGTGTCCTTGAAGGGACTGGGGCATTACCAGGGGTTTCCATGCTTTAAAGAGGCTGCTTTCATTTGCTGTAATTTGATAATGAGTGGCAAATAACAATATGAAAGAGAATCCTTAGAAATAGAATGGAAAGAATCCACACATGGCACATACTAGACCATCTGGGCAGACGTGAAAGATAAAGTGATTCATACAATTCATGGATTAGAGCTGCCCGACTGTGCTGAAAAGCGTGTACCAGCGGTGGGTTTCGGGCTGGAAAAAGTACAGCATCAATTGCGAGTTGAAGGAGGTCCTGATGTGAGGCTTCAAGTTTTAAAATTAGGGTTTGCTGTAGAGGGAGGCGATTCAGCGACCAAACAGTCCGGTTGTGGGTAGAAAGATGTTGCAAGCAAAACCACGAACCACACAGGATCTCGATCTGTTGTGTAGAGGTGAGGTTTTCTTGTACAAGAGGGGCTGGCTGAGGGAATTTGCTGAACAACAAGGCCTCTGTTCGTAGGCTGAGATGGCGAGGTGAAGAGATCTAGCAGGCTGTGCAGAGATGGGCATCAGGCTGTCACTCTTCAGGGCGATGGAACACATCCATGGCTGAGCAGAGGCTGATGAACAGATAGAAGGCTGAGGGCATGATTGGCGTGACTATGGAAGGCCGCCAAAGGCTGAGCACAAGGCTGCAAACAGAAAACGGCAAGCTTGAAGTGGGCTTGACGTGGGCTGGCAAGAAGAAATCGGAAAGGGAGGGGCAGAATTGACATGAATAGATTGTATGGAACAGAAGGCGCGACTTTCGAGAAGAAGGCGTGACTTACGAGATGCCAAAAACCGATTTACGAAGGTTGCAATAACTACTAGGCATTGCTTTTCCCAAAAATTAAACGTTGGGTTACTTGAACGTAAGGTTAGTCTTGAGTTGGGCCTTAGGTTTAGGGCTGGTTGCCCTTTTTAGGCCCTCTAGGTATCCTTTTGTAGGGTGGTGCTTGGTGCCAAAGGGTGTGCCTATTCTAAGGGGTGTGACCCTTGGAATAGGTGTACCTTTTTATGAAGGGGTGTGACCCTGTTTTAAAAAGGGGTGTCCCCACACGAAAAGATGTCCTTTTTTCCACGATGGGGTGTGTCCCTTGGGTGAGGAGTCAGAAACTCTTCATCAAAAGGTGTGTCCGATGGTGGAGAAGGTGCGTCCCTTGGTTTTGGGACAGCCCAAGCACATCAAAAGACACGATTTTTGTCGTGTCCATTCACATCAACTCGTGATGTGAGGGAGACGGAGAGGCCACTGATGACTTTAGGTGGGGTTGGCGCTAAAAAATTTTACGCTCATCCTCTCCATCTCTTCCATGCACAACGTGCGTGGATATCCTTCTAGCGGAAAAAGATGTATCAGATAGATGCTAGAAGGTGGGGGGCATTTCCTACAGGCAGGGGCAAAATTTGCTCTAATACCACTGTAAGAAATCCTAGATTTACTATATTTAGAAATGTGCTAAGGAACAGAAAGAAGATTGAAAATAGCAGAGAACAAGGAATATTTGTATTGCTTGAGTGTTTGTAGTGTGTCATCCATACAGTTGGGCCTTCTTATATAGAGAGTGAAGAGTCACACATGAAAAGGTGTGTACTCCGAAGTGTATGTGCATGAAGAGGTGTGTACCCCTCGTGAAGGGTGTGACCCTTGATGAGAGGGTACATTACAATGGGAGTGTCTCTTCAGTAGAATGTCTCTTGTGAAGGGTTGTGCCTCATAGGAAGTGTCTCGTCGAAATGGCATACCCTTCCACAAGTGTCCATTCATCAAACCATCCATAAGTCTAAGATATAGAGAAAGGAATACGTCACAGATCGTGACACTTCACAAGCAGTTGTAGCTTGAATGAAGAGAATGTGGACTACTTTTTGACTAGAGTCTTTTTCATGGCTGAGTCTGCCCTTCACCTCCGGAGTGTTGACAGAAACTTAGTACGAAGACCTTTGTATAAATGGATGCTCAAGTATGTGTGGGTGTGCGTATTTGTATGTGTGAGAGCGTATGTTTATACTATGTTTACATCCACTGTTGGGCGTTGATGACGTCAGTGGGGATATTATAGTAGCTAGTCCATGCTATGTGTGATGGAGTTTATGGTTTTCAATCTTATGAGTTACTATTGGGAGATTGAAACTGCACTATGTGTTGTAGTTTTAGAGGATGAGTTCGGTCATGTTCCTAGATTCATCTAGATATATGCTTCGGCCGTATTAGCGGACATGCAAATTTCACCTTGTGAAGTTTTCGTCCATGTTGTAGGCTATTTATATTGTGCAAATTCTTTCTATCTTAAGTGGTGCGTTGCCCTATCAGCTAGATCGTCTAAGCCTTTTTTTTTTTGCTTGGATGCTCGTTTGGGGGAGACTAAAATGAAATCATATAGTCTTCACAAGCAGTTGTAGCTTGAATGAAGAAAATGTGGACTTCTTTTTGATTAGCCTTCTCCTTTAGTGCTAGCCTTTGTCATGGCCGAGTCTACCCTTCACCTCCGGAGTGCTGACAGAAACTTAGTGCGAATGCCTTTGTATAAATGGAGGCTCAAGTACGTGTGGTTGTGTGGATTTGTATGTGTGAGAGCATATGTTTATACTATGGCCTACACCCACTGTTGGGCGCCGATGATATCAGTGGGGATGTCATAGTAGCTAGTCCCTGCTATGCGTGATGGAGCTTATCTTATGATTGACTATTGTGAGATTGAAACTGCAATGTGTGTTGTATTTTTAGAGGATGAGTTTGGGCATGTTCCTGGATTCATATCTCAATACGCTTTTCTAGTTTGCAAAGTTAATCCTTGAGCTCTTAATTTATTTTCTGCAGTTGTAAACTTGCTTTGGGAACATGATCGACTCTTGGACTACGTCAGCCTAATTAGCAGAAGCACGACCTGTGTTACCCCATGTTTGCACCCTTGATCTGTGTTAGGGACATCTACTTTCTCGCTGCTTGTCATGATAGACGCATAAATAGGAATAAACGAGTTGAAACTATCCTTGCTGCTGCTGTGTGTACTCCCGTAAAATGGCCTTGCTGAACCAGATTGCTAAGAACACTTGGCAGCAATGTGGAATTAGGCTGATAATGTTATGTAAACTGTGATGAAGAGGAGGCTAAAAAGAAATTGAGCTGAGTACTGACCAAAAGAGTCTCTGCACTCTGGCAGTAGACTACAGGTTGTGCTCAGGTGGAAGATTCTCATGCGAAAAGGTAAACTGGTTGGAGACGCAGACTTTTGGCGGCCTAGCAGGTAAGAGGCACAAGGCGATAGACAGCACAGTCACTAGTTAGTTTGGCAAAGTCTTTTGATGATTGCGCCACTGTCACAAGCTTCTAGCAAACTCTTGAAATATAGCTCCAGCTTTGCAGTTTCAGCTGATGCAGATGTAGCAAGGCTGAGCTGCTGTTAGTTTGGCAAAGTCTATTGATGATTGCGCCACTGTCACAAGCTTCTAGCAAACTCTTGAAATATAGCTCCAGCTTTGCAGTTTCAGCTGATGCAGATGTAGCAAGACTGAGCTGCTGTTACTGATGCAAGCAGTGAGATGTGGTGCAACGAAGACACTGTACATCTATGTTCTTTGCGCTAAGGTGGCGAATGCTGCAAATGGCACTGGGTGGTTCAAGAGTTGTTCCTTCAAGCACTTGAGCAAGCAGCAATGAAGTGCACGGCAAATCTGGATAATTACTGTAGGCAGGAGCTAATACATTTGGTTATACGCCCACCATTGCTGAGGAGTTTGACGCCCCTGCATAGGTGATGGGGGTGTGCCCAGCAGGGAGTAAAGGCCCTTCTTGGGCTGGGCTGAGAGAGAGAGAGAGAGAGAGAGAGAGAGAGAGAGGAGGGGGGGCGGGGGGAAGAGATAGAGAGGGGGGGGGGGGGGGGGGGAGAGAGACAAGGAGGCTGGGGTTCATAGTTTGTAAGCTTGTGAAGGAACAAAGAAGCACCACATAAAATTGGCCCTATTCTTAGTGGTCCATCTGTCCAACCATTACCTGCTGTAAAAGTGTTTCTTAGGATTTCTTTTACAAATACACAAAAGGTGCGTAAATTTGTCTCTTTAAACGTTTGTCTGATAAGATCAGCTCTTCTGAGTCCTGGCTGACTTTTTGTGAAGTTGATAATTTTTTTCTGTGAATGCATGCATACTAACGTGAAGATATCTTTATGCTTATGATGGGCACCTACTTTTGGTGCTGGGATCCCATAGCCTGTAGTCCATGTGCACTTCATGTGATTCTAGCATATAAAAAGATGGCATGGGTTGAGGATGTCCAATAATGCTTTCAGGGACCGAATTGGGAAAGATGTTGAAGTCTGGGATTTCTGTGATAGAAGATCAGTATCCTCTGCAGTTTCTTTCTTGAGTAAAAGATTGCTCAAAGGTGGAGACTCTTTATTGAAGTGCATTACAGATGGCAGAGCAAAAGATGCTTGTGCAGACGACATATTAAGGTCGAGGGATTCCGAGAATAGGTTGGGTATGTGTACTGGAAGTGAAGACTATGCAGGCTTTTATATGGGTACTGAAATCAAGAGTGGTTTCAACGGTATGCACAGAAAAGAAGAGTGGGAAGAAAACATTTTCTTGGCTCTTCGTGCTGCAGTCAACTGCTCTGATCTGAGGAGGAGGACCCCCCTTCTTTCTGCTTCCAATTGTGGGGACATACTTATGGTTAGAAGCTTGCTTTCCATGGGTGCTTCATCAGGACTCAAAGACTCAGCTGGAGCCACAGCACTGTTTTCAGCAGCCTGGTTTGGTTATGCAGATATATGTCACCTACTTTTGATGAGTGGTGCTGATGTGTTGAGTAGAAACCGATCTGGTGAGAATCCGCTGTATATAGCTGCTTTGAGAGGCCATTCTGCAGCCGTGGAAGCTATGCTATCCTATTGCAAGGCAAACAAGATCAATTGGCAGAGTGCAGAAGTATATGGTACAACTCCCCCTGGCCTACTCTTCCTCCTTTCCCCCTTGCTCAGAAAAGCAAAAAGGAAACAAACAGTCTCTTTTTTGGCTTCCCCTCCGTCCTATTGCCGACATGTTAAACTGTTAATATTGTGTCTGAAGCAGTCAAAAAATTCAGAACAGGATAACCTTTTTTCTCCATTTTGTCTTAATTTTGGAGCATTGAGGCTGCTTGAGTGCTTTGCATGACATTTAAAAGATATGTTGATGTGCCGCAGTTCTTAAATTTAGTCTTTTGATAATTCTTCTTTGCAAATGGAATACAGCCTTATAAATCATATTTATCGAAATTGACCTGAAATGGATCTAGTTGATCTATGTTTTCTCAGATTGGATCTACTTTGTGACATTCCAGAGTACTCAAACTATGCATGCATTATTTTAGAGTGTCTAGCAATTGCCAGTTATGTTTGTTAATCTTGCATAATCATTTGACAGCATACTGGTCGAGAGACATGGGAACTTATAGACCTGTGTCTCTCCATGTCTAGAGGTGAAGGCTGAGGGGCATATAGCACGTATAGTCCACTTAATGCTCAAAATTCTTTTCACATAATGTCTGGAAGTAGGGCATGAGGCATACCACAGTTCTGTTTTTTGATTGCTAGCCAGGCACTGAAAGCTTAGTCAGAAAGTGCTATAATGCAAACACGTTTTTTTGGTGTAATGTGTACAATTATTCTGTGTTTCATGTGTTCCCATGTTTCGCCATTTTGTCACATTTTTCTTACACCTTTGTTGTACTAGCAGAAGCTCTCAAATTTTCTGGTGGGTTTCCACTGATTCAGTTTGTTTATGATTAGCAGGAGACGGTTGGACTCCCCTAATGGCAGCAGCTGTTGCTGATCGCCAGGATGTGGCCAAAGTTCTTCTGCTAGCTGCTGGATCAGATGTGTGCCTTGATTGCACAAGAGAAGAATGCAAGATTAGTGGAGGACAAGGAGCAGATACTGCTTCGTCTTCCAACATCCATGAAATGGTTTTAGAGAGTGGAGTGTGTCTGGAAGAGTTGGATACAAAAGATAGGTGCAAGAGATCACAATGTGGTGCAGAATTTTCCAGAAACCTATCGATGAAGGAATCTCCACGCATACTGGATGCTCAGAATAGATATGGGCAGACAGCCTTGCATATCGCTGCTAGAAGGGCATCTGTGTGGTTTGTGGTTAATCTTTTGCATGCAGGAGCTTCTTTAGACATCCGTGATAAATACAAGAAGAGGCCAGTTGATATAGCTCATAACCAAGGTCACAATCTTGTTGCCACTATTCTTAAGCAGTGGGAGCTACCACATAAAAAAAAGACACCATCAGATGTTCTGTTACCATCAAACGCCGTCTCTAGAAACCTCGCTGGGCAGGAACAAATATCCCAAGGTAAATTGTCAGCGTTCTCTTGCTGGAAAACTGCCAAGAAAAATGATAGGTTAAGATCAGCACAACTAACTTCAAATGGATGGACAAGCCAGGAAGGTCTGAAAAGTGGAAGCGCTAAACGTGTGTGGAGGGCAAAGGTTACGAGTGTTTCCCAAGACAATACATGAATTTATGCATATTCTGTGTACCTGGAAGCATAATTAATAATTGATTGTTGGAAGAGTCAGTAACTCACATGTTATTCCTTCTAAGGGGAAAATCAACTTCTTTATTTCAGGATGCTAGCACAGGTTCATATTTAGTTGCAATGTGCTCAGAATGATGGAATGATGGAGAAGCTAAGTTTTTTATGGAAAAAATGAAGACTTAGTGAATTGGTACATAATTCCTATTCTTGCCGATCAAGGATTGGTCTTGCTATTTGTCATTCGTTTGACTTCTAAGGTCAGATTTGGGTGATCCAGTCTGAAGGTCTGGAAACTACTTGACAAGAAATTTCTTAGTATCATAATTCTAACAAAGTGCAATGGGCATCATCTATCTCACTCATGCACTTTGCACGTGTGGTTTGGAGAATTCTTGAATCACATTGGCAATGTTCCAAGACCTTAAAGTCAGCATATCATTATCAACGAACTTAATTTGTTTGTTCTAACAAACGTTTGGAATGTTTGTAACAATAGTTTTTCATTGGCAATGTTCTAGGTCCTTAAAGTCAGCATATCATTATTGACACAGATGCAAGAAAACTTACTTCGTTTGTTCTAACAAATGGTTACAATGTTTTTAACAATAAATTTCCCAAACTAACGTTTGCAAATGTTTGTGACAAAAGGTTTTTTGAAGTTGAGGTTATTTGTCAATAGGCACTTCCTTGGGGTACCACAAAATATAGCTATTGTGGAGTGATGATGCATGATTCATGTGTCAGTGCTTGAGTCTTGGCATGCTTCTTTTGGGTGAAGCGACTTTGGTAGAGAGGTGGGTGAATACCAGTACAGCTCTTGAAAATCTGAGGATATGCAAATCTTGAAAGAAACCAAGATTCTGGTTGAAAGTGCCACACCAGGTTGATAAGAGACTTGGAGGACTTCCTACTCACTCTCTAAGAAAGTGTGCTCGTGGCCGAAGAATGTCTTGAAGATCCTTGCATCGTAGACTAGATGGTCTCTAAGGTGTGAGTAATATTTGTCCAAATGCTACCCATGGCATGAGCAAGTGGACCTGGGTTTGCATATTTGGATCTTCAAACGTGTTAGGTACTAGTGCTAAAAATAATCTCCCAACACATCCAACGATGCAAGTGCAAGAGTAGTCAGATGACAAAGCTTCGCAAGATGTTGCCAAATTGTGAAAGCCAGAGACCTGACACTTAAAAAATACTTGAGGCCTTGTCAAAGAGATCTAGGTAACTAAGTCCTTAGTGATGAACAAGGTGGAGGAAGAAAATATGCTTAAGAAGTCTCAAACGCCCAACCCAAATGATCAGACTCATCAATAGGCAATCATCCTCTCTCTTAGTGCGAAATAATTGGAGCCTCCCAATACACTCTAGTTGTAGCATCCAAGGACCATCAAGTTCGTTCCAAAGGAAGTTCTTGATAGGCCTCAACTTTTGCAATGGAGTCCCTAGAGTAGCACCAATATCAAACAAGCCAACACCACCTAGTTGTAGTAGAGCAAGATCTAGCTTGGTTGAGCTCCAAAAAAGGAGTTTTATCTTGAAAGCGGTAATTGTATGAGGAGAGGCATACAAAAAGACGGTTGTGTCATCTGCAAGCTCACTATTGAGAAACTCCTCATCTTGTCTAAGGGGGACTCTCAAACCCAAGATATCTAAGAAAAAGACTCATGGCCTTTGTCACATCAGTACTATAGAGGAGCTCGTGAATACCCCTACTAGACTAATCTAGATATATGAAATATGTCCCCCTGATACGAACTTGACTGTAGGCCGATCTATAGATAGAGAATACCCCTCTGATCAAGGGTCAAAAAGTCCAAAACACATGTACCCTCCAAGAAACGCGAGTCCAAGTTGTTATAAGCTTTCTCAAAATCTAAGAATAGAATAGTAATGTCCTAAAACACCATGTTTGGTCCACTTGCAGATGGATTTGAGGACTAGACCAGGCCAAAACAAGAGGGAGTAGCAACAACTCCTCAAATCCTATGTAATATTGCAGTTTCTTCTTTGTTTTGTTGACATTGCTCCTCAAATATTTTACTTATAGAGCAAAAGTCCATCTGCTGCGTCCATGAGTTTGTTGCTAGAATTGGAAGCTCCAATTCAGTTAGTTCTTTGGATTGTAAATGTACTTTTCCTTCTTATGATGCCTAATAGTTCTTGCCTAGCAAGGATGATGAAGATTCTTTTGTAGATGATAGACACATCATCATCTTTCTCGGTGCCACATCATTTTATGCAAGGCCTTTTGTGCATGCCACATGATCATGCATTCATGGATAGCATGAGATCATGCATACATGAAGACATGAAAGTCATAGGCATCATGGTATGCCATGCCATACTCTCCATATGGATGCATGCAAGCTATGCTAATATGAAAAACATTACGTATGGATAACATCTCATGCATTTTATTAGATCATAGAGTGATTATCTAGCTTGATTAAATCGTATTGTATGGATTGATTAAAGTCACATCCACTATAGTTATATGACTTGATTAAGATCACTTGTCAAAAGCGCTTGATTAAATCAAATCACCCTAATCCTAGTTGAGTGGCTTGATTGATTAAAATTAACTTAAATTATAAGGAGCACTAAATTGAGTCAAATTATAAAAAACACTCAATGTATTTTGATCTTTTAACATTTCTTTATATTTAGAATTTACATGTATAATTTAGAATACCATAAGTGCATGTGTTTGATTTGTGTGATACTTTACAAAGGTCTTAATGTGAGTAAGATACATGTTTCCATAAAGTTTTATGTGATGTGTATATCATCTTCTTCGTAAGACATGCATATTTTGTTGTTTTAATCATATAGTCATGCACCATGCATAAGTGTAAAAAAAAGTTTCGGTGTGCTCCTACCATCATGCATATGTGTCTGCTTAGTATGATGCTTTGCTAAGGCCTTAATGTGAGTGATATCCATGCGATCACAAAATTTTATGTGACTTGTATATCATTTACATGGCAAGACTTGTGTATTTTAGTGTTTTAAAATCATGCACCATGCATACATGTCAAGAAAATATGTATCAATGTCCTACCGACAGCAAGCATATGTATACGATGGGTATGACACTTCGAAAAGGAATTGATGTGAAGAAGATACATGTGCTCATAGATCTTTATGTGTTTTGTATATCATTTATGTGGTAAGGCATGTGTATTTCCATGTTCTTTTATCTTGCACCATGCATAAGTGTTAACAATAATATGCATCGATGTGCTTATACCATCAGGCGTATGCATATTATGGGTATGATAGTTTTTAAAGGCTTTATTTTGAGCAATATACATGCAATCACAAAGTTTTATGTGATTCATATATCATTTATGTTGTTAGACATGCATATTTCCATGTTTTTTAATCATGCACCATCAAGAAAAATATGCATAGGTGTGCTTCTAGCATCAAGTCTATGTTTTCAATGGGTATGACACTTTACAGATAAATTAATACGAGTAATACTCATGCACTCACAAATATGTACTTGACTCGTACATCAGTTACATGGTAAGGCATCCATATTTTTGTGTTTTCTTCCTGGGGCGCCAACTCCCTTTAGTAAGAAAAACTATCAAAATATGGAGTATGAGATGAATTTAATAATATCCCATGAGTAGAAATTATCCAAATTAACATGGTTGTGTTCTACACTTAAAGATCTTCAAATATGTCTTTACACCTTGAAATTTGGGTAACACATGAAAAAGCTACATTAATTTGAAAGGAGATGGGTTTTCATATTTGAGTGTATTTTTTGTTTTACCCCCCCTCATCCAAAAGACCCCCCCCCTTGGGCCTCACATATTATGAAAAATATATACAAATCTTAAAATCTTGCATATTTTTCAAGGTATATACCTTATATTTTGTGGGAGGGGGGACATGAAATTTTCATATTTTTCCCTTGTGTATTTGAAATCTTTTAAGGAAATCCATGCATATTATATATAGATATTGTCCCCCCATACCCTAGATTTTGTACGAGGGTAGTAACATAGTACATATTGAGTTGGCGCCCTAGGGTTTTCTTATCATGCACCATGTGTAAGGTTAAGAAAACATGCATTGGTGTGCTTCTACCATCAATTGTATGTGTTAGATGTGTATGATAATTTGTAGAGACCCTAATATGAGTAAGATCCATGTTCTCACAAAGCTTGATGTCCCCCGACTCCTGTGAGCCCTCCCCCAAGTCTCGTGAACCCTCTCCCAAGTCCAGTGATCCCTCTCCCAAGTCCTGTGAGCCTTCTCCTCTGCATGAGCCTTCTTGTCCCCATGAGCCCTCCCCTAAGTCCCAAGAGCATGTTCCCTCCAACAACTCCAGTGATCCCTCTCCAAAATCTTATCAACCAACCCCCAACTCCCCGGAGGGCTCTTGTAAGAGGACTCCCCTGAATGAGCAAAACGTTTTTGAGAACCTCCCCGATATTGAGAAGCTTCCAAAGAGGATTCAACTAAGTGCAAGAAAGGGTACCATCATCCTTGTCTCGGTGATAGAGCCTATCATGGATGTAGTTCCTGTGCCCGTGCAACCATGGGGGGTCAGGATAAAGCAGATGCCGAGGAAGCCCCAACACAAGGACTTCAAAAAATGTGCAAGCTCAAGTCATCCACGAGAGGAGGATTCGGAGAAGGATCAATGTAGAGAAGAGCAGCACAAGAAGTTTAAAGAAGACAAGAGGCCATGGAGCCATGTTCGGGTACCTGTATGGCTGCCACCAAGAGTCAAGAAGCCATAAAGAGCAAAGCTAGGAGCGAGGGTCTTAAGGGAGATCAGACAGCTGCAGAGATTAGACAGCCACAGAAGAGCATCGACAACCTGATCCCACATGCTCCCTTCCAATGTGTGGTACGAGAGATAGCATTGGGGTACAGGGATGGTGTGCTTCAGCATTGGAGCTATGGGGGTGCTCCAAGAGGCTGGGCAGCAAATCACCACATCTTTGTTCAAGGACGCCAACATATGTGCCATCCAGACAAAGCACGTCATGATCATGGGCAAGGAAATGGCTCTGGCAAAGCGGCTACATATGGACCAAAGCTTGAAGCCCTAGAATCTCCTGGAGCCCACCCTCAGGACTTAGACTACCTCCTACCCTTGACGGCACATTCTTGTATCTGAGGCATAAGCGGAGATCTTCTTTAATAAAATATATCTATATTTTGTACACTATCGCATTGTTGTGTGAATTCTCCATGTTTATGACTGAATTTACTGCTTATTTCAATGTTACTTTTGAATTCTGTCAAATCCTGGTGGAATTTCACTGTGGCACAGAAGACAAAAGTGTCAGGGACGTCGTAAGGAGCCCAGAATGCCCTAAACATGCCACGGTGCAAATTTGGGCATTGTGGGCTCCTTGCAACATCTTGAACACTTTTGCCTTCTGCGCCACGGTGAAATTCTTCCAGGGTTTGACAAAAATGAACATCAAAAAGTGAAAATTAGTGAAAATCATACTAAAGTGGCTAGAAATGCATTAAGTTAACACAATTAAAAGGATGGAACAAATATAGCATCAACGACTTTAAAAAAAAAACAATGGAATGAATATTATAAATTCATGAAGAGCATCCAGACTTAAAACAAATAAGAAAGACATGTACTCATTAAAGTCATGTATCCATTGAAATATATGTTTATATTTACAAGAGGCCTTATAGGGCCTCTTTCTTCTTAGCTAGTTTGAGTACTATTAACTAGAAAAGAATTCGAGACAAGAGGCTAGACGCTAGGCATGGCGACGCTCGAGGATCATATAGGAAGAGGGAACGTGAGGGGAGAAGCGTTAACATGGGTGGGGAAAAGGGATTAAGAGGGTTGGGAATGAAGAGCGAGACTATGGCACAAGGGGAGAGATTCGCAGTGTTTTGGCTTTAGCAGCCTAGGGAAGTTGGCCCGTATTTCAAATGGATGTAAAATCTACCTTTCTGAATGGAGATCTCAAGGAGGAGGTGTATGTGGAACAACCACCAGGTTTTGTGATCCCCGGTTCAGAAGGTAAAGTTTGTAAACTAAAGAAGGCACTTTACAGGCTGAAACAGGCCCACGAGCGTGGTATCAGTGGATTGATGCCTACTTTCTGCAAAGCGGGTTCAGGAGGAGCCCATCTGATGCAAATTTATATATCTTCAGAGAAGGAGGTAGGTGTATGATCGTGGTCCTTTATGTGGATGACCTTGTCATAATAGGGAACCATGAAGAGAAGATCTTATAGACAAAGCATTTGCTAGGAAGAGAGTTTGAAATGATAGGACTGATGCATTTCTGTTTGGGGATTGAAGTTTGGCAAGAGCCAAAACAGATCTTCATCTCACAACTGAAGTATGATGGAGAGATACTGAAGGCATTTGGCATGGCTGAGTGCGAGACAGTTGGCACCCCTATGGAGGTTGACGTGAAGCTCTCAAATGAGGATTCATCACCACTGGTGGACGAAGCGAAGTACAGAAGGCTTGTGGGCAGTTTGATTTACTTGTGCAACACGCGGCCGGACATCAGTTTTGCGACTGGTGTACAAAGCAGATTTTCCAATAAGCCCCGGGAGAACCATTAGAGGGCAGGGATGCAGGTGCTAAAATACATCAAAGGCACACTTGATTATGGCATCACCTATACCAAGGGCAACATCTTGACCGGATTCTGTGACTCGGATTGGGTAGGAGACGTGGACAGCAGGAGGTCAGTGACAGGTTACTATTTCTCACTTGGATCTGGAGCTGTGTCATGGGTCAGCAAGAAGCAACCCACAGTTGCTCTTTCTTCTATAGAACAAGCCTATGCAGTTATCATGTGACAATTAGAGCTGCATGGCGATCGCAAAGAACACTGTGTTCCATGCTCGCACAAAACACATTGAGATTCAATATCACTTTGTACGTGAGCTCATCATGGATAAAGAGGTCGACTTGGTGTACTATCCGACTATAGAGAATGCTGCGGACATCTTTACGAAGGCTCTTGGAAGAGACTTGCTGGAGAGGCAACTTCATCGACTTGGGATTGGGCCGAAAAAGTAAGTTCACTTGCGGGTGGACATTGAGGGGGGGTCTTAGATATCAATGCTCCACTCTCGTGTAACTACATGGGGGCTACATGGGAACCAGCTAACTCTACTTGTAAGCCCCCCATATGAGGAGAAAGCATTTGAGTAGCTCGGTTATCCGATAGGTCCTGGTTTGGACACCAGATGGGGGCCATGTGTGGCCTGATGGCTGGACGGCTTCAGATAGAGTTGGCACACTACCAACTAGGCTACATGCAAGTGCGGGAAGGCATCCCATGATTGACCGCACTAAGGGTAGATGGAGTATTTTCTGGGGCAGCCGACTCTCGGGTTGCGGGGCCCGTTTGGAGCCCCAGATGATCTCGGATGGCTGTGGGCCAAGCGGAGACCGTAGGTTAGTTGCTCTATTTTGCACACCGGTTCTATCGTGTGGTCGGTGGCCTATTTCGAGACCAACTCCTAGTCAGATGTTTTGGGTGAACTGGGTCGGTCACCCAATTGGGTCTAACCGACTACTAGTGGTGGCTATATAAGAGCAAGCCCGTGAAGCACATTTCATCACTAGCTATAGTAACCCTGATTCCTTAGCATCCAGCCTCCATCCTCTACTGTTTCCAGCATGCCATCAAAGCTTCTTTCACAGGAGCGCACAGCTAGAAGGCAGCGCCATCTATTGTATCAGTTCTACAGTAATCAAATTTTTGATTCTCCATACTATCTGCTTTTCTCTCTTGCGTACGAGATCTTGTTATCTATTGAGCACAGACATTGTATTGTTTTCTTACATATCACTCCTTTACTCCCTGCAAAAAAGGAAAGTCTTCAGTAGACTCTTAATGATCATGGGGTACTATTGATCTTTCAAGGTAATGGACATGTTGTTATTTTATCCTTTATCTTGAGTATACTAAAATTTCATTGGATACTGGCTTATGAATATTATGATTTTTTTGGGTTTAATTTCATTATATTCATTCACATTTAGGATTAGCTTGCCACCATAAGTTTCATATTTATTATTTGATAGATTACTTGCCAAGTAGATTTGTATGTTTGCTTTGTAAAGACCAACTATTGATAGCATTGTACATGGTCTTGGGTTTGGACAAGTGTATCTAGCTAGGACCATGAGATTGAACTCTTTTTAATACATATTGATCTATGATGGATGTATATGATACCATGACTGAAATACATGTTCCTGGGGCTGAACTCTTCAAATTGATCTATGACTGAAATATATGTTCTTTCAAGTTAAACTTTATTTAACATTAGTTTATATGGATGGAATAAAATACGTTATTTGAAGCTTATGTTCTTTCAAGTTATATGGTCACAATTGAATAAAAATACCACACTAAATCAAACAAAATTTCCAATTGAATTTTCTAAATAATGCAAATTAATCCAAAGCAATTTATTGAATAAAGAGTAATTTATAGAACTCCATTTAAACTCCTAAACTAGCAATCCTAAATCAAAATGCAAGTTGCAATTCTCAATCAAAATGCGCCACTAAATCAAAAAGCATTTGGCATTTGCAATTAAAATTTATGGAAAAAAGGAAATTCTTACATTTACATTCTATCCAAATAGCTAAACTAGCAATCCTAAATCAAAATGTAAGCTGCAATCCCACAATAAAATCCTAAACTCTAAATGAAAAGAATTTTCCATTTTCCATTGAAATTTAGATAAAATCATAAGGCATTTGCCATAGAAATTGCCATAGAAACTAAAGAAATTACCCTACCATGGCTATTTATTTGCACTTGCATAATAAGCTCTCTCTCTCTCTCACTCACACACACACACACACACACACACACACACACACACACACACACACACACACACACACACGTGCACGCACACATGCATGGAGCATGCATGCATGCACACAGACATGTGAAGATAGTGGGAGAGAGGGAAGGAGTCTCACTTGCGGCTTTCTCACAATCACAAATGGGGGAATACACACAAAGGTGGAGGCTGAAAACAGTTTTCCTCTTCTTAGTTGTGAAAGCCAAAAGAACTCAAGTACAAAGAAATAGAAGAACCCTATATGTGGGTCTCAAACCAAACTCAACTAACTAAGGTGGCATACTAACTGAGCCACGAACTAGTGTAGATAAGGATAGCTGTCATCTAGCTATTATTCGTGGGCGGTGTACCAACCGCATCTCCAGCTAACAAGTCGGTGACATAAGTACCCAACGGTCACCCTGGCATATCTCGAGTGGAGCTCGATATCTCAACACTCCCCCTCAAGCTCAATCCCAAATCCTGCACACCAAGCAGGTCTCTGAACTTGCGCAGCTTCTCTGCGCCCAATGCTTTCGTGAATATGTCAGCTACCTGATCCTCTGTGCTGACATAAACTAGATCAATAAGACCTAGTAAAACCTTCTCTCGCACATAGTGATAATGCACCTCAATGTGCTTTGTTCTAGCATGAAAGACTGGGTTCTTTGCCAAGTGTATACTGCTCATGTTGTCACAATAAATGACAACCGGCCCATCTGTAGACTGATGCATATCATAGAGTAGCTTATGCAACCAAGCTACCTCACATGCAGCCATTGCTGCACCCCTGTACTCAGCCTCTGTGCTCGACAAGGCAACTGTAGGCTGTTTCTTGCTGCTCCAAGTGACTACAGCACTCCCAAAAGAGAACACATATCCACTGGTAGATCGTCTATCAGAAATACTATCAGCATCAGTGTATCCATGCAATTGTATCTGAACCCCAGCCTCATAAAATAGTCCATACTGCAATGTGGACTTCACATACCTGAGTATGCGTTAGCCGCATCCAAATGTGGTTTCCTTGGAGCCTGCATAAACTGACTTACCAACCCAACAGCATAGCTCAAATCTGGCCTGGTAATAGTCATGTAAATCAAACTTCCTACTATGCGTCTGTACATAGTAGGGTCTTCCAGAAGCTCACCTGCATCTGTGCTCAGCTTCACATTCTGCTCCAAAGGAACTGAAATAGGCTTACAGCCTGTCATCCCATATTTGGACAGCATGTCCAATCCATACTGCCTCTGTAAGAGCTGTATCCCACTTGGTGATCTAATCACCTCAATGCCCAAGAAATAACGCAGCTCTCCCAAATCCTTCATCTCAAACTTCTGCCTCAATAGCATTTTCACATGAAGGATATCTTCATCACTATCACCTGTGATGATCAAATCATCAACATAAATGACCAGCAGCATAATCCCTTTCTCTGTTTTTCTCACATAGAGTGAGAAATCTGCCTTGGAAATCTGAAAGCCAATAGTGACAAGATACTGTCCTATCTTGTCAGACCATGCTCTAGGTGCTTGCTTCAAGCCATACAAGGCTTTCTTCAACCTGCAAACAAACTCAGGATGAGTAGCATGAACATAACCTGCTGGCTGCTCCATAAAGACCTCTTCTTGCAAATCACCATGCAAGAAGGCATTCTTTACATCCATTTGATGTAAAGACAATCCCTTTGATGCAGCCATAGCAATGGCTGCTCTTACGGTTGCCATCCTTGCAACCGGGCTGAAAGTTTCTTCATAATCAATGCCATATGTCTGTGCATACCCCTTGACAACTAATCTTGCCTTGTATCTATTCACAGAACCATCTGCATTGTGCTTGATCTTATAAACCCACTTACAACCAATTGCATTCTTGCCTTTAGGCAAAGGCACCAATTCCCATGTAGCATTAGCATCCAAGGCATCCATTTCTTCATCCATGGCTTTCTCCCATTTTTCATTTCCCATGGCTTGCTCAAAAGAAGTGGGTTCTGGTTCCTGTATCACTTTGACCATATAGGCATAGTGAATGGCTGTAAATCCATCATATTTCAGCCTATCCATAGGATACCTAACCCTGGTAGACCTGCGCAAAATAGGCTCACTTCCACGTGCTCTCAAAACATCCCTGGTCTTCCTTACTCCAGGTGTAACAACAGAAGGAATACCCAACTCATCATCAATGCTCTATTCTGAGCCACTGGATTCACCATCCACATAAGAGTGACCTGCATTCACATCAAACATGGGCTGATCTACCTTCTCTTTTCCTTTTCGTGATACCTACGTACCACTATCTGCATTGCTTTGAGGGGATTCTCCTGATCTCAATCTGCCTGTCCATGGCGAAGTATGTGAACCACTGGTAGAGGACACTCCAGGTCCATTGATATTTTGTGATTGCTGCTGTGCATTCTGTGCAGCATTACCATTTTGTGCATCTACATCAATCATCACATTTACTGGTTTATACCAGCTGCTCATCTCATCAAAAACAACATCTCTGCTCATTGTGAACTTACGTGTAGAAGGGTTATAGCATCTATACCCTTTCTGCTGCAGAGAATAACCAATAAAGACGCACTTCTCAGCTTTTGGATCCAACTTGGACCTCAACTCATCTGGCACATGGACATAAGCAATGCAACCAAAAATCTTCAAATGAGAAATATCGGGTTTCCTACCAGTATACATCTCCTCTGGCGTCATGCCATGTATTGCTGCAGTGGGAGTCCTGTTCATTATATAGACTGCTGTAGCAACTGCTTCAGCCCAATAATAATCTGGTAGATCTTTTTCATTTAGCATAGCCCGAGATACCTCTCCAATATGCCTGTTTTTTCTTTCTGCAATTCCATTTTGCTGTGGGGTATGACTGCATGAATATTGCTGCTTTATACCATGCTCCTGCAAGAACCTTGCAAACTCATTTGAGAGGTACTCTCCCCCTCCATCTGACCTTAGGCATTTTATTTGCAGGCCTATTTCTTTTTCAACCATAGCTTTGAAAGCTTTGAAGTGCCCAAACACTTCACTTTTCTTTTTCATAAAATACACCCATAGTTTTCTGCTGAAGTCATCAATAAATGTGACAATATAGTGACAGCCTCCAATAGATGCAGCTTTTGTAGTCCACACATCAGAGTGGATTAATTCCAATGGCTTTTTACTCTCTTGAACATGCCTAGGAAAAGGTTTCCTTGCCTGTTTCCCAAATTGACAGGCTTCACAAATCTTGTGCATTTCTGCAACCTTGAATTTTGGCAATCCTGCAACAATATTTTGGGCTTGCATTGATTTAAGTCGCTGTATATTAACATGACCAATGCGTTTGTGCCAGATATCAACATCTGCAACTACACCGGTCCCTTGTGCAAACATTGCTGCACTCAATTCAGGCATGTCTGCATCCAATGTAAACATCCTGCCCTTCTTCTTTCCTTTTGCTATCAAGCGACCATTATTTTTCATATCCTCAACAAAGCATCCATGAGGATTAAATCTGACCTGCAAGCCCTGCTCAACCATCTGACCAATAGAAACCAGGTTCTTGGTGATGTTCGGGACATGAAATACATCAGACAAGTATTTCTTTTTCCCATCCTGCATAGACAAAGGAATTTTGCCAATCTGCACAATAGGATGTGCAGTATCATCACCAGTCTCCACAAATCCTGGTTTTTCCATTTTTCTTGCATCCTGCATCCATTCAGCGTGACCTGTCATGTGGTTTGACGCACCCGAGTCAACATACCACACATCATTACTTTCTTCTGCACTTGTTACAGAATTTTTCATATGCTGCACCATAAACAAATGCTCATTTCTGTCATCACCCTGTCTACTAGAGGATGCATAATTGCCTTGCTGCAATTTTCCATTCATAATGTCATTCTGCTTTTTATAGCAGTCCTTAGCCATATGACCCATTTTGCCACAATAGTAGCATTCAATATTGCTGTTTGCATTTTGGCCTCTCTGCCATCCACCACGGCCTCTTTGGCTCCCCCTGCCTCTAGAGTTCCCACGTCCTCCTGCATAGGACTGGTTTTCTTGCGTTTGCTGCATATTCTGATTTCTACCACGGTCTGCAGATCGGCCTCCTCTACCTCTGCCTCTACCTCTGCCAGCATTTGAGTAGAAGACAGTTTCTTTTGAAGTTCCTGCTGAAGAAGATGCACCCCCATTTCTCTGCTCTTCAGAAATTAGAAGACCAATCAACTCCTCAAAATCAAGAAAGTTTTCACGGACGGCAATGGATGTCCGGAATTGTGCATAATCCTTTCCTAGACCATTCAAGGTCACAGAAACCAAATCGTCATCATCCACTGGCGACCCAATGGAAGCAAGTGCATCTGCAATTTTCTTTACTTTCATGTGGTAGTCATTTATGCTCAAATTTTCTCGCTGCACATTGTGCAACTCTTGTTTGAGTTGCATTTTCCTGGCTTGCATATTTGTGCTATACATTTTTGCCAAAGTATCCCATGCCTCCTTTGGCGTATTTGCATCCTGAATATGCACAATCATGGAGTCCGAAATACTGATAGTACATAACTTTCCTGGCTCTCTCATGCCATCCTTTGAATGCCTGCATTTCCTGTTGACTGGGAACATTAGGAAGAACAGGTTCTTCTTCATTTCCTGTAATGAATTCCCAATAGCCTTTTCCCATCAAGAAATTCGTCATTCTAAACTTCCATGCCTGGAAGTTGTTCTTGTCAAGCTTTTCAGTGACAATCTGTGAAAGAGAATCAGATGCCATTACAGAACACTGCAAAATATTCTGTCACTGCAAAAAACATAGCTTTTTGCCTCACACGGGCAGATCTGCAAAACTGACGAAAGTGGTATTTCACCACACAGTCACTTCCTAGTGACGATTTTGCATCAACAGGCAACAGGCATGAATCTGCAACTCCCAATATCTCTACACACAGGCATACAATGCAATTTGTGCGGCACCTTTCCACCAACTAGCCGCACAGTGGTCGCACAGCAAAAAACAGGGCCTTTTTCTGAGTGCGTGCGAAGAACTTCCGCCTTCAAAACGGGCCTCGAAACGGCCTCAAATCAAAAAAATAAAGTCACCAAGGGCTTTCCCCTTTCCTGCAGCATAGACTGCGCTCTTGCCACACCGCGAAGGGCGTCTCAATCTGAAACAGTGCACTCCTGCACTTCTGGCTGTGCTACCTGCAGAGATTTGCTCCCAAACTCGAAATAGGAAAGCAACACTGGTCCTCTTACCAGGACACCACGAAATTGGCTTGCTTTCTTGAGCTCCTTACCACGAACAAGGCTCTGATACCATGTGAAGATAGTGGGAGAGAGGGAAGGAGTCTCACTTGCGGCTTTCTCACAATCACAAATGGGGGAATACACACAAAGGTGGAGGCTGAAAACAGTTTTCCTCTTCTTAGTTGTGAAAGCCAAAAGAACTCAAGTATAAAGAAATAGAAGAACCCTATATGTGGGTCTCAAACCAAACTCAACTAACTAAGGTGGCATACTAACTGAGCCACGAACTAGTGTAGATAAGGATAGTTGTCATCCAGCTATTATTCGTGGGCGGTGTACCAACCGCATCTCCAGCTAACAAGTCGGTGACATAAGTACGCAACGGTCACCCTGGCATATCTCGAGTGGAGCTCGATATCTCAACAAGACATGCATGCACACACACATACAATCAAAACTAATCTCGAAAGTGAGCCAAATAGAATGTTAGAAAAGGTAAGAAAAATCACTTTGCATAGGCTTCTTCCCAACACAATGATCACATAGGCTTCTATTGCATAGGACTGTAAGTAGCATTGCCAACTGGCATGCCCTTGAGCAAATAAACCTAGTCAAGAGCACCTCAATTGGCATTACCACCAAAGCCTATGCAATGGTGAAGAGGAAGAATTGAATCTTTATAGGCCAAATGCATGAAGCTATTCAAAATGCAATGAGATATTCCAAATGCAAGTCATCAAAAGTAAAATGCAAGGCACCAGAGACACAAATTACAATCAGAAATTCAAAATACAAGGCACCGGAGACATTCAAAATGCAAAGCAAGGGACTAATAAGCATGGAATTTGAGCATCCAGTTCACTATCATCATCATGGCCATCATCAGTTTCTTCATAACTAGGTAGGCATAAAAGGTGATTGTTTATTGACTTCTCTTTGTCATCCTCCTCCTTGTCAGATGTGAGATTATCATGCTCCTCCTCCTCCTCCTCCTCCTCTTTGGGACTTGCAATGATGGGGTTGCTCTGGCTTGGACAGAATCAGGCTAAATTCATAGGTCCATTTTTGTAATTGTTCTTTGTATTTGACATCCTCCAATGCTTCCAATATTTTGTGAGATTATCATAAATGTACACAAGCTTCTCAACTCGATCCTCTAAGCATTTGTTTTGCAAAGTGCTATGGATGAACTTGTAGTGACTTCAATTTCTTTCTGAGCCTAAGTGGAGCATGTTTGAGAAAGAACCCTCATAGCATCATCCACCCTTTCCAACCAAGTGCAATTTCTATGTTTTGCAAAGTACTTTTGGATGAACTTGTAGTGACTTCAATTTCTTTCTGAGCTTAAGTGGAGCATGTTTGAGAAAGAAACCTCATAGCATCATCCACCCTTTCCAACCAGGTGCAATTTCTACTAATGCCTATACGTTGCTTGATGCAAATAACCCCTCTTGGCATCTATGTTTGGATAACGCATTACAACACTTTGCAAACTCATAGTTATTGGGATAATGCATCACCTTCATGATTTGAGTTCCACCATTTGGGGTCTAAGAGATAACCAACACTATGCAAGGGATTGTGGGCCCATCGTTGTCTAAACAATCACCACAATTCCTTGTGTTTTGTAGTGTTAAACGGTCTTCTCTCATTTCCTTGCCTTGGATAAGTAGGGGGACTCTTCGCAATGAGAGCTTGCCCACCAATACTCCAAAAATGCATTAAAGATTTTTTGATTATTGGAGCCTTTAAGTCCAAATCTGTAAGCGCATACAAGATGGGTTTCATAACATTTGTAGCATCCTCAATCCATCTCCATAATGTAGGTGATCCAAATGCCTCTTTCATGTTTTGGATCTCATCCTTTGTTGCCCTATCTATCATAATTAACTCTGACATCCATCATTTGAATGCATCACAATGGCACATCTCTATAAAAAAGTCATGTTCATTACCAAGGATTTCAACATGTAGAAATACATTGCAAATCTTGTGGTTGTCGCTGGCAATTGTAGCATAGTAGAACCATATCTCAACATGAGTATCGCTTCCAAATGTTGCTTTGATTGTATCAAGTTCACAATATCTTAAGCCTCATGCACAACTTCTCTGAACCATGGCACTTGTTTATACCAATCTTTCAAGGTAAGATTTAAAGTGTGACAAAATATGAAGAGGGGAGAGGAGAAGAGTGGAGATGAGGAGAGAGGGCATAGCTAGAGAGCACAACACAAATGACTAACTGTACACTAGATTTAGTTGAAAAAATAGAATATATACAAACCCATTTAGAGCTAGGGGATCTAACCCTTTCCTTTATAGCACTCTATAAGGTTAGTGCTATGCACATATGATCACATGATGGTGCTATGCACACATGATCACGTGATGTTGAGTGTGAACTCTCAACACCTTTCCTCAAGATCAACATCATGAAGTAGTTCTTCCCTCAAGATGATGATTCTGGGGAATCGAAGAAGGACAAAGCATTACATTCCATCACACCACTTTAATGGGAATGTCCTTGTTCTACATCAAACCAAGAGCTAGTCGGTGTTCTCGAATAGCTCTTTACCGAGTGGTTTGGTAAAGATGTCTGCAACATTCTCTTTGCTATCACAATGTTGCAATGTGATGTCACCAAGTAACAAACTTTCTCTAATGAAGTGCTCTTTGACATCAATGTGCTTTGTCATGGAGTGATATACTAGATTCTTGGCCAATGCTTGAGCCGATTGATTATCACAGTATATTATTATTGGCTTTGACTCATCAAAGTAATCCGTTTCTGACAATAGTCTTCTGAGCCATATAGCCTCACATGCACCTGTAGTGAGTGCTCTATATTCTGCTTCAGTCAAAGACAAAGAAATAGTTGGTTGTTTGTTTGACAACCATGATATAGCACCTTGACCAAGGAAAAATGCATATCCTTGTGTCGATCTCCTAGTCTCATGATCTCCAGCATAGTCACTGTCATAGTATCCATGCAACCGTGGATGACTTCCTCTTTATTCTATCCCAAACTATCTCATACCTTTGATGTATCTCAAGACTCTTTTGGCTGCATTCCAGTGAGACTATTTTGGATTTGCCATAAACTGTGCTAGTGAGCTTACTGCATAACAAATATTTGGCCATGTGATTGTCAGATATATAAGAGATCCGATGAGCTGCATGTAGTATCTGTCATTGAATGTAGGCTTTTCTAAATCTTTATAAGTTTCAAACTCTGTTCCAAGCTCTGTTCCATCGGAGTGGCTGCAATCTTGCAATTTGCCATATGAAACTTCTTTAGGAGACTGTCAACATACTTGAGCTGACTCATGAATGTGCTATTTGAATCTCTCCAGAACTCAATTCCAAGACAATAGTGCATAAGTCCAAGATCTTTCATGTCAAACTCTGCAGATAAGTCTTGTTTCAATTTTTTGATGAAGCTATCCTTGCTTCCTATCACAATCAGATCATCTACGTACAAAAGTGCAATAGTAATGCCTTCCCCTTGAACTTTGTAGTAGAGAGTATGATCTGCATTGGATTTCATGTATCCCAGATCAACAAAATCTTGTCAATTTTGTTGTACCAACTTCTAGGTGCTTGCTTTAAGCTGTAGAGACTTTTCTTGAGATGGCAAAACTTATTCTCCTTTCCCGGTTCAACATAACCTACTAGTTGTTGCATGTAGATTTCTTCGTCTAGATAACCATTGAGAAGTGCATTCTTGACATCGAGCTGATACACATTCCATCTGCTGAGTGTCACTAGTGATATCAAGAACCATATGGAATCCATCTCTGCTACATAAGTCTCATCATAATCTTGACCATATTGCTGTGCAAATCCTTTTGCAACTAGTCTGGCTTTGTATCTCTGAATACTACCATCTGGATTGTTTTTCACTTTGTATATCCATTTGTTTGCTATGGCCTTCTTTCCTAGTGGAAGGTCGCATAATTCCCAAGTATTATACAAAGCATCCATTTCTTCAATCATAACAGTTTGCCATTCTGGCTTGTCTACTGCATCTTCGAAGTACACTGGCAAGATCTGTAGCCATGATGGTAGTCATAAGAGCATAGTTGGTGGTTTCCACCTGAATTGCTTTGCCTTTCTGAGCATATATCAATCTGGTTGGAGGTTTGCTTTCCCTAGTAGACCATTTGAGCTGCTGTGGCTCTGCTTGGGGTGTTTCTGGCAGTTCTTGCTCTTCTTCATCAACCTGTTCTATAGGTGACTGTGAAGTCAATGCTTCTATCTCCTGTGTAGGTGAGGTTTTCCATTCTGATTCCTCATCAAAGATTACATTTCTGGAGATAATGACCTTGTGGTTGATGGGATCATACATATTGTATGCTTTGCTTTCTTCACTGTAGCCAACCATGATGCATTTGTGTGACTTTGCATCCAATTTCCTACGATGATCATCATGTATGTGGGCATATGATATGCTAAGAGTGCTTTCAACGAAAGCAAGAACGGAAGAGGGAGAGAGAGAAACAGAGAGCCACACAAGTTTTGGTGGGTGCAGAACACCCTAATCTTCGTTTTCATTCATTTATATATGTGTTTGAGTATTGTACATAACCGGGGTGAAGGCACAGTGACCTTTAAACCCCACAACCTCCCACTTAAAGGACAATGTGCCTTTAAGGGAGAACAACAGTGAGCATACTATCCAATGCCCATCAATACACGACAATACTCAAACCGTTGACTAGGTAGACTCTTCATCAACATATCTGTAGGGTTATCATCTGTATGAACCTTGACAAGCTCTATGCGCTTGTCCTCAAGTACCTCGCTGATGAAATGGTACCTGACCTCAATGTGTTTGGTCTTTGCATGAAAGACCGGATTCCGTGCTAGCTGAATAGCACTCATGGAATCACTATGGAATGTCGATACACCTGTATGAATCCCCAAATCTCCCACTAGCTGAGATCAAGCCATATAGCCTTCTTGCAACCCTCTGTGGCTGCAACATACTCAGCCTCTGTGGTAGACAAAGCAGTGCACTTCTATGCACGAGACATCCACAACACTGCACCACCGGCAAAGGTGAACACATAACTAGAAGTGGATCTCCTACTATCCACATGCCCTGCATAGTCTGAATTTGTGTACCCAAGTACATGCATGTCTCCTTTACCAAAGCAGATGCACATCTCCTTGGTACCCTTCATGTACCTCATGATGCACTTAACTGCCTCGCAATGCCTCTTTTCTGGATTAGCCATATACCGGCTAACAACTCCCACTACAAATGCACAATGTCTGGTCTAGTAGCTATCATAGCATACATAAGACTCCCAACTGCTGATGCATAAGGAACCTTGGCCATCATGGCCCTTTCCTCGTCTGATTTGGGACTATCTGTATGACTCAGTTTCACATATGGAGGCAATGGAGTACTGACTGCCTTCCCCCCCTCCATATTGAAATGCTGCAATACTTTTGTAACATACTCTTTTTGTGAAAGCCAAAGGAGTTTCCTACTTCGATCACGCGTGATGCGCATACCAAGAATATGACCTACAAGTCCCAAATCCTTCATATCAAAGGCCTCATGCAACTTGGCCTTTAATGCATCTAGCTCATAAGTATTCTTGCTAGCCAATAGCATATCATCCACACATAGTGCCAAGATTATCAGGCTATTATCCTTAGCCCTTTTAGTGTAGAGGCAGTGATCAATTTCACTCCTTCTAAAACCCTGGGACTGAATGAAAGCATCAAACTTCTGATACCATTCTCTAGGTGCTTGCTTAAGACCATAGAGACTCTTCTTCAGCTTGCAAACTAAATGCTCTTTGCCCTTTTCTTCAAAGCCTTCTGGCTGCACCATGTAAATTTCCTCATGCAAATCCCCATGCAAGAAAGTTGTCTTGACATCCATCTGCATAAGCTCCATATCCTCTGATGCCACTAGTGCAAGCATGCATCTAAGTGTGGTCATCTTCACAACCGGAGAGAATATCTCATCAAAGTCCACACCCTTCTCTTGCTTGAATCCTTTAGCGACCAAACGGGCCTTGTACCTAGGCACATCATCACTTATGACCTTCATTTTGTAGACCCATTTACATGGCAATGCTTTCTTTCCATGTGGCAAAGAAACCAAGTCCCAAGTCTTATTCTTCATAAGTGAACTCATCTCTGATTGCATAGCATACTCCCACTTGCATTGATCCTCGTGCATCATAGCCTCTCTGTAGCAATAAGGCTCCCCGCAATCAGTAAGCATCACATAGTCTACCCCTGGAACAAATCTATCAGGTGGTCTAGACACTCTAGATGATCTTCTCAAGGGCATTTCGGCTTGCTGTCCCACCGGCATATCAGCCACATTTGGCTCATCATTTCCACCAATAGATGATCCATCATCTACCCTTGATTGTATACCTGTGGGGGTACTTGGTGGTACCATTTCTTGCACATTTGGTGCATGGACAGCTTGCTGTTTATCAACATATGCAGGTGGATTCACATCCTGGAAAGTGATTCTCCTCATTTCCACATCCCTCATGGGTGCCTTATGCATCTTCTTCTCATTGAAGACTACATCATGGATGCATATGATCTTCTTTGCTTCTGGATCCCAGAGACGATAGCCCATCTCTCCACTTTCACCATAACCCAGAAAGATGCATTTCCTAGACTTAGGATCTAGCTTCTTTTGAAGCTCTTTTGGCACATGTGCATATGCCTCACACCCAAATATACACAAATGAGAGTAAGAGGGCTTCTTGCCTTTCCATGCCTCTTCAGGAATACCACCATCCAAACTCTTACTAGGTGATCTATGATCACATGCATTGCAGTCTTCATTGCCTCAGCCCAAAAACCACCAGAAAGACATGCATCGGAAAGCATGCATTGCAACCTGTCTTGAATGGTACGGTTCATCTTTCCTACAAGTGGATTTTGCTCTGGAGTATGAGGGGATGTGAGCTCCCTCTTAATCCCACATTTATCTGAAAGTCATGAGAGAGATACTCTCCACCATTGTCAGTCTGTAGGCATTTAAGCGTTCTACCTGACTGATTCTCAACCAAGGCCAGCCATTTATGAAATACCTAGAACACATCACTCTTCTGAGCTATAGCATAAGCCCACACTTTCCTAGTTGCATCATCAATGAATGTCACATAGTATTCAGCCCCGCCTAATAACCGTGTAGGCATGGGACCACATACGTCTGAATGCACCAAATCAAGCTTTTCAAACTCTTTCTTTCCCCTTCTTTTATGGGTTGATTTAGTCTGCTTCCCATAGAGACAGTGCTCACAAAATTCAAAATCAGAGAAACCCAAATGCGGTACATAACCCAAACGGCATAAGAGTTTCATTCCATTCTGGCTCATGTGCCCCAACCTACAATGCCACAAAGAAGTGCTTGGCTGCTCGGTTATTACAACAACATGATCAAATACCCCTGATACATGTAAGGGATACAAAGTCCCACACTTGGCACCCCTGGCCAAAAGCATAGAGCCCTTCTGAATTTTCCAACTCTAAAAGCCAAAAGTGGTGTGAAAACTAGCATCATCTAGCTGACCCACTAAAATAAGACTCTTGGTCAACTTAGGCACATGTCTCACATGTTTCAAAATAAATGCAGACCCATTTGCAAAAGAAAACTTTATGTCACCTACTCCCACTATGTCACATGCATAGTCATTTCCAAGATGCACACAACCTGTCTTTCCACTGTCATAAGTGGAGAACCATTCCCTATGGGGAGTAACATGGAATGAAGCACCAGAATCCAAAATCCAATCCTGGGAATATGCATCATCTGAAGTGGTAAACAACTCTACAGATAAATTAGACATGAAGAGAATGTCATTGTCACTATCATGTGTGACTGCATTGATCTCCTCGATCTTCACTTTTCCTTTGTCCTCCCTTGGATTCTCTTTCTTTTGATTTTCACCCCAATTTGCATTCTTTTTCTTATCCTTTTGCTCTCTTTTCAGCTTGTAGCAATCCTTTTTCATATGGCCCTTCTTGCCAGAGTGGTAACACTCAATGTTCCATGCCCTGGATTTGCTACGAGACTTCCCTCTTTCTTGGGACTTCCTCCTGAACTGTGATCTACCCCTTTGCACATTTAAGGCTGCATCCTGCTTGTTGCCATCCATAGACTTCCATCTAATCTCCTTGGCCAACAAGCTACCCATAACATCATCAAATTTCAGTACTCCACTAGGTGCAGAGTTACTGACAACTGTACGGAAGGTATCCCATGAGGATGGCAATGAACATAAGAGAAATATTGCCTTAGTCTCCGCATCAAAATTCATCTTCTAAGCCTGAAGCTGGCTGAAAATAATATTGAATTCATTCAAGTGAGAAGCAATGGAGACCCCTTCCTTCATCTGTAGCTCAAACAACCTCTTCATGAGGTAAACTTTATTAGAGGTAGTTTCCTTTTCATAAGTGGCACATAGTTTCTTCCACAAATCTTTTGTAGTCTGCTCATTTACTACTGTGAAATAAACTAACTCTGCAAGATGAAGTCTAATAGTAGATTTTGCTAATGCATCCAACTCATTCCAATCATTCTCAGACATATTTGCAGGCTTAGCTTCAATCCCTTCCAAGGGTTTGATCTGCTTCTTTTGAATAAGCACATCCCTTATTTGTTCTTTCCATAAAGAAAAGTTTGTCCCATGAAACTTTTTAATGCTAAAAAACTCATTTTCAGACATGGAAGAGGATGCCATGATGCAAATGAAGCAAAAATCCCAAATGCTAGTGCCTACAAGAGAGAATCACATCAAATACCAGGTGCACCCAAATGTGTATGCCACAATAAAGTGAAATATCACCAAAACTTATGTTCAAAGCATATGACTCATGTGCATATACTATGCATCCATATGAGCAAATCTGGCCCAAAAGAAAATGCCAACTACAATGGCAATCCAAAATGCCAATAAGTGCCAAATGACTCAAGCATAAACACCGTCCACTGGCATATGCATTAATAATATCTCATCCAAGAGAACATAGCACTATCAATGCATCACCTGCAATGTGTCAAAGCTGTCCCTCAGCATAAATGTTCATTTGCAAAATGACTGTGACTAGAATGTCCACCATGATGATTTCCTCTGCCTCGGGAATTCCCTCGATTACTGCTAGATTGATCGTCTTGGTCGTACTGCTTCTTGTGGCAATCTCTTTCATAGTGTCCAAACTTGTGTCAGTAGTTGCACTGAATGTTTGACACATTGGTGGATGCATTCCCTCGTCCTTGGAATCTTCCTCGGTTGGAATGATTTCCTCTTTGCTGATTCTGATGTTGTTGAGGATGATGCTGATGCTGATTTTGATTTTGTTGATGATGTTGCTATTGATGATGACCACTTTCTAATATGATTTGCCTCTGCCTCTGCCTCTACCTCTGTCTGAAGCTGTGAATACTTGATCATTAGAATGACCTTTACATGCTTGAATTGCTTGAGTCCTGAGTTCTTCACCAAGTAGAACTAACTGAAGTATTTCCAGTGTCAGAATTTGCCGTTGGATGGCAATACTCTGAACTAGATTCTTGTATCCCTCTCCTAGTCCATTCAGAATGACTTGAACCATTTCTACGGGGTTCATAGTCTCTCCTCCTGCTGCAAGTTGATTGTTGTAGTCTTTTATGTGGAGTACATAAGCATGACTGGTTTCACTACTGTTGCAGAAATTCTGGTTGATCTTGTTTCTCAAGGTGAGAATCATGGATGTGTTCTTGGACTCGTAGAGAGCTACAAACATATCCCATGCTTCTTTCGATGTCTTGACTGTGTTGAGCTGTCCTAGCATGACATCTTGCACATTCTGCTTGATCAGGTGATAGGCATACTTGTCTTTCTTATCCCATTCTACCTGAGCTCTTGGGCAATGTCAGATTTGCTACTGGTGCGGAAACTGTTTGTGTAGATGTAGATCCCATTGCTGGTGTTGTGACAACAGATGGAGTAGAGCTACTTGTGGCTAGATCAGCCAATGGTCTAGGTGTAGACCCATCGACATACTCCCATTTGTCCTGAAGTACAAGAATGGTCTCCATTCGGTATTTCCATGCACTGTAATTGGAGTTGTCTAACTTAGTAGATGCCTCCAGATTGAGCTTGCTAGTCGTAGACATGGTGCAAGAAATGTACTCAAAAGTGTCATGAAAATCTCTATATGAATCAACTGCAAATACACTGACTATGCCAAGTGAAATCTCTAAACCATCGGTGAAGATAGAACTGCAATATATAAAATCTGATTTGTGTTACAAGGCTTGTTGCAATGATGCTAGGAATAGCCAAGAGGCTTTACAAGGCTAAAATGATGTGCACGATGCCATGAGATAGCCGAATAGGCTTTACAATGGTGGCATGTGTGCGTGAAATCAAGTGCTATCTACCCACTAAAACAATTTGCAATGCCTCTGTACTCTCTAAAGTCTGCTCACTGAATTGATGAACATAAGGTTTCAGGTAATGTAATGATGTGAAACCGTATGTGAGCATATGAACTAACTTCGAGTAGGTACTAGTCGGGAATTTTGGGCATGGCTTAGATTGGCAACTTGGGGAAATTCAAAGCATCCCCTCTATGGTGATCTAGTCTACTCTGATCTAGATCTATACCAACCATGGATCGATGAAAGAACAGCAAATAATTCCTTTTCTTTTGTTCTTTTTAAGTGCTGGGTCAGATGTGTCGAATGTGTGTGAAGGAAATGGTTTTGTTGATGAGTTCAAATGTGAGTGTGACTTGCACCAAAATGGGTGCATGATGTGAGAGTGCATAGAGGACAAAAAAATGAGTGACTTTCCTTTTTGGAGTGCTCTCAAATTCTTCCTGGATCAAGAGATACGACTTGATCTAGGTGGAGGGGCAAAAGGAGTGCAAATGTGCTCAATGATGATGTGTCACTATGGGTCACATACAGTGATGATGTGGCACTATGCCTAACAAGAGGTGTGCCAGTGGAGCCATGTGTTGAGGTGGCAAGAGTGGTCACATGCAGTGACTGTGGAGCACTGTGTGTGCCTGCAGAGGTCAGTGCTGATTGGACAACTGAGGTGGCATAGATGATGATGTCAGTAGATGACATGGCAATGATGAGATGGTAAATGATGTGGCAATGATGACATGGCCCAGGTGATGTGGCTACCACTGTGGCAAATAACATGGCAGATAAGATAAGGGTTGATGACATGGTACCCTCATGGGGCTACTGATGTGGCAAAAGGGTGATGTGGTAGATCAGGTGCCATGTGGCTCATAATTGACCAAGCCTTTGGGGTGGTGACCTTACCCTGCCATGTGTTTGGATGAGGCCACCGAAATCTTTTTAAGATTTGATGGAATCTTGGGATGCTCCAGAATCTTGATGATTCCGTCGATGGAGTCGGTAGAAGATGGGAGTAGAGCCGTTGTTGCTATTGATGGCTAATTGTAGGAGCTTAGCTGGTCACTTTGGAGAGGTTACCTGTGATGGGTGAGACTGAGGAGCTGGAGGTTGTGGAGTGTCGTGGGTAGCTCGATGGCAACAGGTCTCTATGCAGGGCGTATGTGCTTATGCCTGGAGCTTGGAGATTGTTTGTGCAGAGGCTCAATGTGGAGGCATTAGGCAGCCGTCAAAGCGTAGCATTGGTGATGGCTACTACTGTAGGTCCTGATCTGGGCTATGAGGAAGCTATAAAACAGCGATGTTGCTATCGTCTGTTGGTTGACACTCGCTAGAGGCAACCATGTAAGGTAGAAGCCATCATTTGGCTATGAAGCTTGGCATGGGGCGGTTGCAAGGAGACGGTGTAGGAGCCTTACTATTGTGGCAACCGTGCTCATGGAGGTTATCTGTTAAAGCATGCTATCGTAGGAGGCCCGTGGATAGGTGTGGAGCTCAAGGAGTTGGTGCAAGAGGCATTGAAGGGGTGTGGATACTTAGGAGCTACTGGCCAAAGCTGATAGTTTGCTGCTATGCTTGGAGATCCGGAGGATGTGGAGTGAATCACGGCTGGCGACCGAGCTCCTTGGATATGCAAAGGCACTAGTTGGGTCTCATTTGATTAGAGGCTACTGGTCGACTTGTGAGGAGGCTCTGAGGCTGTTAGTTGATTGGAGTTTTGGTAGCTTTGTACGTAGATGGTGTAGGTTTGTGAGCGGTTGCAGGTGGCTAAGCCATTTGCTGGATGCTTTGGTGTGAGGCTTGAGGCTATGAAGCAGAAGGTCGCAACCGATTGGAGATAGTTGCAGTTGATATAGGGGTCGCTTGTTGCTGCTATTTTCAAGAGCGTCGTTGACTATGTAGAGGCCCATATGAAGCTCGCTTGGAGCTCTTTGTGGACACTACAGATTTGATGAAGGCCTGTCTACAACTAATTGCTCAAGGACCTACAGCTAGTCCAAGCACAGAGATCTCTCCCTCTCTCTCACTCAAAGTCTCACAGAGATCTCTCACGCACTTAATGAAATCCCTCAATGATCTCTCTCTCTCACTTAGATTATTTTCCAAAGGAGAAACCAAGTAGAGGAATGTTGAGTCATAGATTCTTGAAAGGGCTGTGTACGCGAGGCCATGTGTCTTCACGTGAGTTGGGTCAATGCCAAGTCCATGATAGACCTTGTGCACGATGAATTGTCCTCGCTACTACTGCTATTGGATGTATTGGGAACTGGTGCCTCTACACACTATTCATGTGATTTTTACCTATTTGAAATTCATGTGCTATATGGAGGATGGGTGTCCAAATTGATAGAATGCCTATCATGTAGAATGGCAAGTGAAAATTTCTTGCTTGTTTGCCTATATTTGAAATATTTAATTGCACCCAAATGACCCGAAGTTTCTTGAGTAGGTGCACTTTCATGAAAACTCCATCCGCAACATTTATGAGCTCATCAGCTATGTCCAAATTCCCCAAACAAATTGTGACAATGCTGCCTTCCTTTAAGTTCAGCTCTGCGTGCAAGCCTCCAATTTCCTTTGTGTCTCTTTCAGGATTTGTATTGTCTTACTGATGTCATGTGTCTTTTCCTTTTATGGTGTATGCGTCATAGTCATCTTTTTGAAAATTTCTTCATTGTTCTAGTCTTTGGATGCGTCTATGTAAAAGATGTGGGGGGTTGACTCTTTCACTCATGGACGTCGGTAGTATAGTCTATTAAGATGTGTGATGTCTTGATCTGTGTGGCTACCCACTTGCACAAGGTTTAAAATCTCTAAGAAATAGGAGCTTGACTGTCGCATTGGTGTGGTTAACTCGTAGTACACCACATTATCAATTTATACATAAGGGTCAAGTGCTAGTGCTACTGATTTGGTGGAGAAAACCCATGCACCTTTCATAGGTCTAGCTTGATAGAGATCTTTGCAAAAGATCACATTGATTTTGCTAAATGGCTGTGCATGATTGTGTTTGATCTCACACATTCACATGTGGCATGCTATGAATGTGTTAAGGCCCATTAGATATATTTCATTGATGACAATGAGTTTAACTTCCCTGTACAAGTGGGAAAAGGCTTACAACATCTCCACCGAGAGGCTTTTGTATGTGCTTATTAGCAAAGACAGATGGAGGGCAGAGTGTATTATTGTGCCACCTATGTTGTACCCTACTTTGCTAGTGTAAGCCAAGAGCAATTCTTTAGGCAAGGTGGTGTCAATTGTTTGGTCATGCAAATAATGATGCATAAGCACTTGCACGAGCAATAGCAGCGTAAATGTTTTGCCCATTCTGGCACTGCCAGATAGAAACAAACAAATTGGTGTTTGTTGTGCCAAGAATTTTCTTAAGAGAATGTCTTAAACTAGGAGCTATTGTTCTTTGTTCAGTTTGCATAGTTGGTGATGATCTTCTTGGTTGGGCATGGGATGAGATGTGAAGTGTTGTGCATGATTGAATGTAGACATATTGCTTGATGTGTCAATTTCTCTCTAAAGGTCAAACTTAGGGGGCCCTGTGGAAGCATCACAACACGTGGACATTGACATTGATGAGGTAGATGCAACGTGCAAGCGGAGCATAGGCCAGAAGTTCTTGGTGAACTTGGATTTTTTCTCCTCAATTATGTGGTGGGTTCGTGTTGTACAAGTCATGCCAGTTGGGAATCTCATCATGGACATTGTGTTCATGGCCTATGAAAGGTAATTAAAGCAAACAAAGTTCATGAAAATGGTTCTCAGGGTCTCTTGCCTTGCTATAGTTATTGTAATGTATCACTTTGGTACGCTTCTGTTTCTTGGTTTGTTGTCCTCGTCTTAAGTACTGACTTGCGTATTCTGCTAAACATAGGGATGCCAACAATGACTTACTCTTTGAGTACTTGGCCATGATATCATCGAAGAAGACATCAATGCTAGATGGTTCCATTTTATCAAGTTGTGTGTGTCATTTCAATAAGAGAGTGTGCTCCTTAGGTGCGGGCTAGTGTTGATGTAGCAAAATTCTCATGTGTTGCTTGTTAATGGCAATGATAGAGACAAATATATGGCTTGCTAACACTAATGTGTTGAGTGTTCAATATGATGCTCCCTACTTTGTGAACATGTTCATTTGCTGGAGCATTTGTTTGCAAGAATTGGTCAAAATCTTGATTTCATAGCCTCAGCTATGGCCTTGTCAATTTTGCAGTGGCTCCATGAGCATGGAGGACAAATTGAATGTCTGTGGTTTCTCCCCAAAGCCTGGACAGTGTTGGATTAAAATTGTTTGTGTAAATGTCTTTTGGATATCTTTTCAAAAAGAGTGTAGGCTGTGTGACACAGTACTACAATGCAAGTAATTACTCTTCTTCTATCAGTGCCATGGTGCCAAGGAATGTGTCAAAATCTTGCAAATTTGTGCAATCATTTTCTAAAGCATGGAAAATCTTGTTGTCATTGTGCTTGGAAAATTTCATGAGGTCCTCCTCGTCGATAGGTTCCAATATCCTTGTTTGCCTCATTGGAGGTCGAGAGAAATGAAGATGATAGTCTTTATGTTTTCTCTTGCATGTGATTCTATGTTTGTGTTGTTGAATGCCCTTAGATTGTAAGAAAACTTTAAGAAATCGGTGGTAATGTAAGTGTCTACAAATTCATTTTTATTGTTTCGTTAGGCACTTCACCATAGATTGGAGCACCTTCAACCCACAACAAACCATGGTCATGTTGGCTATCTCAATTTTGAAATTTTGTAACAAAGAAAAAATCAACAATTTCAACAAGAATAATTGCATCTCGCTTAAATAGCCATTTCATCGATTGGAATTTGTGGATGTAAATGGGGTCAAGGTGCATAAGTTCACACATAGTAACACTATCAAGTGAGTGTGGGCAGTACCCTTGAGCTTGTGGATAGTTTACATAGACATGTAATAAGAGGCCCCCACATCTTATCAACAGCTAATAGTGTCAAGGGAAAAGAGGGGAAAAGATGGAGGACCCAACTAGCATAACTTTGCAAATAGACTTTTTGGCAACCTGTGTTTGTCAGCTGATGTTCGCATGCACATGAAGTCACAAGCCTATGTGTCACTACAAAAGGCGTTCAACATTTGTGTCTTGGGCAACATCTTTGGCAAGGATTGTCTCTCCTTGCAACTTGCCTTTTCTCATGTGAGCCCATGTAGATGACAAAACTTGACCCACAATATTTTTGTTGTTAAAAAAAAAAATTTCTCTATTGAACGGGAAAAGCATTGGGCTTTGTTCACAAGCTCCTAGTAGGTCATGTCCTAGTACAATGTGTGCTCGAGCAACGTGTGTTGTCTTGCATGACCATAAAAGCTTGTAGGGAAAGAAAGCACCTCTCACTGGTTGTCTTTGAAAATGCTTAACGGTGTGAAGCCTTTTGATGGAGAAATGGATATTGCCTTATCACCACCTATTGGGCGGAGTAGATACCATGCACAAGTGTGCTTGTAGCAATGGCTTACACTTCTCAAAACATGTTGAACAATCACGTTTGACTTTCTCTTCCTATAACATTGCTATTGCATTGATATGAAAGAATACCACCACTATAATTGTCTTCTTTTCTTAGTGTATAGAGTTGAGGAGCATATGTAAAATCTTCTTTTCCTAGGCATATTCTATATTGCATGGAATCAACTGTACCAAGCCTTGTAAACATGGTACTTAATTGCTCCCAACATGTAGAAACATTGATTTCATGTAGGCTTCCATACTAGATTCTTTTGCTAGCTCTTTGGGTATGGTTTCCAATGCTTCCATTACAGTTTCATGATCTTGTTCCAAGTATTCAAATCCTAGGGGTGGATTGTCACAAAACTAAAGATGGCTTGAATTATCTTGTTCCTCCTCTTCCTCCCTAAGAGAATCCTACAAAGAACCAAAGTTTCAAGAGCCTTAGAAAATGTAATCATGGCTTTGATGCATTCATGTTGTACTACTATGCAAATCCTTTAGGATCTAAAAACTTGCATAAAACATTTAGATGTAAATTATAGTAGAAGATCCTCACCTATGTTTGGGATTCCAAGCCATCTTCTCTACTGCCATCTCCTCATGCCCGTTATACTTTCCTCGATCAAAAACAATCTATGGTGTCACTGCCATCTCCTCACGCCCTATATCAAATACAAACCAGTTACTACTCAAAAGGGCCACAAAACCCGAATGTTGCATCAAAGCACATAGGAGCGGGTCACTCCCCCCAGTTTGGGATGGAAGGACCTCCAAAACATACTCCCCCCCATATGGAGGGAAATCTATCATTTGATAGAAAACACCATCCCACATTGACTCTTGCAAGAATAGTTTGGAGCCCCTTTCCAAATCAATCATGGGATCATACCTTGTGAAATCATCAAGAGATACAATCAAGACCTTTTCAACATGCATCACATCCATCAACTTCTTGGCCTCAACTTCATCCTTACTGCTCAACACTTCATCTAACACCATGACTTTCTCATTAATAATCTCAGCCCATAGTTGGTTGCATTGTTCTTCAATATCCATCAAAGCATCTTCTGAGCACATTTCAAACATCTCTACCATGCTATCACTACATATAATCACATTAGGTTCCAAGAGACTCACAACATCAAGGGGAGAAGAAGGGGTGAGGATTTCACCATTGTCGGCCCTTACTGTCAAGACTTTGAGCTCATTGATGCTTTCATCATCAAACAATCCATCAAGACCCTTGAATTCTCTATCATAAGAAAAATCCAAAGGAGGAGAAAGAGAACCTAAAGGATTCAATGCAATCTGGTAGGGTATGTGAAGTCCATATGGCTCATTATCATCTGCAAATTCACTACAGCTTTCAGAGGGAATTGATTCACTATCATTGCCACATTCAATCTCATCATTATCTGACCACTCAGTAACTGATCTAGAAGTCTCCATGAGATGCACTTGAGGAACATTTGGACACTCTCAGCGGTAGTGCCCCTTTTGATTGCAATCGTGACAAACCAACTGGGACTTATCATGTGGAGTAGGAGTAGCCTTACTTTTTAATTCCATCAATTCAATGTGGAGCTCATCAATAATCTTCACAATATTAGGAGTTGGAGGTACACCAATAGGGGTAGGGGATATATATTGCAGAGGAGGGGGAGAAGATGGGGGAGGAAGAGGTTTTGCTAAGATGGATCCACCATGAGACACTTTGACTGTCGTTGCAAAAGGGAAAGGAGGAATGATGACTAAATCACTAGACATTCTATCAAACTTCATTGCAATTGCCTTTCAATGCTCCATGGTCTTCGGGTCCTCCCACTTTAACTTGAGATGAAACTCATTAGCTGAACTAGATACCATATGGCTCAACACATACTGAGTCATTCCGGCAACAAACCCCTCATTATCTGGATGCATAGCTACTGGGCAATCCAAGAGCCCAGTCGCTCGATCCACATATCGATGCGCTGTCTCTCCTTCTTCTTGCCTCAACCTCGCTATCAACAGATGGACATTCTCAGGCTCCTCTTCTTTACCGAAATACTCGACCAGTGCTGCAGTCAAATGGGGCCAGCTTTCTTGAACTTCATCAGTCTACCTCTCGTACCACACCTTGGAAAAATCATCTAAGAATGTGGGAAGAAACAACAAACATCTATATAAAGTTGAGAGAAACACAACAGTGCTTAAAGGCCACAAGATACTCATCTGGATTTTCTTCAACCCGACCACAGAACACGAGAATGTTTGCCATGCTTGGAAAATGGAAAAGAGAGAGGCAAAATGAGGCTTATCTATTGGCAAACAATGGAAAGGGGAAGCTTGAACTAAAAATCAGGTGAAGATACATACAAAAGCACACATAGGCAGGGTATATTGTGAAATACTATACAGGAAGAATCTTCAGCATAGAATAGCTCATAGACAATCTTAAAAGGACCAATCCTCATGATATCGTAGCCATATTTACAAGTAAGGGTTAGAGACATGGTGTTGCATGAGGTTGTTCATCAAGGCAAACAAGAATGCCATGACAAATGTCAACAGTTGGAGAGCTTGCACATCACCTTCAGCTTCTTCTAGTTCTTGTAATCGCCATGCTATTTCTTTAAGGGGTGTGCGGTCTGGCATCCTTCTTTTGAGAAATGTCTTTAAGGACCTTTTGGATGATGTTTCAAAGTCAGTGAACTCGTATCAAATATGCACAACACTTAGTTTCATGATGACCACAACCTTTGCATTCCTTACAAATGATCACCCTTATTCATGGCTTGCAATTTTGTTGGGGCGGTGTTTCCACTTGTTTCATCAGTGATTCAAGTACAAGCTTCACGTGCCAAGAAATCAGCAACTAAATTTTGAGCTCGAGGGATATGCTAAATTTTTACCTGTTCAAATTGGTTGCAAAGTTCCAATGCTTGTTGATGTCATGGAACCAAGCCTTTGCTCCGCACCTTCCAGCTTCCACTAACTTGTTCACACACTAGTTGAGAATCTCCTTGCACCTCAAGTTGCTTGACATGATGTTCTTGTGCCTTTTGTAGCCCAAAAATGAGTGCCAAGTACTCATCTTGATTGCAAGTATTTATAGGTGCAGACTTACTATAACAATACTCCTCACCACCTGGTGAAGTGAGCTTCACATCCACACCAGCAGCCTTGGTCGAAGGTTTGTAAGCTCCATCAAATTGAAGGATCCAAAATGTCATCACACCAAGACTAAAATCCGGACATCCCAAGTTTCTCAGTAGTCCAAGATAGGTAGAAGGAGAGGGTGGGGAGAATTCAATACTTTAGCAAGACGTTCAGCACCAAATAAACTTGCAATCCTTTGTTGATAGTTTATCTTTAGACCAAAAAGAATTACAACTTGAAGCTCAAATGAGGCACATTGATTAGGTACAAAGGGATTCCTTGGTCAAAACATTACCAACCATAGCCAAGCCTTAGAAACCTTTGTAGTGAGATTGAGAATAAACCATTCAAGATGAGCTTATCCATAGGAATTAATAAGCAGATGCACCAAATCTCCCCCCAAGCTTGGGGAGCATCCCACCCTTTGAAGAAGGACACCCTTTTAATTACCTCCAAAGCAGCAAGTAGCTCGATCACTGCACAATGAGTAGAATTGAAATCAAAGTCCTCCCAGTGTATCACTAATTCTTTACCTTGAATCATCCACGGTGTATCATCCCACCCGTCGTCTCCTTGAGCAATGCACTGTACAATCAGTTGTTGAAGATCGACATGAAGATCAAGAAAGAGATCTTGCCCATTGGTAGCCGTAAGGTGCGGAGGACCAGGCACCAAATCCTTGAACTCGTCGAGAAGTGACATAAATATCCACCCTCCTCGTGTGGCGTGCGTCTGTGAAGTGAGCTTGAAAAAGTTTAAAATCTACAATCTAGTAGGAGATATTAGTAGAGCACATGAAGTGAAGTACTTTTTCTTTTTATAGCATGTGAAAACTCCCCACAGTTAGAGAGTTACAATTCATGGGATTTCAATATATAAGCAATATCAGTACATTTTCATCACTTCTTATCTACTGGCCTAATCATAAGTCTCCCTTTTGTGAAGGGGGAGGTCTTGGGTTCAAATCCCACTCTTTAATAAAAAGAGAGGAGAGGAGAGGAGAAGAGAAAGAGAAGGAGAAGAAGAGAAGAGAGGGGGGGCGCGACATCTGTTACAATTTTGCAGAAGCCCAGAAAAATTGTCCACGACTAGAAGATGCAGGAGCCCAGAAAACCATTGCGATCTGTCCGTGATGTGCATGGGTGTACACAATAGACACGCAAATGTGCGGGCAGGAACTTAGAGGGAGCACAGATGTTTTGTAGAAGCAGGGAGGTCTTGCAGCTATAGAGACAGGGAAGGCACACAGTTTGGAGGTGCAAAAGTAGAGAACTGCACATGGAAGAGGTCGCAGAGCTGCACCCAGTTGTAGGAGTAATAGATTTTACACCACTAGCCGTGGAGATTTCGATCCCAGTAGCCACACCATTTCTATTAGCCGGAAAAGAAATCAAGACAAGAGGCCAGAGGATAGGTATGGCGATGCTCGAGGGCCATAGAGGAATAGGGAACGTGAGGGGAGGAGCATTAACATGTGTGGGGAAAGGGATTAAGAGGGGAGGGAAAGAAGAGGGAGACTATGGCACAAGGGGAGAGGGAGAGGGGAAAGAGGAGTATGTACATGGGTGGAGGAGGAATGTATAGATGGAGACATCAAGGGAAGAGGGTCATGCTTTATTTGAAAGAAAGGATGAGAGGGAAATATCAAAGTACTAGCTAGGTGGCTTTACAAGAATGAGCATCCCATCAAGGAATAGCCCCCTCCTTTTATAGCCAAGAGAGAGGGTCTCTCCCAATAAATGCATCCTCCCACATGCATGGTGTGTGTGGAAGAGTTTCCCATGTGGGCTAGGCAGTTACGCACTCTCAATTGTGTGCGATAACGCTTGGCCACATTTTTCCACATATATCAACTCCCATATCCCAAGTCTATGATACTCCCTTGGTCTCTTCCCGATTTTATAATACATTCAAACATCTAGGAGGACAAGTGGAGGGTTGGTACAAGGAATCTTGCCACCTCATCCTACTTTTTCCATTATTTAACTTGCACTCTTGGACCTTCTATACCTCCCCCACATGGGCCTATCCTATATGGAGGGAATAACCCAATATAATATCCATCTCCACCTATTTTATATTACTTCTCCCATGGACTTTGGGCTATATCTCACTAATATGCAGGCATGGGACCCACCTAGGTGGAGGGGTGGCACATGGAAGAGCCATGGCACCATAACATTTTATAATATTACTACCATGGATTATGTACAACACACCTTATGGGTCCTCTTACATGGAAGGGTGGCACATGGTCATGCCCTGCCACCTCAACCCTGGGCCCTATGTACTCCAAATTTTATTATACTATTGCCACACATACAAGCACACACTCATATTTATGCCTTTTTACTTTGGCCAAATTTATCCATAACAACACACACGAGGGGCAATGGCAATTTAAATATATATATATAAACACACACACACACACACACATGCACACACACATGCACACACACACACGCACACACACACGCACACCCACATGCAGATGCACATGCACACGCACACGTGCACGCACACGCACACACACACGCACATGCACACACACACATTTTCTACTCTTACACACATATAATCACTGACATTCACATTCACACACACACACACACACACACTTCCTATTTCCCCCCCTTTTTTCATTATCTCTCTCTCTCTCTCACACACACACACTTACTTAACCCCCGTTCTTGTTTTTCTTTTTTCTCACCTTAAACCATTTCGTATATATTTATATATATATAAATCTCTCTCTCTAGATTTCTCTCTCTATCCTCCTCTCTCTCTCTCTCTCTCTCTCTCTCTCTCTCTTTCCCCCCCTCTCCCTGTTGTTCCGCCCAAAACTGAACTCTATCTCTTTAATTTTTCCTAATAAAACCAGTTTTTTTCTCTATTCTTCCTTATTTTATTGCTACCATGAATTTTACTATTTTAACCCCCCTTAAAACACACACACACACATACACACACACACACACACACACATACATACACATTTTTTCTACACTCTTTACACACACACATATATTGATCTCTCTCACTCTCTCTTTTCTCTCTCTCTCTCTCTCTCTCTTTTCTCTCTCTATCTCTTTCTTTCTCTCTCTCCTCTACCCTCCCTACTTCTCTCTCTCTCTCTCCTCCTCCCTCCCTGCCTCTCTCTCTCTCTCTCTCTCTCTCTCTCTCTCTCTGTTTCTCTCTCTCTCTCTCTCTCTCTTATTTGGTTACTAAGCTCCTAACTCGTTTTTTCTAATTTCGCTAGAAACTAAACTAACTAAACCCACTTATGACTAAAACCCTCTACTAAACCACTCCCTAAACTACACGATAGTCCACTGCACATGCCAAACATTAATGGAGATGTCACAGAATAGGTGAGCATTAGGGCGGGTATTCAGGTTAGTAAGGCGAGCTACTGCACATAAAATTCACTTGGCACGGGCCAAATCATTGCCTAATTACAAGTTTGCTATGCCATCAGCCCAAAATTTAGTCAAGTAGAGGTTGAATTTGGTTGTGATACTCCTTGCTTGACTACTGAGACCTTATTTGCACTATTCCTTATTCATCTGTGGATGGTTAGTAGCTGGCACTCACGTTTGAACTAATCATGAGCTTCTATAGCTCCATACTTGGTGGCATTCCCCTCCGCATCTTCACCGATAGACCTTCACTAGCATACCACTAGGATTGTTATGCATACGGCCAACCATCCGACTCTCCTTCTCTCCTCCATTGTTTCAACCTGCAAATCAAACAATGAGGTAGCTTCAAGTCAACGAGATAGTCTTTCTATCAGTGGGAAAATGCACTTTTCGAGGTTGAAACAAGGTCTCAAATCAACGCGCACCTCCTACTCCCTTCAGAAACGTTTCTACTTTATAAAGGCCGCAATGGCATGGTTCAACCATGATCTTGCAGGGTTGGAACATTGGCTCATCTTTTGGAACATGGGCTCATCCTCAAGGACATTGACTCCACAGATTTTGTATCTAAGATTGGCAATGTGACTTTTGTTTAGTGACAGTTTAGTGCTAGTTCATAGCTCTTTGTAGTAACTAGTCTGTTGAGGTGCATGCTAGAGGATGTGGGGGATACTTCCTCTTCATGTTAGAAGGCTTCCTTCCCAGACAACCACGACTAGGATATCCATCCAGTACAACCACCAACAGCAGACCGAACTCCCCCAATGGTGCTTGGGAGGATTCAAGATAAAGAAGAGGAAGAAGAGCCTGCGGAACCACAATGGCAATAGCCATTCCCGAAGTGGGTAAAGCAGCTTTTGGATAGCAGAGAACCTCCAGCCATTGAGGAGGATCCATCCGAACATCACCGGTCGAAGAGATTAGAGGAGCAAAGAAGGGCACATGAACACTTGGTCAACTACGCTTTGATGACAGAGGTGATCCGTGCTGAAGAACCCAAGTGTCTTGAAGAGGAATAGGGTGATGATAGGTGGATGGAGGCTATGCAGTCGGAGTATGGCTCCATAATGAAGAACAACACTTGGGACCTTGTGGGTCATCCACCAAAATGCAAGGTAATCGGCACCAAGTGGGCATACAAGACCGAGTACAAGTCCCCGACAGCATGTTGGATAAGTACAAGTCTTGGCTCGTGGCAAAAGGATTCGCACAGGTACATGGTTTTGATTATCAGGATACTTTTGCTCCCACAGCTCGACTAACCACAATTCGCAGTGTTTTGGCTTTAGTAGCCCAAGGAAGTTGGCCCGTGTTTTAGATGAATGTAAAGTCTACCTTTCTGAATGGAGATCTCAAGGAGGAGATATATGTGGAACAACCACTAGGTTTTGTGATCCCCGGTTCAGAAGGTAAAGTCTGTAAACTGAAGAAGGCACTTTACGGGCTGAAACAGGCCCCACGAGCATGGTATTAGTGGATTGATGCCTACTTTCTACAACATGGAATCAGGAGGAGCCGATTTGATGCAAATTTGTATATCTTTAGAGAAGGAGGTAGGTGTATGATCGTGGTACTTTATGTGGACGACCTTGTCATAATAGGGAACCATGAAGAGAAGATCTTACAGACAAAGCATTTGCTAGGAATAGAGTTTGAAATGACAGACCTTGGATTGATGCATTTCTGTTTGGGGATTGAAGTTTGGCAAGAGCCAAAACAGATCTTCATCTCACAGCTGAAGTATGATGGAGAGATACTGAAGGCATTTGGCATGGCTGAGTGTAAGACAGTTGGCACCCCTATGGAGGTTGACGTGAAGTTGTTAAACGAGGATTCATCACCACTGTTGGACGAAGCGAAGTAGAAAAGGCTTGTGGGCAGTTTGATTTACATGTGCAATACGCGGTTGGACATCAGTTTTGCGACTGGTGTACGAAGCAGGTTTTCCAATAAGCCTCGGGAGAACCATTGGAGGGCAGGGATGCAGGTGCTAAAATACATCAAAGGCACACTTGATTATGGCATCACCTATACCAAGGGCAACATCTTGACCGGATTCTATGACTCAGATTGGGTAGGAGACATGGACAGCAGGAGGTTAGTGACAGGTTACTGTTTCTCACTTGGATTTGGAGATGTGTCATGGGTCAGCAAGCAGCAACGCACAGTTGCTCTTTCTTTTATAGAACAAGCCTACATAGTTATCATGTGACAATTAGAGTTGCATGGCGATTGCAAAGAACCCTATGTTCCATGCTCGCACAAAACATATTGAGATTCAATATCACTTTGTACGTGAGCTCGTCATGGATGGAAAGGTCGACTTCGTGTACTGTCCGACTATAGAGAATGCTGCGGACATCTTTATGAAGGCTCTTGGATGAGACTTGCTGGAGAGGTAACTTCATCGACTTGGCATTGGGCCGAAAAGTTAAGTTCACTTGCGGGTGGACATTGAGGGGGGGTCTTAGATATCAATGCTCCACTCTCGTGTAACTACGTGGGAACCAGCTAACTCTACTTGTAAGCCCCCCATATGAGGAGAAGGTGTTTGAGTAGCTCGGTTATCCGTAGGTCCTGGTTTGGACACTAGATGAGGGCCATGTGTGGCCTGATGGTTGGACGGCTTCAGATAGAGTTGGCACACTACCAACTAGGCTACATGCAAGTGCGGGAAGGCATCCCATGATTGACCGCAGTGAGGGTAGACAGAGCATTTCTCGAGGCAGCCCACTGTCGGGTTGTGGGGCCCGTTTGGAGCCCTAGATGATCTCGGATGGCTATGGGCCGAGCGGAGACCGTAGGTTAGTTGCTCTATTTTGCGCACCGGTTCTATCATGTGGTTGGTGGCCTATTTCGGGACAAACCCCCAGTCAAACATTATGGGCGAACTGGGTTAGTCAGCCAATTGGGTCTAACCGACTACTAGTGGTGGCTATATAAGAGCAAGCCCGTGAAGCACATTTCATCACTGGCTACAGTAACCCTGATTCCTTAGCATCTAGCCTCCGTCCTCTACTATTTCCAGCATGCCATCGAAGCTTCTTTCATAGGAGCGCATGGCTGGAAGGTAGCACCATCTATTGTATCAGTGCTATAGTAATCAAATTTTTAATTCTCCATACTATCTGCTTTTCTCTCTTGTGTACGAGATCCTATTATCTGTTGAGCACAGACATTGTATTGTTTTCTTATATATCACTCCTTTACTCCCTACAAAAAAGGAAAGTCTTCAGTAGACTCTTAATGATCATGGGGTACTATTGATCTTTCAAGGTAATGGACATGTCGTTATTTTATCCTTTATCTTGAGTATACTAAAATTTCATTGGATACTGGCTTATGAATATTATGATTTTAATTTCATTATATTCATTCACATTTAGGATGTTCTTGGCATATTTGATGTGTGCATACATTTAATAGTAATATTGATAAATGGAAAGTGCCAACAGGAGATCGAAGAAAGGTATTAGTATATTGAGGGTATATTTGGATTTTTTGACCTTGGGAATTCCCTTGGACTTGGTTGGAATACCCAAATTTATGGTTTACTTGAGTTTCCAACTCATTACTTGGATTTCACTAACATTTTATGTGCATTTCTTCATATCTTTAATTGCCCATGTCTGATTACTATTGAATAGTAAAATGCCAAGATTTGATTATGCTAATCTAGATTGAGTGACACAGATAACAATTGTGTGCCGGCATTGAAGCCTGCAGTCCCACAATTCATAGTGTGCATGTTCTAACATGCTATGTTTGTGGATGGATGCAGGTGAGTCGGCATACCTCTCCATCAAGTTTGCATTAGAGAATCTAAGGCATGAAGACACGGTGTTGGCAACTTCGAGAAGCACTCTACAATGGATTTTCTCCAAGTATTGTTAAATATAATTGAACTCTTTATTAGAGACTATTCATCAGTATCATTGTACTTTTTGCAATGTACTGATATAAATGTGAGTATAATAATTGACTCCCACTTTGACATCTTGTTAAGAGGAATGGTATGATATGGATTATTCTCACTTATGAGGTATTGAGAGGTTGGTTATATTAACGGACTATTCTCACTAGTTGTTTGAAAAGGGCAATAGTAGATGATTGTAATTGATTTACTTTGATATTGAAAACTGGTCTAGTAGTATAATAGGATAGATGTTTGATAGGTTAAACACACACACACACATACACACACAAACACACACACATTAATTTATTTACTTTTTATCAACTTAGCTTAAATTCCCCTCAATTTATTTATATATATATATATTTCCCCCCCTCCACTTATAATTTTATTTTGCACCCTTACCTAACCCAACCCTTCTAGACCTAACCCCAAATTACCCCAACTCGCCCTATCTTCCCTTCACCTCACTTGGCTTGGTTGCCTTGTTTTCCAGTGCCTGGTCTGTGATTTCCCTATCATGGGTTTGCATAGCTTGTTCATTCCTTCTTGATGATCATTCCTTCAGTCACCTTCCTTCTCTTATTTAGACTCGTCACTGGCCATTTTGGTGCATGATATCTCAATTGTCTAGTACCTCAATTGCTTGCTATGGTATTGTTGTGCCTCTTGCCTAATGCGTTCCTTGGCTCTAGTCCTCACATATGTTGGAGCGACTTTTTGCACTAATTATGCTCTCCCACTGCATTAACCCAAATTTCTAGTTCATATCTTTTATTACATCCTTTTAATGTTACAAGGTTTATGTGTTCTTCTTTGTTTCTTTTAGTGGTACTTCTTGTACTTAGTCTTATAGACTAGGTGCTCTTTTGTTCTAGATAGCATACAGTTTGGTTGTCATAAGAGGGTTAGTTGGTTTGTATAGAAAGATTTAGCTGACTTACACTTTAACATGTGTATTATTGCAAGAGCATAGTCATTTAGTCCTTTAATTAATAATCATCTTCGTCGTTCTTTTTTAGTAATTAATAGCCTATGCCCCCCAAAAATTCTTTTTCCCCCTTCTATTTTTGGGATTATGCAATTTAATCCTTTTAACCCTTTAGTTATGTACGTATTAGGTCAATTGGAGACATCTCATTTATGTAGTTGATTCACTAGAGTATAATGCTACAACAGCAAAGTTTTCCTTTGTAGATGATGGTTAGCTCTTTGTGGTGTTACAATTTTCCTTATAGTAAGATATTGGGCACTTTATAGATATTGGATAGGTTTTTCTTGTCTATGTACCCCTTGTATAGACAAATGGATGTCTCCTTTTAGGACACAAGTGGTACTTGTACCCCTTGAAAGATGGCCCATATATCCATTAATATGGATCCTGCCTATAATACTTTCGTCAATAAAAAAATGAAGGAAGCTAGAAAAGCTGGATTGACATTGCATCATGCTTACACAACTGCTAGAACTCGACCCTATCTTCCTCGAAAATCCAAGAAATTGTGAAACCGAGATTCCTCTAGTCTTGACCTAACTGGGGCGTGTCTCTCTATAATCTATTGAGATACTCTATTGACCTACCTTGTTTGAAGCTTCCCTAGTTGCAACATGCACCTACCTTTAATAATTTTTTTTTGCTTTACTCCCCCTTAGTATGGGTCTAGTCACATGTTTTGCTTGTGTAAGTTGCTACTTGTTATATGATATTTTTTAATGAGTCCCTAACACAATGACAGAGATAATCTGTTCATGCTTCCTCTATAGAAGGCTAGATGAATGTGGTTTAATACAAATTTTCTTTATATTGTCTTGCAATGTTGATTTTGCCTCTTCTATGGAAGGCTAGGTCATTGCTTGTGTTTGCATTCTAAAGCCTCCTCCATGGAAGGCTTAATATTCTATCATGACTGGACCCTAACCTTGGAGCTTGGACTATCTGATGGATTCGACACTTTTGTACCAACTTTTCTTTTATGAATACCCATATAATAAATAATTTTTTATCCACCCTTATTTGAGCTTCGTGTGCCATGTTGTTGAAAGGTTTTTTATTTTAAACACACACACACACACGCACACACACAAAATCATAAATATATAGGTATATATAAAATATATAATATATAAATATTCTCTCTCTCTCTCTCTCTCTCTCTCCATCCCCTCTCTTCTCTCTCTACTCTGTTCCCCCTCTCTAACATGTTGGTGGCCCCCCCAATGGTATATCAACCATTTTTTCATCGTAAGATCGTAAGATATATACATTATATATAATATTATATATATAATATAACATATTGCATATAATATATTCTCTCTCTCTCTCTCTCTCTCTCTCTATATATATATATATATATATATATATATATATGCGATGACATGCTATGCGGCACCGCGACATTCATCAACACTGCATTCCACATGATCATCGAGTCTAGGTCTAGGTGATTCAGTATGGTAGGCATATCACCCCAATGCACCCGTAGCCCACAAGTCATTTCCTTGCACATACACCCACACGTATGCACGGTCAGCACTAGGTGACTAGGGCCAGTATGTCCCTTCTCTATTTTTTGTATTCTTGCATGCTGACCTCACAGTTTGCCCCTTGCGTCACCTGTACACCTCACGTACACAACCGCCATTTCCTAACCCTTTCTCGCCCATTTTTTTTCTCTCTCTCTCTCTCACCTTCCCACTTTTCGTCTTCTTCCCCTTTCCCTACTTTCCTTAGATAGTATCCCACCGGTTGTTGCCATAGCACTATCCTACTGACCATCTCGCCATTTGATTATCTCGTCGACCATTGCCATCTAACTATCTCACTAACTATCACCATTTGATAATCCCATCGACTGTCTTGCCATTCGATTATCTTGCCGACCACTGCCATTTGACTATCCCACTGACTGTCGACATTCGACTATCCCACTGATCATCACCATCTGATTATCCTGTCGATTGTCACCATTTGATTATCCCGCCGATTGTTGCCATCCGATTATTCCATCGACTGTTACCCTATGCCATCCCCTCGACCATGGGGATAGAAAATTTTATATAAAGGAGCCCTATCCCATCGAGTCGTTGCCATAGCAATTACCCCCAGACTCTGTCAAAATTCTATCAAAAATCTCCCAACCCCCTACCCTCTTCCACATAGCAATCTAGCAATCAGTATATGTCCTCAAGCCCCTCCTCTTCCACCGATTCCCTCATCACTCAGTTGCCCTCCTTTTTCCCAATGGATCTAGACAATGAATTTTTTGAGTTTGAGTCAAAGCTTGGCCTCCAACCCCAACCCCCTATCCCGCAAGCCATTGGTCCCTTCGACTCGCAAAGTACGCCCTCAGACATGATCCGTATGCCCTCCAACTTTCTAGCTGAAGGTTTACATGTAGAGGAAGAAATATCTATGCATTAGGCCACCCGAGAGGTACCTACAATAGCAGGCATGCCCCCTCAAGGATGTCATGAAAGCGCACCCCGGCCCCCACACAAGGGGAGTACAAATCATGCGCTCACAAATGCACTCACTGCTTGGAGAGGCATGGCTCCAACAACTTGACGCATGTGCCATCCACTCTCACTACACATACGAGGGGCATGATTACACCCTCCATTACCACATTGCAGCGGCGTATGAAGCGCTAAAGGAGCCAACAGTGCAAGATGCGCTCGTAGTGAAAAACCTAGGATCCGTATGGCAGACCACCTTCCTTGCCACTTGGACATGAGTCTTTTGGGAGAGTTCCTCCGAGCCTATAACTCCAACACAAATGTGGGCATCCTTCGAGATGCAATAGGCACTCCCCACTTCTACCACCTCGACATGGATGTGGTGTGAGTCACCTTCGGCCTGCCGATCATCAGCGACAAATATGAAGAAGAAGATGCCCAAGGCCCTCAATAAAATCTGCCACTATGACCACAAAAAGAGCAAAGGGACATCTACTTCACAGAAATCATCAAGCTAGAAGTGGAAAGGACAACAAGGGCCCTGTAGTGGTTTACTCAAGTTAGACACATTGACCACTACTAGTCGATCGTGCCAAACATTTTGTTGCAGCTGGCAGAACCCTAGGTCAGGAACTAGGCTGATTACTTCTGTAATCACATGAGGGAGGACCTCAAAACACATGGAGAGTCATCAGCAACCCGATGATGTACATGCCAACTCTTTACCATATGTTGTAGTAGCATCTTCCTATCAGCTATGGGTTGGTCGAAAAGTCAACCACCATGAGACCGGTACCAATAGAGCAAGAAGAAGCCAAGCAAGAACAGAGCCCAATGCCACTCCAGCTAGCCATCTCACACAACGTGACCCAAGTCAGGTGCTTGCATAGTATAAGGATTGCCAGCTACTACAGGCATTCCTACGTCGTCAATTATGCCTCGAGCAATCGGACCCTCAAGACAAGGGCAAAAATGTACAACAGGAGCCCATCTTGGTGGACGACCTCCCGATTGATGAGACAGCCATGATTGGTCTTCACCCAAGAGCTCAAGCTATCTCGACAACCCTTGCTGCACCCCAAGTCTCGGCTTCACATCCTCAAGAGACTACCTCCTTTGTCAACGGCTCCTCCTCCTGTCCATGGGCAAGCCTCACAGAGGCCATATAGCTTTGCAGTGCATCCCATTATCGCGAACCAAGTGGTTATAGCCACACGACATCAAAGTAGCTCTCCTGTGTTGACAAAATGGAGTAGAATTCATTTGAGGCAATGGCACAACTCCCACAAGTGGCATGAACAATTTTCTAGAGGTGGCAAGAATAGGCCTTGCAACTCTCCGTGACTCTCCTCTAGCCCTCCTCTAGGAATAGCTCTGCGCATGCAACAGCCACACCCTAATGGTTGTCACCCAAGCCACGGGGCAAATGGCCCTAGACCGAGTAGAGGAGTATCACACAAAAGTTGAGGAGCTAGAGCTGTCAATCACCAAGCTCAAGGATGAGCTCACCACAAGCGAATCCTTGGTCCAAGTGCTCATGGACCAGGTCGACAAAGTAGAGTCCGGCCTTCAAATGGCAATAGAGCAAAAGGTGCAAGTAGAGGCACAACACGCGTGAACTCAGGAAGACTATGAACATGAGATCTTGACATTGCAAGATCTCTTGGCATAGGAATGGGCACTGATCGTGTCCTTGTAGGAATAGAACAAGCGGTTGCATACCCCCAGCCACTCAGGATTGGAAGACTGTGAGCAGCAACAATTTTGGATGTACAGGGAGGTCTCCGCACAATTAGCCACCTACACACTTGCCTTATGCACTATCCCCCAAACACTCCAAATGCACTTCGATGCACTGTGCACACAAAATCTCATTTTCCACCTCGGCCTCATTCCCCCACTCCCTCCTAATGCCCTCCAAACCATCCTCTACCGTAATCTTGATCATTTCCGCCCCATTCTCGCCATGTCTTATTTCTCATTAGACCTTCAACCATCTAACCTCTCTCTCCTTCGCCCCTCTTACCTCCAAACTCTCGCTGCCCATCCCATACAAATGCAAGGGCATCTCATGGCTTACCAATCCATAGCCTACGATCCCCTCGGCATAATAATCCTCTTTAACTGAGTGCTACAAGCTCTCAAGGACTCACTTGAGTCCTTGGTGAGCAATTTTGAAACAATCCATATAGCATCTCCCAAGGAAGTAGCCAAGGAGTAAGGCCAAGAGGCCATTACAATATTTAACTCTACCCCCCCTGTTGAGCTTCCACAACCACTTCCCCTGGATTCTACCAATCCACCCAGCAAGCCACCCAACCCCTCCCACCCCCCCTTCCTCACACCAATCTGCCTGAGTACTCTTCCAACACCTACAACACCACTACCGCATAGCACAGGGCCTCCCCCTCCATCTCATCTACTACTCCAATCGACCTCCTAAAAGAGGCCCTCAACACACTACTTAAGACAGCCAATTTTGTACAGACACCTGCCAATACAATGCCCACAAAGACAACAGAGGAGGAACCAATGCCGATTGAAAATGATGAGGTTTCTCAAACTCCCTCCTCCCTACCCAAAAATGTATGATGGAGACCCGACCTGCAGTCATTCCAAGAACTACTGAATAGTGCCCTCATGCACCATTGGAAGCAGCAGCTGGAAGGCTCCCACCTCCACCTCTATGAAATCTTGGAGGTGCACCCCCTCACGTAGTTCATCACTCAGTCCTTCAATAATTGGTGGCGCGCCCATCCAAGGTGCACAAGAGGAAGTTACCACCTCACCCCCGATGCTCCAGTTCCCATAATTGATGCCGATGCAGTCTATAGCCTTGTTGGCACATCCTCTTCCTAAAAAAGGAGCAATTTTGGCATTAATACTGTAGTGCCCACATCGATCACCGAATCCACTGCTTGTACATGCCCATGGAACGTCGATGGACTTGGGCAGAATTCTGTGAGCTCCAGTAACAGGACCCCAACATGTTGTACAATTGTCCCAAGTACAACTTTCCAAAAGTGATGATGCAGGAGGGATTTTGCTTTTGCCTCCAATCCTTCAACGACATGTATGGCTTGGTACCCGATCTAGATGCTGTTGCAGTAGTCCACTTTCTCCTCTTACTCCTCCATGATCTCCACACTCATAGTCTGCCCATTGATGACCGACTCCACAATCTAATCAATCAAATTGTCTTTAACCCCGACATCAGTCCCACTCAGTTTCAGGACCTCTCTCTCTATCGCCAAATCCACAATCTCCACGACCACCACATCCACACGTACAAAGACATGCCACCCACTTTTGGAAGTTCTACTCGTACCTGACTTGGCTCACCCCATGCCAACTAGACTACTACACAGTCCTCTAGATGGTCCTCTCCACACACCTCCCCTAGCGCGGCTGATCTGAGGGTGGCTCAGCAACAAGAAGGGGGGCATGTTAACATCCATAGAGTATAGTGGCAGAATGCAGGGTAACCAATGATTAGTGGTGATTAGGATTCATGATTTTCTTCAACAAATGGCAACCATGGAAGGAGTACAGTGCAAGCTCAGGATGTTTGAGCCCCAAATCTCCCAAACAGTCATAGTTCAGGTTGCAAATTGCCACAAGCACATCATGTGGTTATTTGCCTCATAGGGGTCAAGTCGCAAGTAGCCCAAGATTGGCCTCGCCACTCCAAGTTTTGAGCCTCATACAAGGGGTTTGAGCCCCAAATAGTTTCGGCCTCGGAGGCTCAAGGCTAACACAAGCGCTATTTAGCTCTTAGATGGTTAACACAAGTGCTATTTCCGACACAAAAGAGTGGAACAATAGGGAAGAGATGGAAAGGATAGTAAAGATGCCTTGGCACCCTACGGGCCCAAGAGCACTTTTAAATGTAAAGAAAGAGAGAGTGATAAAAGGAAAAGGGTTGGCCCTCCCTTCAAAAGGTGACATGTATAAAAGACCACATGGTTGACTTTGGTCTTCATTGTTGTATGCACAAGTTTGGAATACAAGCTCCATCTTCTCCAAGAGTGTCTTTGGGTGCTCTCTTGTCTCCTTTGTAGTGCCTTTGTGTTTGCCACTCCATCACCCTTCACTCTCTCCTTCCCTTCTCCTTCTCCCCTCTCTTCTCCCCTCTCCTCTGCCCTCTCTCCCTTTCCTCTTTCTATCGTGGAAACACTCTGCAACAATCTGGAAGCTGCTTGCGTGACACAAGTGGATGGCTAGTGCTTGCATTGCTCTCACAAGTAAGTAGCTTGGAGTGGAGGCTCCAATAACATTCCTTCAAGATCCCCACGACATGTGAGTCACTATCGAGACCACACACACGCACACAAGCCTCTACATTGATGCATCTGACTAGCTAGTGGCAAGCACAATGTAGAATAACCAAGCACGAAGCAAGTAAGTGACCTTCAACATCACAACTACTTGATGCTACTACAAGATAGATGGCCGAATTGCCCTGGAGTGACAAGGCGGCAACTATGCTAGCTTCAATGTAGTAGTGCAAAAAACTATTAGACGAGACTCAAATAGACTTGAAACAAAAACTAGCCCCAAGAATGCCAAACCACTACACCAATAAAATAAGGACATCAGCAGCAACACATAAGCACCAAGTAGCATGACCATAGCAACACTATAGCAAACAAAATAAGACACAGCTAGCTTCAATGGTTGCTAGGTGAACAAAAGCAAAATGCACATAGTAATAAGTAGATAGAACACACATGAAAACAAACAACATCAAGCCATCGACTACGGAAGGCAAGCTTGTTTTTGCTGATATATTCTCAACCCTAGAAGCTCCATCCCATAGACACATGCTTCCATAGGAAAGTCCACATGGAATCACGGGAATTTCGGAGTGAAGAAGCATCTCTTGCATCAATCTCTTAAAAGACCTCTAATGTTCAAACTAGGGGATTGGCTAATAGGAAGGCTTGGGCATTAAAAGAATGGAGGATTTTGAAACTCCTTTGATTGGTGGGATGACCGACATTACCTTTGTTCACTTTGGCAAAGTGTTTCAAAAGGAGTTGTGGCCTTTGATACTCCTTTGACTGGTGGGGATGACTAGCATTACCTTTGTTTAATTTGGTAAATGTTTTCAAAAGGAACTGTGGCCATTTGATCATCCATGGACATCAAAGGTGGAGCCTTCACAAGAATTCAAGATAATCCTATACCTTAAAAAAGTGCTATGTGGCACTCTCATCTTGCATCTTGGTGTAGTTCTATAATATACGTAGGATCTTTGCAGTGATCTAATCGCCCAAATGGGTGGCTGGACTGTTTGTGGGAACCATGCAACTTTGAGTTTAAAGCATGTGGAAACCAGCCACCATAGCCATTGGATCTATTTTACATCCTATGGCTGTAAAAAGGAATGCGATATGATCCCTTAGATAGAGGTTTATGATCCAAGGGTGAGGGAAAGGCACCGCTGGTGTGCATGTGGATGGGTTGTAGATCTCTTAAAGATTAAAAGGGAATTGGGCATTGCTTGTGAACCATCAGATTAAATCTCAGTTTGCCACTTGGAGTGGTAGCTACCAATGTATTAAATGGGACATCGTAAGCCCTTAGATGGAGCATTTGTTCCAATGCCTAGGATTAGGCACCTCACATGTGCCCTTGGATGGGATGAGATCGATGAGATGAGATCTAAAGGTGGAGAAAAGGTCTCACCTTTAGATGGACTAGGATGATCTAATGGATCACAAGACCAATTATTTTTGCACCATCAGGTCAAAGGCTAATGTATCTACACCATCCAATTGTATATGAAATGTTACACCTCTCTTTAATAATCATAAAATCTTTCTATTAATTGCATTCTACCATGCCCTTTTCAATTGAGGATGATCAGGCTCACCTTGTTCCTCATCATATCTTTATGAGGTGCTTTTTGAGTCCAAAGTTTCCCTAATGCCAAGTGCCACATCAATAGCTTGCCACCTTAGCATTGACACTTGGTAGTGCCACACTTGGCTTGCCACCCTAACACAGCAACATGGCACACATAGTGCCATACCACATCACACAAGCACACCTTTCTAAGCACAATATTCCATTCTCTATGCGCACACACTTGCCATGGGTTTCACTCTACATGTGCACTTGATTGCCACATTATTCTTTTGGTCCCTATTGATCAAAGTTTGGCATGCCATAGCTTTTGATCCAAGAGGAATATTTACGTTGTCCAACAAGGAAAAGTGACAATATTTCAAGATCTTCTCTCATCCCATCATATGCAAGTTTTGACATCTGCATCTCAATGCTAACATCATGTCCACTTTCTTTGCATTTTCGTGACCACAGTGGATACTCTAGCATAGATGAGTACATTCTAATGGAGATTGAAATCCATTGAGCTAAGTGAGAGCTTTATTGAACTCACCTAATTAGTTCCTATTAGAGTTAGTCCTTTCGATCCATGCAGTTTCACATTCATCACATACCCTAAAATGCGAGCACCTACCCTGAACTATGAATAAGATTCATGGTAGCTAGAGGTTTTAGTGTCATATCAATGGCTAGATGTAGCCTTTTCATCTTGCACTAGACATGCCTTCATTTTAAATGGTTATTTTTCTAGCATACTGTGCACATTTGCTTGTGGCTGTTGGTCTAGCTGTATAGGATGCTCGTAATCTTTAGGACTACATTCTCTAGGGAGTTAGTGGTAGGGAGAATGCCATCGAAGTCAGTGTCGCATTGCATTATTTGAGTTGGCATGTTGCAAAGAGGGATGCCTTGATTATTTTAAGTCTTAGGAAGTGGGTCGTTATCTTTTAAAGTTGTGAAGTCTTGCATATTTGCATATTCTATAGGTAGTGCCCCACTTTAGTTGGATAATTTTTATACTTGGGTCTTCTTTTTGGGGACTAGCTCCCCCTAATTACTACAAGCTGGATAGTTGTCTTTTACCCCCCCCCCCCCCCCCCCCAAAAAAAAAAACAAGAAAAGCCTCACTTGAAGAGCCTTGTATATGCTTTACAAAGAGCTATGACTTGTAGCACTTTTCAAAAGATCCAAGCACATGATCAAAGTTAATAATGTCAATGCTCTAGAGAGGACATGCAGTATACCAAAGCATAAAAAAGAATTGTGTGATAATCCATGAGTTAACCAATTAGTGGGGACAATGAAGCTTAGAGTGTGCCATAGAAGCAATATTACAAGGGTGACGGGCTTCTGGCAGCTCTTCATCTTCTTCATGAATAAGGTGGCACAAACACCTATTGTAAGAAATATCAAGAAAGCCTCATGAAGCTTAGGAGTCACTTGTTTGGCTAGCAGGGGACCCATGAGTCTCTTTCCTAGAGGAAAAATCTTATTCCCTCTTAGTATACCTTCCTGTTTCTCTCACCTAATTTATCTTTTAGTTTTCCTATTTATGCTTCCCATACACCCCTTAATATGAAGAAATTATTCCATACATATAATTGGCTTAACAAGAAACAGATTTAAAAGGTCAAGTAGCCTCATTAAGCCAAGTACCAACGAATAGTTCTAAAATTTTCTACAAAGGGGGTCTTGAACTTAAGTTGTTATGGACGAATCATATTGTAAGTGTTTGGAATTATTACCCTCATAAAGAAGAGGGGAGGGGAGCCCTCCCCTCATAGATAGAGGGGATGTTTTCATCAATCACTCTCCTCTTTATCTATCCCCTTTCTTTTCCCATCCCGGCCCTCCTCCCTTTAATTGAATTTTTTTCAATTGAGGGGACCTATTTGTCAAAAGACATAGAGTAGAAACTCATAATTCTAAAGGCAAATTGTATGATTTACCATGAAGAAAAGGCTAGGAATCGAAAGTATATATAATAATTCAGTACTTTTTTGTCTTTTGTAGCATGGGCTATTGTACTTTTTTGGAATGTAGCATGATTTATTACTTGTGCTTCAAGTTGTGAAGATCTTCCATATGCATATCCTATCTCACTTTCCTTGTTGCTTTGTAGTATTTCGAGTATCAAAACTAATTGAAATACAAAAGGCATATGATCCCAAACAAACTATTCGATAGTGAGAAAGGCCTTACATTACTTATCCATTTTCGAAATTGAGAGGAGGATGGAGAGCTATATGCCCTTATAATGACATTTTTAATCAGATTTCAAGTGCAAGTTGGGGAGACCAAGAATTTTGAGGTTGATGATGAATGCCACCCTTCCTTAGAAAGAACGAAATCATGCAAGTTTGCCTTTTAGTGCAAGATTGCACACTAAAAAACACATGGAGAGGAATGCTAAAAGTTTCCCTTTTTTGAAAAGGTGATACAAGGAATGACCGAGAATTCATGCAATACAATATTAGCTAGAAACAACCATGATTGTGCAAAATTTGCATGGAGAATATTTGCTTGGGGAATAAGGACTAGTAACACACTCAGAACAACCAAGAGAACGTGATGCAACAACGAACCATGAATTGTGATGAGAGCTTGCAGGCAAAAGTTAGCACTGCATGATGGGTATCGGTCTGCCGCTTTCTGAACTAGTGAGGGGTTGTGGACGGTGGAAAAAAGTATCGCTGCCTTTTGATGATGCTGGCGAGCCGCTTCGGAGAGAGAGAGAAAGAGACGCTCATTCACAAATTAATTCCTTTTGATAGCCTTTTCGATGCAGATTCTTCGTCTGTATAGGTAGCTTTGTCTTCGCGTGTGGGCACGTCGCCAGTTTGCGCATGATAAAGCTGCTTCTGGTCAGATATGAGAGAGACCGGACCAGATAATGCAGGCGACCAAGAAATGAAAATTGGAAAGGTCCACACAAATGCACAAATGCAATGCCGTAGCTGGAACCAACTGTTAGTCTCATGAATAACGTGGCAGTTTACGTGTAAGGTGACAAGCGCCCGAGATGCATTGAGGAGACAAAAGGGGTCAACGTCTCCTCTTTAGCTCCACCCTCAAATAAACTAGTGTGTAACCAGCTCTCTCTCTCTCTCTCTCTCTCTCTCTCAGAGGATTATAGAGGGCTTTCTTTAGGTTTAAGTCCCCACAAATTCGGTAAGCCATCTCCTGGCACGTGTAGACAGAAATATGTAGTTTGTAACTCAAAAAAGAACTGACCAATCAGGTGAGAGCATTAATGGTTTCTCTCTCGAATTTCATCTTTGGATTTAGCCCTTTGCACATGGACAAGACCTCAATAAGACTAGGATGGGTTTAGCATAGGAATCTATTTGTCATCATTGGTCTAAGATGGGTTTAGGATGAGAATAGCCAATGTTTTCTCCCATCTTGAACTAGATGGGATACCATGATATCTGTCTTTGTCAACACATGAAATGATGCCAAGTGTCCTCTCCCACCTAACCCATCCCTAGTTCTTTAAACTCTTAGCACATGGTGGGATGTGAATAGGGTAAGAATACATTTGAATGTGGATGGAGCCATATTTTCCCATTCCCATCCTTTTTTTCCACGTGTGCTAAGATCCTTATTTACCACAACCAAACCTCAGTTTGTGGAAAGATTGATTTCAAACCTATAGATTAGATTACACCACTAGTACTCTACATGAAACAAGAAAGGTGGCATAAATGCAAAACAACTCTTAATCCATGGTAGTAGAGAGGATAGATAAAGTGGATGATAAGAAATGCAATAGTATCATAGCTACTAAGGCTTTTCCTTAATTAATCTTTTTGAAAAGTTTCCCTTGAATGTAAATTTTTTTGATGGTTGTAGATTTGTTTACATCTTTTGGATCATGATCTTTATATCTTAAAGAAAACAAGACCTGAACTCTTTTGGTCACACTCATATGTATTACTTTAGACATTAAAGGCACATGTCGCATGGTAAAGAAGGAGCATTGTGGAAGGCTCCTCAACCAAAATGGATGGGCAATGTACTTCTTGTATCATTTAGGATTCTACATGTAAAAAAACAAAACAGCATGACACCCTTTTTGCACAACATTGCTTTATGCTCCACTACCAATGGCTACTATCCAAAGGCTTGAAGTTGAAAAGACATTGGGTTTGGTCAGATGGGGCTGTATCAATTCAAGGCAGCATACCCATTTTACTTTGTTGCAAGGTAAGGTGTTTGCAATAGGTCCTTGTTGTTTTCTACATCACTATGAAGATGCTACACATTTTGAGGTGCTATATAACAAACTTCTTCCTCTTTTATTGTGCTAGGTACTGCTCTTTGACTGGTATTCAAATGATGTGGAGCTTTTTTGGTAGTGGTGTGGACATGGCAAGGGAGAACATGATGGTGCTGGTGCAGTGAAAAGCATGCATTTACTACCAAACAATTGGATGCAAATGGTGTGAAGCTATAGAATGCTCATGAGGTTGTGGACTAGTTGACTTGGATGATGGGGAGAAGATGTGAAGAAAAGACTCTTCGTGGAAGAAAAGTGGGTGTTGTAGATAGGACTAAAGCATGTGATTGCCAGACCATCAAAGGGACTCAGTGAAGACATTGCATATTGGGTTTTAGTCGCAAAGATCCTACACAAGCTTTGATCAAATGTTTATTATAATTTTGTTCATTCTGTATGGATGAATCATTTGACAAGTTCACCAATTTTTCTCATGCAAGTTCATGGACCTTGCATAGGTTGGAGCCCATCAATGGACTAAAAGCAAGAGCCATAGAGGATGATATAGCATACTTAATGGATAGAGACCATGTGGCAGACATGCTTGAGATGGGTGACCATTTTGTAGTGCTCGCGTCCCCTCTAAACAATGATGATGACGATTATTACATGGTGCCATGCAAGCAACCCAAAACAATCTTGTTAGAGCAAGTCAAGAATGGTTGGGGCAATGTGTTCTCAACATCAGAGATGCAGTGATCTATGGAATCTTCTATGCCAAACTACCCACTGGAAGAAGTAGTTATTTCCTATGTGATGAGGCACCACCTACTATAGTGCACATTGATGCAGTGTTGATAGTCACGTTCTAGATAATACAAGTAAAGCGCAAGGTTAAAGCCATCGAATAGTATATCATGTCCCCCTGGAGGTGGATGAAGAGATCTTGGCAAACATTTCCTTGTGAGATCTACATGATCTTGTCATGTCTCATCTTCACTCTAGCCAAGTTTAGAGAGGGACCAAGTTCCAGCCCATATGGTTGATTGCATGGAAGAGTTCAATCACAACAACACAAAAGCCTTTTTATTGAATTTATCCCTAAATTGGTTAAATACCAATTTAATGTAAATTATTTCTTTACAAATTGTAAATCCTTGATGAATGAATGCCACCAAAACTCCTTGAGTCCTTGGATTATAAATTCAATAATTGTATGGAGTCTATTTGGGACTAAATTTTTGCATGTGAAACTTATTTCTTTGGCTTTAGATTGTGTTGAGATATCAAGCTCTATCCCCGACATATCTCCTGGATGACTATCATTTATGTCACCGCCTATGTTAGTTGTACTCGTGGTGTAGTTAGACTACCACGTATGTTTTTGGTTTGGGTTCACATATGAACCACGTATTCTAGGTTTTGACATATAGGGTATTTCCCTCTTCTATTGTATTGTTGTTATGTGCAAAAGTGAAGAAAGGCTTCACCCTCCAACCTTGTGTCCTCTCTCTTTTGTGTGTTGTGAAGAAAGCTGAACTTGAGTCTCCTATCTCTCTCCCTCTTTCTTTACATGGTATCAGAGCCTTGTTCGTGGTAAGGAGCTCAAGAAAGCTAGCCAAGTTTGTGGTGTCCTGGTAAGAGGACCAGTGTAGCTTTCCTATTTCGAGTTTGGGAGCAAATCTCTGCAGGTAGCACAGCCAGAAGTGCAGGAGTGCACTGCTTCAGATTGAGAGGCCCTTCGCGGTGCGGCGAGAGCGCAGTATATGCTGAGGCCGTTTATTTTTCTGATCTGAGGCCGTTTCGGGGCCCGTTTTGAAGGCGGAAGTTCTTCGCAGGCACTCAGAAAAAGGCCCTGTTTTTGCTGTGCGACCACCGCGCGGCTAGTCGGTGGAAAGGTGCCATAGAAATTGCATCGTATGCCTATGTGCAGAGATATTGGGAGTTGCAGATTCATGCCTGTTGCCTGTTGATGCAAAATCGTCACGAGGAAGTGACTGTGTGGTGAAATACCACTTTCGTCAGTGTTGCAGATCTGCCCCTGTGAGGCTCTTTGCAGAAGTTTTGCTATTTGCCCTTCTGAGGCATTTGCTGTGTTTACAGGTTGCTGTTGCATTTCGTGATTTGTAAAATGTCTGAGAATCTGTCTACCATTGTCAGTGAGAAGCTTGACAAGAACAACTTCCAAGCATGGAAGTTCAGGATGACAAACTTCTTTATGGGAAAGGGAGTTTGGGATTACATCAGTGGTGAAACTGCAGAACCAGTTTTGGGTGCTGCTCCCACTCCTACTGAATTGAAGGCCTTTAAAGAATGGCATGAAAAAGCCAGAAAATGCCTGTATTGGCTGTCCGTTAGCATTTCAGATTCTATGATTGTGCATATACAGGATCTAGAGACGCCTAAGGAGGCATGGGATACATTGGTGAAGCTGTATAGCACAAATACCAAAGCACGAAAGATGCAGCTAAAGCAGGAGTTGCACAATGTGCAAAGGAAAAATCTGAATATAAATGAGTATTCCTTGAAGGTGAAAGGCCTTGCAGATTCTCTTGCCTCCATTGGAGCACCTGTTGATGATGAGGACTTAGTGTCCGTGACCTTGAATGGTCTTGGGAAAGATTATGCACAATTTCGGACATCCATTGGAGTCCGTGAAACATTTCCTGATTTTCAGGAACTTATTGCTCTCTTGCTGAGTGAAGAGCAAAGGAATGGTGGTTCAGCCACCTCAACTTCTCAAGAGACTGCTTTCTACTCGAATACAGGTAGAGGCAGGGGTAGAGGAAGAGGCCGTTCTGGTGGCCGTGCAGGAAATCAGAACCAACAGCAACAACAGGAAAACCAGTCCTATGGAGGAGGACGTGGTAGTTCTAGAGGCAGGGGGAGCCAAAGAGGCCGTGGTTCATGGCAAAGGAACCAGCAAGTAAATAGCAGCACAGAATGCTATTATTGTGGAAAGCCTGGACACAAGGAGAATACATGCTATAAAAAGCAGAATGACATCAAAAGTGGGAAGTTGCAGCAAAGCAACTATGCATCATCAAGTGGGCATGGTGACGACAGAAATGAGCACCTTTTTGTGATGCAGCATATGGTTAACTCCATGTCAGGAGATGCTGCAGCTTGCAATGATGTTTGGTATGTTGATTCAGGTGCCTCTAACCACATGACCAGTCATGGTGAGTGGTTTCATGATGTCAGAAATTTGGATAAGCCAGGTTATGTTGAAACAGGTGATGATACTGCGCACCCAATTACGCAGGTTGGTAAAGTGCCATTGGCTATGCAGGATGGCAAAACGAAGTACTTGGCAGATGTACTTCATGTTCCAAAAATCACTAAGAACCTGGTTTCAGTTGGCCAGATGGTTGAGCAAGGTCTGCAGGTTAGATTTAATCCTGATGGATGCTTTGTTGAGGACTTGAAAAATAAATGCCGCTTGGTTGCGAAAGGCAACAAAAATGGAAGAATGTTCACCTTGGATGTTGATATGCCTGAGGTGAAAGCTGCTATGTTTGCGCATGGGAGAGGTGTCATTGCAGATATTGAGATATGGCACAAGCGCATTGGGCACGTGAATATACAAAGGCTGAAATCTATGCAAACGAAAAACATTGTTGCAGGTTTGCCTAAATTCAGAGTTGAGGGAATGCAAAAGGTATGTGAAGCATGCCAAATGGGTAAGCAGGCCAGACATGCATTTCCCAAAAATGCTAAGGTGAGCAGAAGACCTTTGGAAGTGATCCATTCAGATGTTTGGACAACCAAAGCTGCTTCTATTGGTGGATGCCATTATTATGTGACGTTTATTGATGACTACACTAGGAAGGTGTGGATTTATTTTATGAAGCACAAAAGTGAAGTGTTCAGCCATTTCAAGGCTTTTAAGGCCATGGTTGAAAAAGAGAAAGGTGTGCATATTAAAGTGCTAAGATCTGATGGAGGGGGAGAGTACTTTTCAGAAGAATTTTGTGAATATCTGAAAGAACAGGGAATTCAAAGGAAGTACTCATGCAGGTCTACCCCTCAGCAGAATGGGGTTGCAGAAAGGAAGAACAGGCATATTGCAGAAGTAGGACGGGCGATCCTAAATGAGAAAAACATGCCTGATTATTTTTGGGCTGAAGCAGTAGCAACTGCTGTTTATATTATGAACAGAACCCCCACTGCAGCTGTCCATGGCATGACACCTGAAGAAATGTATACAGGCCAAAAACCAGATATTTCTCACTTGAAGGTATTTGGTTGCATAGCGTATGTTCATGTTCCTGATGAGAAGAGAACCAAGCTGGATCCAAAGGCAGAAAAATGCATCTTTATTGGATATGCTCAGCACCAGAAAGGGTACCGCTGTTATAACCCTTCCACCCGCAAAATGCAAGTGAGCAGAGATGTTGTTTTTGATGAAATGAGCAGCTGGTATGCACCAACTGTTATGGTAGGAGATGCAGATGCAGGAAATGGGAATGCTGCAATAAATGTAGAGCAGCAATCTCAAGCCTTGAGTGGACCCAGAGAGTCCTCTACTAGTGGATCTAATGCATGGACAGGGAGATTGAGATCTAGTGAACCGTCACATGGCAGTCCTGATAGTGTTGTGCAGGTATCACATAAGGGAAAAGAAAAAGTGGACCATGCTCCAGTGTTTGATGTGTCTGCTGGTAGCTCTCATGTTGATGGAGAGTCAAGTGGCTCTGAAATGAGCCTTGATGAGGAACTTGGGATTCCTTCTGTTGTTACACCTGGTGCAAGGAAAAGCAGGCATGATTTAAAGACTCCTGCGACTGATCCAGTTGTACGGAGGTCCACTCGTATTAAGTATCCAGTTGACAGGCTGAGATATGATGGGTATATAGCACATCACTATGCTTATATGGTCAAGGTTCTAGAGGAGCCAGAGCCCACATGTTTTGAGGATGCAGCAGGGCATAAAAATTGGGAAGCAGCTATGGATGAAGAGATGGCTGCCTTGGATGCAAACCACACTTGGGATTTGATGCCTTTGCCTCATGATAAGAAGGCTATTGGCTGCAAGTGGGTTTACAAAGTAAAGCACAATGCTGATGGGTCTGTTAGCAGGTACAAGGCAAGATTGGTTGCCAAAGGTTTTGCACAGACATATGGAATTGACTATGAGGAAAAGAGGGCTATTTTGTTATAGAACCAAAAAGATTGCATTATGTTTACATCTCCTTTCAAAGGAGCAAAACAAAAGATGATCTACGGCCAACCAGGCTAAGGGGGGCACAGTAGTATTCAAGTTGAGGTAACAAAAAAAGGGTAAGTAAAACAGTTTCTTCACTCCTTTCTTCCATCCTAAGAGGGGGGCGCAGTAGCTCCATCCTAAGAGCAGGGGGGGGCACAATAGTTCCCTTCTAAGAGGGGGACAGAGCAACTTGCAGTTTGAGAAAGACATTCCAAATTATATTTGTAATAGTGAGATGCTCATTCACAAGCATAATGTGAACCTTATCAATCAGGGCATCTATTGTTTTGATATAAAAATTTGGGCCTGTATGCATCAATTAATGAATAGTTAGTCCAGAGGCATCAACTAATTCACCTTCCAAGTAGCAATGAGACCAAAATCTTGTGCTACCACTATAAATTAGTGTGGAGGCAAACATAAAAAGGTCTAGGAACAGAGTATGTGGGAGAACAGAGTCCAATTATTGGCCTACCAATTACTATGCATTTGCTCAAGACTTCAAAGATCACATCTATGATGCATTCCCCCAAGGTCTAGCTTCACTCAAGAATATCATGCTCGCAAGTTTGGAATATACCGACGAAAGGCAAGGATCATTCAAAAGACACATTGATACTTGGTAGATCTGCCCCATCTCTTCCATTAGCTTGAGCAAATGTGCCATTAGAGGAATGCCCACAATCTCCATTGCTAGTGTTGGAACCAAACGATGGTCACATGTAAGGAGCTTTGCCCTTTTGTGCATACACGGTGCGGTAGCAGGACCTACAGATGATGAGGACTCCTCAAGTGAATTGCCATCTTTTTGCCAAAGGCATGCCTCGCAGAGAGTCCAACCATTTTGTGGGTGCACTTGCGACACGTGCAATGTTCCAAAGGAGCCATAAAAGTGGACTCTCAGTTCCAAAGGGATGGGACTGAAAAATCTAGCTCTCTTCGATGAAGTGTTGTACTTTGAGCTAAGAGTGATCATTTTGGCTCTCTTTGAATAGTTAGCGTATCTTCCAACAAGATGGAGACACTTGCTAGGAGGTCTCTTCACCGAATGGATGTCTTTCAAGTCCACTTCGAGAAATGAAGATTCAAAGTCCCTGTGGCACTGCTCAATTTTCGTCTCACATCACTCAAGGATCGAGCTTGACAAGTTAGAACATAGATCCTGGCTAGTACTTGAGGATCGAGCCCAACATAAAACCTACCACCGCACCCATCGCGTCACCTTTCTATGTCAATACTATACATCTCGGGTGCATGCAACCAAATGATGAACCATCCTTTTCATGATTAATTTAGTACTAATATATCCTTACCATTTTCATGATTAATGTAGTACTAATTTAGTATTGGTATACTCTAATGTTGATTTAGTAAGGATATATTAGTACTAAATTAGTATAAATTAACATATCAACATTAGTACTAATCAACATCTTAGCATTTAAAGTACTAATTAGCATATTAGTGTTGATTTAGCACTTTGTTAGTTTTACAATTAGTACTAAACTAACACTGACATATCGGTACTAAATTAATACTAAACTAACATATCAACATTAGTACTAATCAATGTCTCACCATTAGTACTAATCAACATATTACTGTTGATTTAGCAATTCGCTAGTTTTACAATTAGTACTAAATCGACATATCAGCATTAGTACTAATCAACATCTCAACATTAGTACTAATCAGTATATTAGTGTTGATTTAGCACTTCGTTAGTTCTACAATAGTACTAAATCAGCATATCAACATTAGTACTAATCAACATATCAATAATCATTACTATGCTAGTATGAATACTGTATCAACATAATGTGTTTGCCAATATGTTCCTTGAGGGGTCCCCTTTGGGGTGAAGTGCTATATTAACAAACACATGATAAATGTTTGTCAAAGTGTTTGCCAATATGGCCCTTGCTCCTAAAGGGGACCCCTCAAGGGCCATATCGACAAACAAATGACAAATATTGCAAAGTTTTTATCTCTGGCTTTATGAAAATGGCTTTGTGTAAGAAAATGGATTTTTCTCTCTCCTTTCTACTTGATATTGCAACATTAATAGATAAACAAGAATATTGCAACACTCCTTTTTACGTGATACTGTAACACTATTATATAAACAAGAAGAGTTGTACTTGATATTGCAACATTGTACACACAGAGAGAGAGATGTCACAAGAAACAACATGACTAAATGAAATTGATTCTTTATATATATAAATGGTGACCTAGGGTCATTACAACATGTAGCAATATATCCATGTACAAGATGTATTCAAGTCCGGGGGATAGTGTATAATGCATTAGCCAGCATAAATCTAATAACTTTTTCAGCATCAGCCATATGACCATAGCTTCTAGAAATTTCTCCAATGAACAACCAAAATGGATGCTGTCCAGAATCATATGCTATGGTATCAATTCCATGGCACTCATATGGTAACTATGAAATAAACTCTAGGGTAGTTACCCAGGATTTTGCTAGCTTCCCCAAGTATGGCAACAAGAACTTACATAACTCCTCATCATGAAGATCTCCATCACATTTTGATGGAGTGATGCAAGTTCTAGGGAGGTTCAACATTGCCTTTAGAGGCGTCTCATCTATAAGCATTGTCTTCTCTGGATCAAAATCAATGCCATGCCTATAGATTGCAGCCTTTCTCTTGCATATCAAATCATACTATCTAGGAATCAATGAGATGAACCTAGTGTTTGATTTGACATGCATATGAACAGAACTGGAGAATTTGCAACAAAATGCGAGGAGAGTGCTTTATATTTTCCAAATGGTCCCCCATCGTGTTTTGCTGCAAATTCCTGTGTCTAATTTGGTTCTCACTTCTACCTCATTGTTTTGCTATCTTTGGCCTTGTGGAATTCTTCCTTGATGATGAGAAATGTTTTTGCTTTGGAACAGTTGACTCCCAGGCGCCACCTTTCAATAGGAAGCTGGACTTTTCTGCTGCTATTATTAGACCACAGCAATCACCAAGTGAGTCATGAGAGCTCATGAAGGAATTATCTGGTGATATCCTATGCATTCACTGATTGCATATGTCAGCATATAGAATTCAAAGTATATAAGTTTTTGAACAGGCAAAAGGAAGAGACTGGAGCAGAATGCTGATTCATCCATCACAAAACAAAAGGAACCAGAAGAGGACAAGTCTCCAGATTTGCTCCTATTTGAGTTTCTTCACAAATGCAAGGCTCAGAGTAACTTCCACATATACCACAGTATTTTCAACATGGAGTTCACAATGAGATCTGTACTGGAGCATCACAGAGATTTTCTTTCAGACTATTGGGATACCTTCAAAGAACTGATAGAGGCAGGAAGAATTGTGGAAGGAGAAAAGGTTTTTGTGCATATAAATCATATTGTCTCCATTGACAGGCTGAGGTACCATGTGAACAGAAGATTTGACAGCCTGCCTGATCAATATAAATTCAACTATAACTTGCACACCAGAAAGTGCAGAGTGCTTGAGGAAACCATGGCATTCCTTTTGTACATTGTCTTCAGTCAGGAGTCTTTAGATGAACAAGGGTAGGAGACTGAAGAAGAAGACACATCTGAAGCAGAGGAAAAAGAGGATGTTTCTTTGGTAACAGAAATGGCAGAGCAAGAAGAAGATATCAGCCTTCAGGATGAGGGGCTGCAAGTGGCTGCTGCTCTTGACCTTATTCAACTGAGGACAAAAACTCTTGGGGGAGCAGAGCCAGTTGAAGATTTTGATGTTCAGAGCAGCAACTATGCAGTGCCCATGCTTCCAGGTGTCTTGATTGGTGGAAAATATTATATTTTCCTCCATGATATAGAGTGTATGTTCAATTTGAGGGAGGACTATGCCATTTCCCTTATTGCCCAGGCTTCAAGGCTTGACAAGGAGGTTGGCATAGAGGATGACCATTCACTGCTGGCTTTGGAAACAATTTTTGATCCTGCAGAGGCCCTTACTTTTTGTTTCAAAGAGGCTGAAAAGTTCCAAGAGCCAAATGAAGCTGCCTTCTAGCTCACACAGGAAGCTATAAATCTCTCAGCACTATACACAGAAAAGCTTAAAGAAGAGGCTGGACAAGAGGGGAGAGGAATAAATATTTGGAAAGATGAACTGCTTGTTGTTGATGAAAATGAGAAGGTACTTCAAATCAAATACTTTGTCTTCTGCTTAACTTTGTTTTGTAAGTTGTGTATTGTCTCACTCCAATCTTTTGATATGTGGCAGCTACAAATTGAGGATGACACATTCCTCTAGAGATCAAGTGGAAGCAGGCTGGTTGGGTTTCGCAAAATGTCAGGCCTAGCTCATTATATTCATGATCAAGGCAGTGCTAAGATCTTGATTTACCATAGGCAGTTGAGCAACAATGGAGAAGCCATTGTTTACTTCTTAAAATGTTTGTCCATGGTTTTAGGTGGAGATGATCTGTCATGGCAAAAGGAAAAGATCATTTTGATAGAGAGGTTGTCTGCCATAGATATATTTGGAGATTATGTGAATAAGCAGGCCTCTAGGGCCGCTTACTTTTTGTCTTACACTTCTTATGCATTAGCATGTGGTGTTAAGGAGCCCAAATGTCTGGAGGGCTATGGAAAACACAAGCTCATAAGGTTTCGAGAGCCACCCATGATTGCATCAGGCCACACAATCCAAGAACAAGAACAGGTGGAGACAGCTGAAGAAAAGGATACCCTCCCAGACAAGCAACAGAGGCAAGCATTGATAAATAGACAGTCGACATCAAGCCAATAAAGAAGAAAAAGACTCCAATCAAGATCAAAAAGAGAGTTCCGATCGGCAGGCCCTGGGAGAAATAGGATTTAGTCATCAAATATAGCACAAACATTATATTAAAGTTGAAATGATTTGTACAAAGTCTTTGATGTCTGGTATGATCTTGTATAAATGAACAATAAGTTGAAGATGAAATGATTTGTACATTTAGATAGAGTGGTGTCATTAAATATTAAACAAACAATATATTGAAATTGTGAACAAATTGTATTACGTTTAGATCATATTTTTCACAAAAGAAATACTTTTGATGCATAACACCAAGAGTCACTTGTTCCACAAAAAAAAATTCTATTGATTGAGTTTGAAAACATGTGGACATAACACCAATAAGTTACAAATGAGTCCTATTCATGTTTACTTGTCCATTTATGGTTTCTAAATATCTTCGATTCCCTCCATTGTCTATGTCTCTCTGCTGCCATAGAATTGTCTAGAGTTTGTCTTCGTCTTTGCTTTTGGGCTAGAAGAAAAGCAAGCTTGATTTTGGAGCTAGCAACTTTTCTTTTAGCATGCAGCCTCTGTAGTATGCCTCAGTAAAACCATTGGAAGACTTCCTTCAGACTATTTGCCTTCTGACTCCCTCCATAGTGTTGTGTGTGTCTGAAAAATGCATTACGTGCCATGTAGTGAGACTTCTCCATGCCTTGGGTAGACCAAATTGCTGGGCATCCATACTTTGTGACGAAATAGGGAAGGTGGTTGTAGATGATATGCTGTAAGACATAAGAATGCATAGTAAGTAATAAAAAAAAGAGGATCACACTTAAGTAAAAGAAGAAGACAGAACCTTACCATGTAGTAAGTTATATTGCAAGCTGTCCATGCGTCTTTCATCGACTTCCCAAAATGTTTAATTGCCTCCTTAAAGTTCTTTTAATCACTCTTTGTCCATGTTACTTTGTCACAGAACATGAAGAGTTGATCAAGAGACCTCCACACCTCTGCCTTCCTATTTCGTGCTTCCCCATCTGCCTCATGATCTTTCACAGCATTATGGACTTGCTTCCACAATCCATAATTAATCTTTTAAACTATTCTACCTTGCCTTACTTGCTTATTGTGTTTGGGTTGAGACAAGAATCTTCTTGCCTTAACACCACCAATAGAGGGCTTGATCGGTACCTCCTTGCCATTGGTAGACTTTTTAAAATCCTTTGTGATTTGAACATCTCCTCCATGCAGACCTATATCGGATAACACTTTTTCCAATGCTTGAAAAGCATCCTTTCTATTTTTTTCGGGACGGAGTTTCCAAGCAAATCCAATATATAAAAATACCAATTTCTCAATAATTCGACATAGACCATGCAATGTGCAGATGCGAACATTACATAGTGGAATGTCCAGAATGGCCTTGAAGTCAGGGTCAACTTTATCTCTATTAGGTGCTCTCTTCCACCATTTTGAATCCATTACTTGAGCTGATTCTTTGCAGTAAAGACAAGGAGACTTGGAGTTGCCTCCTTTACTAATGTTATACATGCACTTAAGTGTTTTAAGATCCCCGGCCATGTGCCACTCTACTTGAAAATCACCTTTTCCTGCAACATGGAGATTCTCGCCTGTCTTTTGATTATTCTTGGTATTTCCGTGTGGTGAAACACCCAATCTAGTGTTTCATGGTCTTCTGTCTTCACCTGCCAGATTATAGAAAACAAAAGTCTTACTATAACAAATTTGAAAACAATGACCAAAATCAAGTACAAAACAAAAAATGATCATACCTGGAACGAGCCTAACCACCATATGTGTTTCTCTGACTGCACACTAAAATACTTCGAACTCGCTTCAGTCAATGATGTATCAATTGCTCCATTCATCAATGTAATAGTAACTCTTTCCATTTTCTTTTCCTTTACAACCTCACACTCGTCCAGTTTGATAACAAATTTCAAAATGCCTTTGCACTCCTCAAATGTTATTCCATAAAACTCGACCATTGTTCTTTGAAGTTGTTGTAGATCTACAAATATATTGTTCCAAGGATCATACATAGTGGTTCCTTTACCACCATAAAATATTTCTTCAATATGGATATATTGCCCAATAAATTCATCTATACTTTCATTCAAATGACCTCTTATCCTCCACACGTAGTAAAACTCGTTTAATCCTTTGATCTTTCAAAGTTGAGGATATCGCATGGAAAATCGAACTATATCACTTCCTGCTAACTCCACTAACATCAAGAGCCTCTTGGATTATAGTGCCATCAACTTGATTATTGGATACAAAGTCCTCTACAACATTGCGTTTGACTGTTTTGTATTTTTTTTCCTCAATCAAGCCTTTTGCTACACCACAAGAAAGCAATCCTTTCATTTGTTTAACAGGAAGAAGGTTCGGATCCATATTTTCCTTTGCAGGCTTCAATAATTTCCTATAGTAACAACACAATATGCCTATATCATTCAGCACCTCCATTCTTGTTTTGCGGTAAGGGACAAAATAGATATAGTCATTTGAGAGCCTTTTTGAGTATACAAAATGATAAATTTCAATCTAACCTTGCTTCCTGAATTCGTCGCTTGCATCCACCAGTCCCAGCCTTCAAATTTGCAATGTTTTTAATCTTCCTGCTACGTAGTCTGTCTCCAAGCATGGTTCTCTTCTTTCTTGCTCTTGTCAACTCTTTTTTACTCTTTGAATGCTCCTCAATTTCATTCTGCAACTGTTGCTCCAATTTTGCACAAATGGCTATCTCTTGCATCTTGGCCCCCTTTTCTTGTAGGTACATCATTTTATACGTTTCCGCAAATGCAAACTGCGTTGAAATATAACCAAGAAGTCCATTTTGTCCATCGCCGACAAACCTCAGTAATGTGGTGGGATTGACAAATGGAGGTGTAGAGTTTTTTACTTGACATTTTGGATATATGCTTCCATTGCACCATAAGTCAATATGTTGAAGCCCTTCTCTTCTCATATTTTCCCGCTGTTGAGCATTCAACACCGTATCCTTTCGTCTTTTTTGTGCTGGAGCATATTGTTCTTCTAAGTCGATGTGAAGATGGTGTAATCACTTCTTCTGAGATAGTGACTCACTAGTATCTGCCATTTTTTGTGCTTCTGAGGTTGCGAAGTTTGTTTGTCAATCTCATAGTCGTTTTGTAACATGAATCGTGGAAGTGTGGCGGTATCCATGTGAATATTTTGAAAACTTGCAATCACCAAGTTCAGTGATGGATTCTTTATGAAAGGCCTGCACACGTCGGCAAAAGAGATGCGGAATCTTTGGTAATTAAAAAAAAATCTAAGGAGATATTTAATGCAAAATCGTGTTAGTCAGACAAAAGATTATCTTATTCCTTTTTGAATTGACAGTTCTGTAGTCCTTACTGACAGTTATGAGCCACGTTTCCGTATTTTACTACTTTTGAGGTATTTTAGGAGAGAAATAAATAAAAAAATAGTGAATTTCTTACAGGGCCCCAAAATGAGTTCCCTTTTTCCCTAATGAGCCGATGATGCTATAGTGGTAAGTTCAAACAATATTTTTTAATTTGATGTTCTTTCAATATAATTTGTTTGTCGGTCTTCTAATGTTTGTTGAATTGTTATAGGATGCGTTCGAGCTTGATGAATTCTCATCTTGATGGGGTAATGTTCGTAGCACATATCATTCTTTGGCCCATTACATTGGCAAAGTCGCAGAGCATATCGTGGTATTTCACGGCAAATTTTCTCCTCGAGGTCCTTAAAGAGCTGCTGAAGTGCAAGGCATTATCGCGGGCTATCGAATACTTGAACATTACTCAGAATGCTGACAAAGTCATTTTGGTACACCGCCTGGCTGCTATCAATGCCTTTGGATCGAACATTCATGGCAGGGCATTGACGGCAACGGCTATGTCTTTGGCAGCAGGAGAGGAGGATGTTAGTGTTGTTGTGGCTATATTTATATCTAGGAATCCACTAGGGGATTCAAAGACCCCTATTCTCGATGTACTTGAACTAGCCAAGAAGAAAGATAGCCTATGAGGCCTTTTGTATATATAAACATATATTTAAATGGATACATGACTACATGTCTTTATTATTTGTTTTTAGTTATCATTGCTCGTCATGAATTCCATTGTATTCTGTTTAAGTCGTTGATGATATATTTTCTCCATCATTTTAATTGTGTTAATTTAATAAATTTGTAGTCAATTTAGTATCATTTTCACCAATTCTGGGTATCAAGAGTTCATTCTGTCAAATCCTGAAGGAATTTCACCGTCGCGTAGAAGGGAAAAGTGTCTGGCACATTGCCAGGACCCCAGAAAGCCCAAAACCCGCCACGGCGCAAGTTTGGGCATTTTGGACTTGCCAGAATGCACAAATTCGCAAGTCTAGAACGCCCAAATTCACGCCGTGGCGGGTTTTGGGCTTTCTGGGGTCCTGGGGACATGCCGGACACTTTTCCCTTCTCGCGACGGTGAAATTTCTTCAGGATTTGACATAATTCAAAACTTAAGTTAAAATGATCATTTACTGCAAGCATTGAAATGGGAAATATACAACAATGTGAGAGTGTAGAGAATGTCAATATATGTTATTTAAAAAAATCGACCCTTGGGCCTTAGATACAAGATAGTGCCTTCAAGGGCAGGGGGTGGTCTAAGTCTTAAGAGTGGGGCTACAAGAGAATCTAGGGCTTCAAACTTGGGTCACTCTATAGCCGCTTCGCCAAAGCCATGTCCTTGTCCATGATCGTGATGTGCTTTGCATGGATGGCACACAAGTTGGCATCCTCGAACAGAGCGGTGGTCACTTGCTCTGCAGCCTCCTGGAGCGCCCCCATAGCTCGTGTGCTGAAGCGCATGTCATCCTTGTATCCCTGTGCGATCTCCCGTACCACACGTTGGAAGGGAGCACGTGGGATCAAGTTGTCGATGGTCTTCTGCATTTGCCTGATCTCCCTTAGGGACCGCGCTCCTGGTTTTTCTCAGTACGGCTTCCTGACTCTTGGTGGGGGCCTTACAGGTACTCCAACACCTTCCCACGGCCTCCTGTCTGCCTTGAACTTCTTCCGCTGCTCCTGTCCGCTTGGTCCTCCTCCGAGTCCTCCTCTTGCTGACGTCTGGAGCTTTGGCCTTCTTTCGGATGGGGCTTCCTCGGAGTCTACTTTACCCTCATAGGCACAGGGGTCATCTCTGCCATGGGTTGTATCTTCGAGAGAGGGAAGATGGTGCTCTTCGTGGCAGTCTGTTGACCCTCAGGAAGCTTCTCTATATCCGGGAGGTTATCAAACACATTTTGTTCAATCAGGAGAGGGATCTCATGGGGAGGGGAATGGGGAAGGTTGAGGGTCATGTTGAGACTGAGGCTGAGGGGAAGGCTGGGGAGAAGGCTGTGGGGAAGGCTCATGCTCTTGGGGCTGGGGAGTGGGCTCACTGGACTTGGGGGAGGAGAAGAAGGCTCAGAAGACTGGGGAGTGGGCTCACGGGACTTGGGGGAGGGCTCACGAGAGTCGGAAGCGGTGCCATCGGACCCGGATAGGTCGTGTGCGTGGATGCCATGGAGGTGGTGGAGCTAGAGGAGGAAGGGTGGAGGCAGCGTCCAGTGGGTCTAGCAGTGTTCTTCACTCTTGCCATTGAATAATGAGAGTTAGGGTTTTTTTTAACTTTTTGTAAGGGCCCATCATGTTTTGCCCCCTGCCCCTGCCCTAACCCCTCCACCCCCCCCCCACCCTCGTCGCCCTCCCCCCCCCCTTGCCCTCCCCCTACTTGCCCCGCCCACACCTGTTGCCCTCCCCCATACCCCCATCCCCCCCTCCCCCCACCCTTGCTACCACTCCACCCCTCCCCTTGCCCCGCCCCTCACCCCTCCCTTCTCTCCCCCCTCCTTCACCATGTCCCCACTTTCCCCAACGTCGTGTGAGTACAAAAATTGTGGTCAAAATAAGCAAGATATTAAAGAGTGAGTACACAAATTGTGGTCAAAATAAGCAATATATTTATTTCATATTTGTATACAATTACACCATAGCTTCTGTTGGTGGTTGGACCCATCTGCTCCCTTCTCACTCTAGCTTGCAACCAACATGCGACTCCTTGACTCCCTATGGATGCTTTCCAAGCACTATGCCTTCTATTCTTTGATACAATTTGAACTGCTTTTGCAAGTTCTCATGCCTTTGCCTTTTCAGACTTCAAAGTCCTTCCTAGTAAACATCTAAAAAACCAGTCGAACATCTCATGCAATGCATTGTTGCGAGTGACAACACCACCATGCCTTGAGTTCTTGAAGTAGGCTGCCGTGGCTCTATAGTGCGACTTCTCCATGCCTTTTGTATTCCAAATTGACAAAGGACCCCAATTTTGTACAAACCATGGCCCATGTGCATAGAGAATATGCTGCAAACAAGATGAGAGTATGCTTGTCTCTTTGTCGAGATTGTGGTTCGATAGGAATCTCCTTGTCTTCCCTCCACCCATGGACACTTTTGTAGGAAGATTCTGTGTTGCCCCAGACATTTTCTTATCCTCCTTAAGTTTGACATGTCCTCCATGGAATCCCATCTCTGACAACAACTTCTCAGCTTCTGCAATGCACCGTGCGGATACTTCTTGCGGAATTAAATTCCAAGCATAAACAAGATGCAAATACAACTTGTCAAGTACGCGCAGTTCTACGTGTAAAGTACATATGTGTACTCTCTCAAGTGGGATGGGCAAGATGGGATCCCACTTTGGATCCTTCTTGTCGTGATTCGGAGCTTGCATTTGGCTGCAAGATAGAATACCATTCTCCCATTGTAAGCCAGCCTTTGCTTACGTTGCGAACACATGCAATAAAGGCATGTGTTCATTGCATTTGCCCCTGTATCACAACCATGCAAGCACTTGAGGGTTTTCAAATCACCAGCAAGATGCCATTCAACTTGAAAGGTTCCATGGCCATCGATTGTCAATGTTTGCCCTTCCTCTTGTCTTCGGATGGTCGATGGGATTCCTATCCTATCTAGAACCCACTTCAATGTCTCATGGCACTCTTTCAAAGTCTCAAATGTTGCAAGCCACCATATATCTTTATCTGATTGCATTGAGAAATCTTGCTCTACTTCTTCATCCCCTTGAACAAAGGCTAAGGCTTTATTCATAATGCAGATGCTGACTCTCTCTAACTTGTGTTCTTTCACCAATTGAGCTTCATCCATTTTGATGACAAATATGAGCTTTCCATTGCAATCTGTACAACAAAAGAGAAAAATCGTTAGGATAAACATGATATAGGAAATGAACTAAGTAAAGTGCAATGCTATAATGGATTTCCTCTTACCATCTTCTCTCATGCCATAGAATTTGACCATTGCTTGTTGCAGTTTCTCAACATCTAAGTAGACATTGTTGAAAGCATTCATCTCAAAGGCATTAGCCCTTGTAGTTGCATTAAGTGAATGTGGCTCGTCGTCGCACTACCACTCGATGCGAACCTGCCACATGGAAGGTGGGCACGCAAAGCAAACTTCCCTTGGATCCATTACGATCTAGTGGCTGAGGGCCACCTCTTTATGTGCGTTGATTGCACCACCCTAAAATTTGACGCCGTCCTTCGTGATTCTGCCAAGTGGCCTCACAGGTGTTCAGACCAGATTGTGTGCGCACTAGGCGCTTGGATCTTACTAAGATCTTACGGCCTTTGAAGGCTGAGGGCCATAGGCCATTGTGGCCCTTATAGATTCTACAATGATCTTACAGCTGGAGATGCACTTTGCACCACTAAAGTGCCACATGGGATCTATCCTCTATTCAATCCAATGATGCCTGCGTGATGACTATTCTCCATCGCATGATGAAGATCTCTATCCATGGTGAATAGATAAGAAACCCCATTAACTTTGTGATTCCAACAACTTGCAGCGAGGACCATTTCTTCCACAATGAGCAAGAGGAAGAAAACGTCCATTGTTTTTTAATGCTTGAGCCTCCTCATTGGCCAAGAGATCACACATCAAGACAAAGCACCCATAGACGCGCGCACAGACGCGTTTCATGAACTAAATAAAAAACTTACGGGCGCATTTATTTGCGCGTCTAATTGCGCGTCTATATATCAGACTTACGCGCGTATAGATGCGCACAAAGACACATAAATAGACGCGCTTATAAACGCTTTTATAAATGTGCATATAGACGCAAATCGAACAGACAGACACGAATATAAACGCGTTTTTAAACGCACTGATAGACGCGCCTTTTTTTTAAAAAATTTTACAGAATAGTGTGTATGTTGTGTATGCTATATAGTTACAAGAATCCCATATCCACATTCTGTAATTCAATTCTTACAGCCAACCGCATTTTAATTACAATTCCAAATAAAATATTACAACTCCAAAACGCAATAAAATTGAAAGCTCAAAAAGTGCTTGTATATACATATAGCACGAAGCTAAACCACGTCATGTGGCTTCAAGTACAAAAAATAAGGAAGCTAAGCCATGTCATGTGGCTTCAAGTACAAAAAATAAGAGGAGTCTATATACAAGAGGCACGAAGCCAAGCCAGTGGCTTTAAGTACAAAAAAGAATAGTAGCACTACTTCTACGACTAATCCTCGCTGCCTTCCACGCTCCCTTCTGCGCTCCCTTCTGCGCTCCCTTCTGCACCTCCTTCCTCGTCTTCCTCGTCGTCTTGTGCATGGGCCTGTAAACAAGGGACAACATATATCAATGTATGAAAAATCAAATCTTTACTTATAATTTTGGCATTATTTAATTACTTTCAAATACCTGGGGGCCTGTCCAGTAGCTCGGGTATACTGCTCCTCAGTAATCAACCCGTCATCATAGAAGTGCCTCCATGTATCTCCTCTGCGATGGTGGCGGTGGTAGGCTGTCTCCACTGGAGTAGGGTATCTGCCCACGATCTCAAGCTGCATGACCGCGATACACTTTGTGGAGGGATTAGTACAAAGAAACAACCAACCTCCTAATAAACTACATAAGCAATATAATTTGAGATCGATACTTACAAATTGGGCCTCCCATGATTCAACACCCCCTGCTCCAAAATGCGCGCTTCCATATTCCTCCATCTGGATCCTCCGTGCCTCCACGTGCTGCAGACTGGGCTCCTCCCTCGCTGACTTCATTGCCTTTTTCCACTCACGCTTGTGAGCGGTGTGGGGCGGACCCCTTGGAGGTTGACCTGCCTCAAGCCTGGCAAGCTCCGCTAGTGCCTGCCTCTTAAGCGAAGATCTTTTATTGCCAAGTATGGTAACAATCTTTGACTTGGCCCATTTATCTGTGAACTGGCGATTGGGGGGGTTAGGATACCTAGAGCGAACAGTAGCGAGGGTCTCATCAGCCAACCTCTTTGGGTGGTCTTTATAGTGGATAAAGCAATCTCTGTAATTGTTAGCAATTACAGAGCGCATGAAGGCCATGATGTCCTTCCCCCGCGCATCCATCAAGATGCCTCCTGTTTGAGTGATGTCATAATAAATCGTACCATCACCCAGAGGCACGTCTAAATCATCTGAATCATCCTCCTCCTCACCGCCACATGGCCCAAAGCACTGTGCCATGCATCCGCCACCGCTCTCCCTGCTACTACGCCTGCTACCCTGTCGTGTCGAGCTCGTACGCTGGCCACTCGTAGCTGGGGACTGCACGGGACTACGCTGACCACTCGTAGCTGAAGAACCGAGTCTCGACGGCTGGGGAGTACGTCGACGGCTCGCCGAGACAGAAGGACCTCCTGACGGCATGGGGGAAGGGGCATAAGACGGGATGGCAGAAGGGACATAAGACGGCATGGGGGAAGGGGCATAAGACGGTACGGGGGAAGGGGCATAAGACGGCTGTGCGGACTCCGCTGGGGTGATCTCAGGCGGTGTGGGGTGGCTCGGAGTCTGTAGTGTCGACTCCTGGGGAGTGTTAAGGGTACTTGTCATATACCCGTATAACTCCGCAGGACTAGGAGGATGCCCTAAAAGATTATATAAATCCTTCCAAATCGATTCCCGCGGATCAGGTGAGCTAGAAGCACTTCCTGGCCACATGTTGAATTGGAAAATAGGAAACAAATCTATTACTTTGGGAGCTGAGAAGAAAGGGGAAAAAAAAAGAGGCTCTGCCAGAGCGCATCCATAGACCCGTCTGATCTGCGCGTCTATAGACGCGTCTAACACAGTGTTTAACAATTCAAGTAAAAGCGCATCTAATAGTCCGTCTAACAATGCGTTTAAAAGCGCGTCTAACAGCCCGTCTAACAGTCCATCTAACAATCCGTCTAACAGTGCGTTTAAAAGCGCGTCTAATAGTGCGTTTAAAAGTCCGTTTAACAGGGCGTCTGTGTGAGCATCTACAGACGCATCTGTGTGTGCCTGTAACAAGCCAGACGTGCGGATAGACGCGCCTGTAGATGCGCGTTTAGACGCACCCTCAGACGCACCTATAGACGCGCTTCGACAGGCGAGAATACTAAAAAGTCGAAAAGGACATTGCGCCCGACAAAAGAACGTGTCGCTCATACCTAGATCCTGCGTTTCGTGGATGCGAGAAAGTACAAAACTGGAAAGAGCAAGCAAGAACAACTTCAAAAGAACTTACTTGGAAAAAGGTATGGAAGGATCTTTCTTTTCCAAACTTGTTTCTTCTCCTTGTTCGTACTCCTCCTCTTCTTTAGGCTTGGAAGCAAGTGTAGGTACGGTCCCTTTCTCTTGAGTGAAAGCTTGGAACTGTGTATGGGAGGCTCTCTCTTAATCTTCGAATCTATGAAACTGCTAATAAAGAAGGAAGGAAGCCGCTCGCGAAGTTTAAGTAATGAAAAGAAAAGCAAAGCGAGCGGCGCGCCGAAAAGCAGGTTTAAAAGCCGCGTCTATAGTCGCGTCTATTAGCACGTCTATAGTCGCGTCATTAGTCGCGTCTATTAGCGCGTCTAAATACACAGTGTAGACGCGCCGTTAGACGCAATGTTAGACGCGACTATAGACGCGGTGATAGACGCAACACAGAGTTTAAATTAAGCATTTGAAGAAGAGCAAATTTGGTGGGTTGTTTGTTTGTAGGATGTCTCCATCTTCAACAAGTAGCTCCAGTGAGGATGAATCCCTCCATATCCACCATCGCGAAATGTGGTTGGAGCAAAAAATCAAATGTCTATGTGATCGATGTCGAGGAAACATGTATCGTGCACGCAGGATTACGCTCAATCATATCTCAAAGTATGGAGAATGGGATGTGACCGTAAACAGGGTAAGGGTTTGTAAGTTAAGGTTGATTGAGATACCTATGGGTGTTCATATGTTTGAGTTATGATCCCGTTTTAATTTGATACAGGATGCAGTGCCACACCCGCACATGTTACCCTATGCCCGTCGTGAGGAGGCGAAGCGTCGGCGATATGAGGTGGGATCTTCAGGAGGGACCGTTACGGATGCATGGAGTGATGGTGATAGTAGCCCTCCGCCATTACCTCATGAAGCCGTGGAGGAGGAGGTGTTTGATGATATGGTGCGGGATTTATATGTCCATCAAGGGAGGGATAATAGCATGGAGCAGGATGATCTTTTTACCGCAGCATCGACTCCACTGTTTGAGGGGTGCACATTCTCTGTTCTACGTGCCTCCCTTGAGTTACTAAACTTGCAAACCATCTATGGATGGAGCAATGCAAGTTTGAATGCATTACTCAAGTAAGCTTTAAAGTCGATTTTGCAAACATGGTGAATTATGCGCGTGGGTCAATTACTCGAATGCTTTTTCTCATTTATGGTCTTCACGTGCAGGTTATTGTGTAAAATGCTTCCAAGGGAGAATAAATTACCGACCTCAAGAGATATGGCAAGGCAACATGTGACCTCTCTTGGAGGATTAGATTACAAGCGCATCCATGCATGTGTCAACGATTGCGTTTTGTTTCGTGGACTACATAAGGATGCAAGAGAGTGTCCTACTTGTGGAGAGGCAAGATATAGAGCAGATCTCAAAACCTTGGACGTGCCTCATAAGGTATTGCGACATTTTCCCATAATCCCTCGCATCCAACATATGTTCAAGTGCAAATCTATTGCAGAGCTCATGTCATGGCATTCCTCCCATCGATCAACCGATGGCAAGTGGAGAACTCCCGCGGACTCTCCTGCGTGGAAGCATATTGAAGACACATGGCCAAGCTTCAAGGAAGAACCTAGGAGCTTGAGACTTGGATTGGGTATGGACGGTGTGAACCCATTTGGTCTCAAAAGCACGTCTTACAGTGTATGGCCAGTGGTATTGGTGAATTACAATCTTCCACCCTCTATGGCTATTAAGAAAGGACATGTCATGCTGTCCCTTCTAATTCCAAGGAAACATAAAGTCAAAAACCCTGATGTTTATTTGGAGCCTTTGATTGATGAGCTAGAGATACTTTGGAGAGGTATCGAGGTGCATGATGTGAGCAGGCCTCCCTCGTCACGAGACTTCAATTGCAAAGCAGTATTGATGTGGACGATGCATGACTTCCCAGGCTATGGCGAGTGTTCAGGTAAGCATTGCATTTTTTAATTATGAATAGGCAAAGGACGTGGCACCCTAAACCCACCTTCCACTCTTAATTGCATCTATTGTTTCAGGTCTCACTACATCGGGTTACCATGCATGTCCTGTTTGTGGTCCTTCGCTAGTTGCCTCACGGGCAGACGCATTGAATAAGGTCATCTATGAGAATCACCATCGATTTCTCCCACCTGATCATCCTAGATATGTTGCCCCTTGGAATGAAGTCCTCCCACAATCACTCACCGCGGGAGATTGGATGAGAATTTGGGATGGCTCCACGACTCCTCCACCACTTGGCATGAGCCGGTAAGGATTTGTAACTATTGGCTGGAAGTAAAGATTGGCTATATTGGTTGAAAGTAAAGATTGCACGCTAACACTTTATTTTGTTTAGATACTCCATCTTTTATCGTTTACCATATTGGTCCCATCTCAAGATCAATCACCTGCTCGATCCCATGCATATCTTCAAGAATGTGGCATCTACCATTTGGGAGCATTTGAATGGGACACGAGATTCGGCAGGCATAAGGGAGGATCTACGTACCACAGGGAGGATGCGTGAAGCTTGGCCTCAAGAGAGACCAAATGGGCGTGTTTTTTTACCTCGTGCACCGTGGATGTTATCAAAGCTAGAGATGGCGACGGTGAAGCGCGCTATTACTACAATTCGTACTCCCACTGGATGCATGAGGTGTTTGAAGGGAGCCTTTACAAAGAGCAAGAAAAGAGGTGTAGAGCAATTATATGGCTTGAAATCTCATGATTGGCACAAGATGCTCCAAGTAAGTATTTTATATGCATAATATCTTTTTCCTTTCAAATTTGTGAGTGAATAGCTATAAGCAACTAATCAACCACCTCCTCGCGGGTTCAGTTCATACTACCTACTAGCATTTCACGTAGTGCATCAAAGGACGTGAAAGATTGTATTTACAAGATGGGCGAGCTTGTGAGGTATGTGAGCTCAAAGGAAATAGATCCCACCACGCTTGAGAATGCTCGAGTTATGTCAGTGGAGGCGGTTTGTTTAGTGGAGGAGACATTTCCACGTTCTATTCTCACAAGCCAACTACATCTCATAGTACATTTGGTGGATGAGATTGCTATATGCGGTACTATACATGCACGATGGTTGTTCTTCCTCGAGCGCTTCATGAAGACGTTGAAGGGCTTCGTCAGACAAAATGCAAGACCCGAAGGTAGCATGGCCGAGGGTTGGTTGGTACAAGAGTCACTTGTATATATTTCTGAGTTTCTTGTTGATGTGGATAGCTCTCTCCCACGACTATGGAGAGATGATGAAGACCTAAGGATGACCTCTATTGTGCCTCAAGGAAAAGGACGCAACAAAGTAATAGACACGGAGTTGCGTAATAGTATCAACCTCTTTTGCGTGCTTAATAGTGATGTGATGAAAAGATGGGTGACAAGATACGAGGATGCAAAGGCAAGAAGACAAGAAGAAAGGGCCCTCTTTCGTACACACCACGGATCTCGTGTGCCATACCCTCAGTATCTAAGAGCACTTCCAAAGGATATTCATGTGGATTGGCTACTTGATGAAATGGAGAAAGCAGAGAAAGACGAGGGGATGCATATCACAATGGAAGAATGGGAGTATGCTAGGGGATGCATGAGCAAGGTCGGTATATAGAATGTTATTTATAAGTTAGGAGCTTTTTATAATTTAGATTGCTTATTTAATTGATTTTTTCTTGGTGTAGTGCACTATGTTCAATGCTATATGGTGTGAGGGCAAGCATTTTCGAACATAACGGATTGATGATAAGAGAAACACACAAGATTGCGGCGTCATTGCTAGCTTTGAGGGAGCCAATGGAGCCATGGATGATTATTGTGGCATAATCCAAGATATCATTATGCTTGACTTTCGACGCTTCTTTGTGTATGTTTTGGATGTAAAGTGGTTTAAGGACGTGGTGGAAAGAGGCCCTAATGCAACAATCAAACGCCATGCAAGTGGCTTTGTAACTATTGACTCCACAAAGTTTTGGCAAAGTAGGAATGACACACTAGTACTACCGCAACAATGTGAACAGGTACTGTGCACACACATAAAAATACTCGCTTTTAAATATTTGATGCAAGAAAAGTAACATGATTGTATTTGTGTTTGAATTAGGTTGTCTATCAACCAATGGTGGATAATAATAGATGGTGGCATGTCATACCTATTATGCCACATTCCAAAGTGATGTATAGTACATTTACTAATATGGAGTGTATGGAGGATGATCATGGCCATGGACGTGATGATGACCGTGATACAAGAGAGGAGGATGATCATGAGATAGGAGATATAGATATTGAGGCCGACATTACCCGTGAGGACGAGCCTACCATTGGAGATGTTGATTTCGATGAGCACATGAGTGGCACAAGTAGTAGTGGGTTGAATGTATTTGTAGATCTAAACACTTGTTTGGATTTTGAAGTAGATAGTTTGGCAAGGGTTGATCTCATTGAGGATGAGATTGAACCGTAGCCCCACAATTCATATTGGCAAAACTATTTTACATATTGTCTCATTCTCCTCATTTCACTTAATTATTGTATATGTGGGCTTGCAAAAAATTATGTGCTTTGGTAATCATGGACAATGTTTGGAAAGCAATGATGTACACCAAAATCTCACTTTCTGTATTCTCTGGAGCGCGTCTATTTACGCGTCTAAATGCGCGTCTGAGTCTCAGTGTAAACGTGCAAATACACGCGCAAATAGACGCGCTAATAAACGGGATTTTAGACGGGTCCGTATTTTCTCAGGTCAAACGCGCAAATAGACGCAGTGATTTACGCGCAAATAAACGAGCGTTTAGCCGCGCCTATAGACGCGCCCGTAATTTCTCTACTAGAGCAACGCCTATAGACGCGCCCGCAATTTTGCGCGTCTACCAAGCGCGTCTATAGTTGCTTTGTGTTGTTGTGTCAATCCACATTAAAAAAAAGAGAAAGTGCTATTGTGGAGAATTGTTTGTGAATTTCCATGTGTAAATTTTGGAAAATATTAATTTAGGCAAGCATTTCAAAGTGCCTTATATAGAGATCATCATTCCCTATTCAGGCTAAAATTGCCAAGCTTACTTTAAAAATTATTTGCTCTCCCCTTTGCGTCCAAAAGTGCCCATGCGCAATTTGTCCACTCTTGCTTTCTTTTTTAGTATTATTTCTCAATAGACTCTATGCCAATAGTTTTTTGGTGGATAATTTGGTCTTTTCTCAAGGGTGACAACCCTTATAATATAAGTTGCTATGCCAAGAAGTAACTAAAGATCTATTAATGTGGGAGGGCCATCTAACTAAACCCTAAACCTATATTGCAGAGATAAAAAAGTTATAGTGCAACTATTACAAATTTGAGAATTTTGGATACTAGTATTTCTCTTCCCGCCTTTGGCAAGATTCTTATAAACACAATTGACTTGAGAAAGAAGACAAATTGTGAGACCTTAAAAATGAGGTACGAATCCCTTTTCTTGTTGTAGCAATTTGATGAGAGATCTAGGGTAAATGTCACCAATGGAGAATCTTTGATGTTAGGTAGAACTCTAACAAGTTGAAGCTCATGTGTGAGAAAATCACACCTTCGTATTAAATTACAACGCATGAGATGAAAGATGCCATAAGGGAAGAGGAAAGATGCTTATTTGAAGACAATGGAGAAAGGAATGCCGCCATCTTCAAAGGGGTTGCAAGTTGGAATTCTAATGCGCTCTTTTGACAAGGTCCTAGTCTACTCTTTTGAGGAGTTCTGGAAGCATATTCGTAAGAATGAACTTATATATCTAATTCTTGGATTTTTTGGAAGCTCTTGGAACGTGCTCGAGATTCTCTCACCAGAGCTGCAAAGAATGATGAGGGATCTTCTAGTAAGTTCGCAGGTGTATCAAACTCCCTCACATAGCCTAGACAAGAAATCGCCAAAACATGAGGATAAATTGATTGAAATAAGCATGCATATGCATTTGTATCGTAAAGAATTATTGCCATATTAAAGAATTTGCAATCCTATTCTTACCTGCATCCAAGACCAAGACCTTGTCACTGTCCATCACTGTGGCGATACGATGAGCAATGCTAATCACAGTCGCATCAGCAAACTCTGTTCTGATAGTACGTTGCATGATGGCATCTGTTTGTGAGTCCACAGATGCCGTTGCCTCATCCAACATCAGAATCCTATTATGATTAAGAAGAGCACGGCCTAGGCAAAAGAGTTGGCGTTGTCCCATGCTCCAATTCTCACCACTGTCTAGCACTGCATTTAGATTGAAGTAACACATTAAATTAAGAGGCATTCAAATTTCAACACTATTATACAAATGTAAGTTGCAAGTTTTTGCAGTTGTCACCTGGAGAGTCTAGTTGACCACCTTTCTCTTCAACAATATCAGCCAATTGGCATTTCTCCAAGCTCTGCTCGCAACATCACAAGGTTTTGTTACAGATTTGGAACCAAAACAAAAACAAGAAACATGTGAGACATAGCCAAACACATTCATTCAAGCTAATATATGCGATGCCACCTGCCAAATATCGATGTCGGAGTGGACACCTAACGGATCCATGTTGCTGCGCACAGTACCCTCGAAGAGTGTAGGATCTTGCGGAATGATTCCAAACTTAGAACGGAGGTCCTTGAGTCCGATCTCAGAGATGTCAAGGCCATCGATGTCCACATGGCCACCGGCAAGCTCCACGAGCCGAAAGAGGGCGAGGATGAGTGTGGACTTCCCACTGCCAGTGCGACCGACCACACCCACCTTCTCACCTCCGAGGATCTTGATGGAGATGCCCTTGAGAACGAGGGGCGTGTCATGCCGATAGCGGAGCTGATGAAGAATGCAAGGCAACATTAACAGGGTTAGGATAAGGAATGAAGAAAGCAAGCGACAAGCAAGAAATGACATTATGTTCTTCCCTCTAGCCCCCGCCATAGAACACACCCACACACAACCCACATCGACCCACCCACAGATCCACGGCCTACACTATTAGGCAATAACGAACCATCTCGAGGGATTCGAATACCGCAACCAAGTCAGGTGGAAGAATGCCCAAGTGCTTGAGCTATCACTCCTCTGTAAATGAAGTTATGTTCACGAGAAGGAAGGTTTTTTTTTCTCGGATATGGAAAGTAGGGAGAATACCTCGGCATTCCGGAAGGTAATGGAGCCACTCGGTGGCCATTCCGGAGGAGGGCGGGAGTTCTCGACAATGCCTGGGGCTTCTCTGGGAATCTGGGAATATTGATTGATTCTCTCGACAGATACCATCTTGTTCTCCAATTGGCAGCCGATAAACACAAGTGCGTATAGAACGCTGTTCAAGGCGAGCCCATACGACATTGACAAACCCACCAGATCTGTTCCACAAGCACAACAAATTTATCAAATTCATTTCAACCAGATCTGTTCCGCAAGCACAACAAATTTATCAATTCATTTCCGTGCACAAATTTTGACGTTTTATCTCGGATCTTGTAGCTTACTCGATGGCATCGCCTCCTTGCCTATCGTCACCATGAACAGCGCAGACGTGCACAACACCGCCGTTCCGATAAGCTCCAGCCTGAAGCCCAGCCACTCGTTGGATGCGTTGTTGTGGAAATCCATCCGCAGATTGTAGTTTATGCGGTCCAGACTCTCCCGCTTGAATCTCTCCTGCTCGTGGAAGGCGCGGATCGTGAGCATCCCTGCCACCGTCTCGGAGAAGTGGTGGATGATGGGTGCTTTGGTGATGTTGTCGATGCGCGTCAACTCCCGAGAAGTCGCCAAGTAGTAACGCTGGGACGATCGTGCAGAAATCAGATGCCCAGAATAGAAAGTTGACGTAAACATCGAGCAACAAAGAATCATGCGACAGAGGTGTAAAAACCAGCACAATTCCACAATCCAGAAGCTTCAAAGTTCAATCGAGCTAGTGTTAAGACAGCATTGTGTCAGCGTGAATCAGCTGACTTTAATCAACCACAAATTGCCGTGTATTTGCTGGATTGAGGAAAGAGAAATGCACACACACTGAATATAAGATAGGAACTTGGAAGGACCTGATAGCGGATGTAGACCCAGGCGAGCGGAAGGATGATGAAAAGCATATACCAAGTGACCTGAACGACGACGACGAGAACACCGATAGTTGCAAAAATGAGAGCTAGGGTGATCCCCATGAACAGAGGGATCAACACGTCGACGTTGGATTGATCCGTGGCAAACTGCGACCAGAAACATCGTCCATGTGATGGCGACATAGATAAGGTAAGGTAAGGTGGAGTGCAATCAGGATAGCAAGGACGGCGCAACAGGGAGAGGTAGCAAACATACCCTGCTGAGGATGCGGCCGGTGGGGGTGGTGTCGAAGAAGGACATGGGGGCGCGGAAGATGGCATGGAGGAGGGTGATGTAGAAGGACTGGGCGGTGCGGAGGCCAGCGAAGGCGACGGTGAGCGCACGGAGGAGGACGAAGAAGCTACTACCGAAGGCGAGGCAAGAGTAAGTGCTGAGGAAGACGCCATAGCCGATTTGGTCGATACCAACGGAGGTGGCATTGGAGAGGTAGTAGTCGCTGGTGATCTGCAAGCTCTGCCAGCAAGTTTGGAAGACGATGATGGCGAGGACATGGACGCCACGGAAGGTTTTGGTGAGGTAGAGGAGGTAGACGCGCCAGCCGATCTGGCCAGTGGCGCGTTCTTCATCTTCGATGAGCTTGGAGGAGGCGTGGAGCTTGGCTATGGCGGAGGAGCTAGTACTGCTGCTGCTCTTTCTGGGGAGTCTCTGCGAGCTGCTTGCTCTTCGAACAAGCGAAAGCTCTGGTTGTTGCTGCTGCTGCTTCTTGCTCAGTTGCCTTTCCAAACTCTTGTCTCCTGAGAAGGTGGCCGGCGACCTCGCCATCTCCTGCACATCCACCAGCACCTGCTCGCTCTCCGCTCCCTCCTCCGTCGACTCCTCCTCGCAGACGGTCCCCCCCACGCCCTCCATCGCCTCCCTGTGTGCCCCCACTATATCCCCGAAATCTAGCCCCGCCTCCAATAGCTCGTCGTACCTCCCCGCCTGTACCACCTCCCCGTATCGCATCACCTGCACACATGCCACATCCATCACTCACTAGACCTCAATTTTCTTCATCCTCTCTCCGTAGCTTCTCTGGTATTTACTTCGCTTACCCAGATTTGATCCGCTGCATGTAGAAAATCTACTTGATGCGTTACCAGCACCACCGTCTTCCCCGACAACACGCCCTTGATACATTCCTGCCAGCCATGCCCCGACAAGACAGTCAATACCAAGCGAGAAGTTTACACTGACGGGCTGCTTGGGTGTTCATCCCTACCGTGATCATTTCACGCCAGCGTAAGGTACACCTCTCAGGCGGCAAGAACACTGATTTGGCATGCATTCCTGCCAATGCTGCCATCCCGCCAATACAATTGGCATACAATCGATGCAGACCAAATTACAACACCTACTTGTCATACAATCGATGCCAAACCAAATTACAACTCTGGCAGTCTCTGTACTTGAATACAAAGGCGTACAATCGATGCGTCGCAACGCTGGCAGGCCCCTATGCGGTATCCATCATCTTATCAACCCAAAATTTCAGTTACCAGGACGATCGTACCTGAAAGAGGGCGCTCCCTGTGTGTGCATCCACAGCACTGAAGACATCGTCCAACAAGTATACGTCACAATCTTGATACACGGCCCTCGCTAGCTGTATCCGCTGCTTCTGTCCTCCACTCAGATTTATACCCCTTTCCCCTATCTCTGTTTGGTCCCCATACTCCATCTGAGCCAGGTCTTGGGTCAATGAACAAACCCTGAGCGTTTCCTGGTACCGCTCAGGATCCATGGGCTTCCCAAATCTGATATTTTCTTCAATTGTGGCATTTTGGATCCAGGACGACTGGGCTACATATGCAGTGCTCCCACTCAATCTAACCTGTGGAATTTGGCAGCATTAGCACTAGCAGCCATAAACATATAATTCAAGACGAAGTGCACCAATCAAGCCTGGCGTACTCACCGTTCCAGATAACTTGGGCACTTCTCCGAGCATTGCTGCCAATAATGTCGATTTCCCAGACCCAACTTGCCCAACTACACAAATCAGACTACCCCGAGGAACATTCAAATTGATATTTCGGAGGGTTGGCCTTTCGCTCTCCTGATCCCAATTAAAGAAACCCTTGTCCACTTCGATGACCAGATTTGCGTCAGAGGGAAACCTCTGATCCGGAGGACGCCTATCCACGGCCATTGGGTCCAATTCGTCAGTCCATAAGAACCGCTGAAGTCGATCGAGAGAATTGAGGGCCTGAGAAACCGACATGAGTGCCTGTGGGAACAACCGCATAGGCTCCTGCAGAATCCTGAATGTGGAGGTGGTGGTAAAGACTCGTCCCGAGGTAAGCTCCCTGCCCACCACCAGAATGCAAAACGTGAATGTCACTGTAGACACCGAAACCGGAACCAGCCACAGAATGAAAATGTTTACAGCCAGGACGTAGATAAATTTGGCAAGCCAATATCGTTCTAGATCGCGGACCCGCTCGATTTTCCCCTGGAAAGTGTCCTCCCAGGCTTGCAGCTTGATGATCTTCATGCTGTTCAGGACCTCTGTGGTCAAGGCCATCCTCTTATCTTTGTAAAACATGATTTTCCCTTGGCAATTCCTCTGCACCCTTGCGAGAGTGAAGCTCACACACAGGATCATCAGCATGACGGACAAACCTGCGAAGCAGGAAACGCCCACGACGTTCAAAAGGACCGCTAGGGCGACCAGGGCATGAAGCGGGACGGCCCAAAGATTGTGAATCTGAAGCATGGAGTCTGCAACCTGTTGCACATCCACGGACATGTAATTGACGATTGGTCCGGTGCCGTGGGTCTGTCTGCCGAGGCTAGAAAGTACCAGGCCTTTCCTGTAGATAGTCGTGATGAGTGCGGAGCGCATCACCATGCCCAATTTGTTGCTGAAGAAGTTGAAATGATGAGAAGACGTTACCTCGATACATTTGGCAACGAAGAGGACACCCACCAATGCAAGACCCTCCCAAGCAAACGCTTCATCTCCCGAGACATAGTCCACAAACCGCGTGATCAAGAAAGGCCCGACGTACAGTGCAAACACCTTGACGAAGGCAAGAACGCCCGTGAAGAGCAACTGAGGCCAGAACGATTGTACAAGAGCCCATTTTAAGGATCTGGGTTCCTTCTGCGCGTTATAGCTTTCCATCAGCTTGGCGTAAACCCTGTCCGCTTTATCGTTAGGGGCGAGCTGCGGAACATCCGTTGCCACCAGTGGTTTCTGCATTCCTCGGGTCAGCAAAGGATTCAGCCATGCGAAGGTGACCTTGCTGAAAAAATTGGCCTTGTCGAAGCCGGTGACTGACTTCTCAGATACATCGTCCTCAATACCCCTCGATACTTTGGGCAACAGTGGCTCTTCCACGTTGCTGTTCGTTAAAGGAACAATGCCTGTCTTGCCAATTATTGCTGCAACAAGAAGGTATAAGGCTACAGGGAATGTTGCAAAATTCACGAAGCTATCAACCCAAAGCTGTAGATCCTGAGCTTCGCCTTGGGCGAGTAAGGCAATGCTGGTAGAGCATAGCAAGGCCAAGAGGAGAAAATGGAGTATCCACCAGGTTCTCAAGACAGGCGAATGCTTTACGCTCCTGTTATTTTTCTCGTGTGCTACAATCGCTGCAAAGACCATCCAGGTGAGTGCCTGGCTGGTGGAAAAGAGCACCTCCCGCAAGTCAATCCCCTGCGTGGCAGCGAGCACGATTCTCCAAACAGCCAAGGCGGTGTGGCAAAGGAAAACCAGTAAGCTAAGGCCGAGGATAGCGTTCAACTGGATCAATCTGCTACGGCGATAGAAACCGGCATGGATTAATCCATTGCGGGGGTGGTCAGCCAAGGAGGCTGGCGGCCGGCGTTTCTGGGACAGGAAACGGAAGGAGGCAAGACCCAAAACGAGGAGAAGGAAAGCGAGGTCGAGGGAGGAGGCAAGGAGGAGCTGGGGCGATGGGGAGAGGAGCCAATCGAGGCCAGAGAAGGGGAGCTGAGCCATAAACTCGGAAGAGGCAACCATGGCCGGAACGAGGAAGACGAAGTGGAGAAGATATGGAAATTCTTGAGGTCTACCCAGGCTTAAATTCTTGAGGTCTACCCAGGCTTTAAGTTTTGGGCTCACAAATTATATAGTGTATATACTTGGAGGCTTCCTCTTGTTCCAAGACTCCTTACTTATTTGTCGTTCCTCCTAATAATGGAAACTTCGCCTTCACCTCCCACGTCATCATTCCTTGTCATCATCCCACTTAGAATGACCTTCTCGATCTCTTGAAACACTTTTTGACCTGAGGTTAGGTAGCCTTAGGGGCTTAGCACATGGGAAAAAATGGGAAAAGCTGGTCCCAAGTGGTCCCATGCATATTTCTATCCTATTCCCATCCCACAAAAAAGGAACTAAGGATGGGTTTAGGAGGAAGAGGACACATGGCATCATTTCATGTGTTTAAGAGGTGGGGACCTTATGGAGACAAGGACACATGTCATCCTTCCATGTTTTTGAATCCCTAAAAAAGGGGAACCCATTCTGGCTGGCTGCCAGGGTCTAGAGGCCATGGTTCAGGATGGGAGAAAAAGTGGCTAGACCACTTGGTGTAGGATGGGAGTAATGATGACAAAAATATTCACATCCTAAACCCACGCTAGCCCCATCCATGTGCTAAGGCCCTTGATATTTGCCACTTTTTGCCATCGCTTCACTTGTTCCGTGAAGGACCTCGGGAATATCGATGCTCAATGGTGGCATATGGATGCCTCGATGGAGACGGGAATTTCGTCTCTCCACTCGGGCATTTAGGGGCTTGGGCTCTGATTTTGGCCTCAATATCCAATCCGCTCCCACAAACTCGAATTCTGACACCGCAGGCTCTCAGGAATGCTTGGAGGCTAGCATATATGGTACTCTAGCGCATCGCGGGAAAGCTCTCTTAGTGAAGGTTCAACAACTTTTAAAAGTAAAAATAATTTCTAGCATTTTTCAGATGTATTTTTCTTTCAAATTCTTTGATCGGTTGGTGTGTTGACTTTAGAGCATCTCTTTCAAATTTGGGTTTGCTTTTTTGGAAGTGCATTCATTCCGCCTCTCTCTACTCTTCCAAGTTTTTGTTAAAATTTGGACTTGCATTCATTGAACATTCCCTCTCTCTCCTCTTCCATTTCTCTCCATCTCTCACATTGGGCAAGGTTCACCTCTCTCTCTCTCTTCTCTCTCTCTCTTCTTTTTCTCTCTCTTGGCAGGCCACATGAATAAAATTCATCTTGTTGAATGTCTCAGTGCTAAAGAAAAACATTTTCATTGGAACACATTCCATATAAGATCCCCATTTAAGAGAATTCAAATTCATAGCCTTGAGTAAAATGTTTTTTGACTTTTTAAAGCAACACATGGAGGTTTGCTACAAGATTTATCCTTTTGAAAAATTTAATACGTCAAACCTTTAAAACTAGTCTTTTAGCTTTTCGGGCTATTGTATAAATGAGAATTAAATGGAATATTCCTATTTAAAATAAAAAACTTCCTACTTTTTAATCATAATTAAAAACACTATTGCACAGTATCATTGTAGAGGAAAAAAACATGCAAAAATGAGGCCAAAATTTAAGTGTAAATTTTCATCGCAATTTTGAAGATTGTTAATATTTACATAAATCTAGAAACCACAATACATAATTACAAAGTTGGGTGATTTTTTAGTGCAATAATATTCCAAACAAGCTGAATACATTCAAAAGGCCTGCCGTGGAAGCTGAGAAATAGAACAAAGTCCTGCCCTGGACTGGAAGTTGAGAGAGAGAAGAAGAAGAAGAAGAAGAAGAAGAAGAAGAACAGAGAGAGAGAGAGAAAGGGGGAGAAAACAATACGTGGAAATCCAAAGTAAAATAGCTTCAAAAAGACTTTCACTTCTCCAAGCTGCCTAGTCGTCAATAAGGCTTCCATGTTTCGACGTGTAGTTGGGCCACCAAAGACTTTTTAGTACAATGATATTCCAAACTCTGAAAAGGGCATCCTCTTCTGTATCAGCACCAATAATTTGATCCTGATCAAGCTCAATGCCATGATTCGACGATGATTCACAAGTGGATGATCCATCCTCCTCGGCAGTATCAATAATAACATTCTATTTGTCCTTCTTCAAGTTCAAGAAAGACTTAGTCGTGGATGGTTTTGGTCGTGTAGGTCAAGAATTTCATGAAAATAAGTATTCTTAAGGAAAGAATCATTGCATTTGTCGAAATTCATGGTCTATAGACTTCATAATTATTTGTTTCTTTTTTAACACTAGTTTGGTAGAAGGATAGAAAAAAGTCCTAAGACACTTTTATGTCATATTAAATTAGAATTATTTTAAGGCATTGATAAGGTATTGTGGGGATTTTATTATTATTGACCATATTAGCTTATGCGTGGAAGAAAACTTGGGATTATTGAATGGATTAGAACTCACACCTATAAGTCCTTTCAAATTGAGTTTTACCTAAAGATTTATGGTCAAGATGTCACCAAAATTTGAAGCTATTTTCTTCAATTTTAGATATGGCCACTTCTTAATTAGAATGAGTTTTTTCATGGTTTTAACTCCCATACTACATAGTCTAACAAGATGAATTTCATTCATGTGGCTTACCCTACATAGTGCAACACCATATTAGGAAAAGTGGAAAAATCCCAAGTCCGACTTTTTTGGCACTCACAATTTGATCCTAAAAAAGATAAAGTTTGAAAAAAACTTTTATCAAGATACATGGCATGAATTTGTGAAAAGCACTACACTCATTAGTAGACATTGAAGTTAGTACATGATCAATAAGTACAACATATCGCCAACAATCAATGGAAGCCAAATCCTTTTTTTGTTTTTGTCGAAAAATGCAGGTTTATATTAATATGGTAGAGTCAAATATATACAACTTCAAAATCATGCTCTGATCAAAATCCTTTATTAGTGCACTTAAATTTTAACTTTATTATACTAAAATTCACTTATATTTACTTGTTTTTTGTGCAAATTCAAATTGCAATGTAGACATTGCTTGGATGCTTGGAGATTTGCATTAATTTTTACTTTTTTAATACTAAAATTCTCTTATATTTGCTTGTTTTTAATTTTTATTTTGTATATTTGCGTGGATACATTTAATGTTTTTTCTTGCAAGAAAAGAAGAATGTTCTTTGCTTTCAATGTTTTTTTTAAATGCTCTTTCTTGCCTCTCACTTTGCTTCATTCTCAGCAATCCAAATTATTATATTTTCAGCATCACATTTAATATTTCTAAAGAACCACATCAATAGACATCCATATCGTTATATAATACACATGGAATAAATTTACACCATGAGTACATGTCCCTCAAGCTTTCAGACATTAAAAATAATTAACAAAGGCAACATCATGAGTCAATAAACTTGGACTACTTTACAATAACATCATCTACATCACTACTACACACGGATCCTATTGCGACATTTACGTACCGACGTTTAGCGCCCGCTTAGCGTTAATCGTCGGTATGAAAAGCAGGATTCATAAAGCGTCGCTATATAGCAACTTTTGCTAAAAGTCGCTATATAGAGACTTTTATAAAGGTTGCTATATAGCGACTTTTAAGTGTTGCTATATAGCGACTTTTAAGTGTCACTATATAGCGACTTTTAAGTGTCACTATATAGCGACACTGATATACTATTTTATAGCGATGTTTTCCAGAGAGGTTTTTTTAAAATATAGGCCTTAAAAGTTAGTTTTTTCTAATGATAAATTTTTTTAAATTTTCATACATGTTTGAGCTCATAGAGAATAAAAAAATGAGAGCATGTACATTAAGCCTTTGAAGCTCATATATTCATGTCCAAGTTTGAGATGAGAAAAATCAATTAAGAGCATTTACATCAATTGTTTCATCTTGAGCCAAGTCTAAGGCGCCAAACAAGTCTATCTCCAACTCTATACCAAGTTGATCTCCTATATCATCATCGTACTCTAGCATCGTACGTTCACCTAAAAGTATTTGATCATCTTCTTCAATAAAGTGTGGTGATTCTTGATGATTGTTGTCTTCTTCCTCAATATCGTGATCTCCATCTTCCTTCCGTGCGATGTCATTACGCGCATCTTCCTCTTGGCTCATATGGTGATCTACATCTTCTTTGCTAGATTCATCAATTGGATCCAGCATTGGTAGTGGCATCTCCATATCCACATCTCGATCTTCAAAAATTTTCTTACTTCATGGTGCAACTTGGATCACGTACCACCATCTTGGATCAGAACGATCCGGATGAAAAACCACCTATATTGAAGATGGGTGCCAAATGTCGTCAATTATATATATGAAATTATGCTCAAGTACATGTAGCAATGGACTTTAAAAACGAAAGCTTTGATTAATTAAATCATTAGTATGCACCTGCTCACAGTGCTCGGGAAGAACAAAAGTATCACTTTCATCGGTCCAATGTTTGGTGGAGTCTTTTGCAAAGAGACCGCTACTATCTTTTCTCACTGTTGCATGGGGACCGTTGTAAATAGTTCTAAACCATTTTACATCAAGCATGAAAATACTAAATCGTCTGAAATCAATTTCATAGATGTCGCTTATGGTTTCACAATAATCCAACTATGAGGAGAGAAGATTGGTATCTGAAGCACTTGCTCGGCTATCTTGTGTGAAGCTAGCCATGACTCCACAATCATACATGACTCTCTTTGAATCGATGCGTTCCACGCGAAAATGTCGTCCATATGACCATAATGCACTGTACTTTTTGTACTGTAAAAGAGCATCATTAAAACAATGAAGATGCATCTATTTTATAGCATATATTGCTACAAATAATGACTTAATTACGTCAAGAGGTAAGAAACTTACATGCACCATACATCCAGATGATAGCTCTCGCTCGCGCTCGTTTATTGTCTCTCCATCACGTTCGGCTTTACGTAGAGCCAATTGTAGCCAATCAAGTGACATGTGAGTAGGGAGAAGAGCCAGATCCCGTGGATATGGTTGTGATCACCTGTACATTACTCTGAATCTCGTCCTTGCATTTATTCTTTCTGCTTTGGCCACTTCATATCTCTCAATCCACTTCTGCATCTCAGGGATATTGAGGATACAAAACTTATTGAATTTCTCCATTTTCTCTTCGCTCATCTTTCTTTCAATTCCTTTTCCTTGGGCAACCTCGCCAACGATGCGATCATCATCCTTGTTATGCCAAGCTTGCGGCATATCGAGATCCGTGGATGCAAGAAACTCTCTGATATATACTAATGACTCTTACACAAGCCATCCCTCTACCATGCTTGCTTCCGGTCTTGCTCTTTGTCTTACAAATCCCTATAAAGTTTTCATAAACCACTCGAGAAAAAACATCCATCGACTATGAACGGTACCTGCTATAGCCACCTCATCAACTATGTGCACAAGCAAGTGGACTTGAGTTGTCATAATGCTCGAGGGAAAGTGCTTCTCAAGCAAGCATACGGATTCGATGGATTCCACCCTAGCCTTCTCGATGCTCGATATAGAGATCTCTTTTTGAGATATCCACCTATTTCACATGTCCATGTAAGATATTTTCATAATCAGTCTACAGATTAATCAGCTTAAATTGAAGAAAATACATTCAATGCGATTTGATAGTAAGCATACCTCACAATACCACAGATCTTGAATATAGCATTTCTAACATCTTCTTGTAAGCACCCTTTTATTGTAATTGGGAGGATGAACTATCAAAGCAACAATGAAGTCATGTCAACAATATAACATAATAATAATCACGCTAATGCATCACGATTATCGGTACACTAATTCTACTTAGAATACCTGTAAGACCTTGTGCCAATCATGGGACTTGAGCCCACTAAGCTTATTGTCCTTTGAAAATGCTCCTTTCAAGCAATGCATGTACCCTATTGGTGTTTGAAAAGAGGCAATGTCTGCCTTGACCACTGCCTCCTCCCTCGTAGAGAGGATCCACATTGCTTTCGGGAGGACAACTTTTCTTGAAGCATGCACTTGGGGCCACAAACGAGACATCCTATTCATAGCACGCAAGTCTTCTCACACTCCTCTCGAGTCCTTGGAACCAACCAAGTGTGCCCAAATAGTAGCCCCTACATTCTTGAAGATATGCATGGGATCCAAGAGATGATTGATTTGTAACTGACCCCAATAAGGAAGCTCGTGAAAGATCGATAGCCTCTTCATACCAGGAGGAGGTTCCTCTCCATTTGCCCTCCCCAATCTTGAATCCAGTCACTTGCCTTCAAATATGATGGTAGTGGATCAAGCCGACCTCCACGTGCGAGATGGTCGAGCGGAAGGTATCGAGCATGACCTTCATAAACATTTTTCCTCATATGTTTGGAGTAGCGTGCAAGCGATTTCAGAGCCGGTCCACAAACAGGACAAGCATGGTACCCACTTGTAACAAGTCCTGCACACGTGCATGAATGTGTTAGTACAAGACATGCATGCGAAAGAGAGTAAAAAAAGCATAATCCCTCATTGTACATGTAAAAACACAGCCATGTACCTGCGCACTCTCCATATCCTGGGTAGTCATGCATGGTCCACATCAAGATACCCCTGACCAAAATATCATTGGTAAGTCTAGGAGCTCTGGAAATATCAAAGACCTACACTCCTCTCCATAATATCTATAACTCCTCTATCAAAGGTGCCATGTACACGTCCATGTTTTTTGCCTTGTACTTTCTTGGCACAAGTAGTGCAAGCATGAGGTGTCCCTTAAATTTTATTGTTAGCCATGGTGGGATATTGTAATTCACCATGACTATGGGCCATGTCGACCAAGATGTCAAGCATAACCCGAAAGGATTCACGCCGTCCATGGCTAGCCCAAGATGTAAGTTGCGTGGCTCTCTCGCAAAGTCCGGCCATTGATTATCTATGTGCTTCCAAGCTGCATAATCTGTGGGAATCCTCAATGTGTCATCAGTGGACCGATGAGATGCATGCCATGTCATCAACTCTGCTATGGATTTGCATCAGAACATGTGTTGTATTCTTGCAATGATGGGAAAGTGTCTCAAGACCTTTACCAGTATCCGCTCACCTTGCAAGTCATCTCTATATCGTTGTTCCCCACACTTTGGACAACTAGCCAAATCTCCATGCTCACGACGAAAGAGAATACAATCATTACGGCAAGCATGGATGGTATCATAATCTAAACCCACTGTTGTTAGCATGTTTTTCACTTCATCTCTTGATGCGGGCATGGTATTTGGTGCAGGCAACATCTTCTGGAGCAACCTATGACATTGTATTTCTCTTCCTTCTCTTTCTCCTTGTCTCCTCAATCTCCTCCTTTCCTTGTCTTTGCTACCATCAGTCCTCCTTACTCATCAAGGGATCTCTCCTATCAAATCACAGCTGTCGGAGAGATAATAGAAGATAGAAAGGGCAAAGCTGTGATGGCCACCATGAGGAGGTTGATGAGTCATCACTTCAAGAGCGGCATTGCTACCGATTGGCGGTATCAAGATGGCCAAAAGAAGCACGCGGTCATCGATGAGTTAAAACAAAAATATCCTAACCTGCCAAATTGGGAGTTTAATGAGGATTATATGCGAGAGCGCATGGGTTTGGTCTTGAAGCATCGTAGATCAACCTTGCATACTTCCATCACAAAGAGGTTGGCTAAACCCAGCTAGGCAAACAAAGCTGATTGGAAGTACTTCAAGAAGCAAAATAGGGACCATCCTGAATTGTTCAAGGGTCAGAGGATGGCTGTGAAGAGACGGCTGGACGTCGTAGGTACTTCGCACTTTGGTGCAGGTGGACGATTGGGGTTCGAGGTAATCGTGGTAAGTCTACTTCTTCTCATTTAATGTATTGTTCTATTTGTTTTACTATATATTACATGCACTTTTGCTAGCTCTAACTCTCGTAAATTGGATCCACAGAAAGCTGCGATGGGTCATCTTCCTACAGATGCAGAGATGCGACACACATTTTGGATAGGAACAAAGCCGTGGTTTATTGAGCAAGAGGCAATGGGAGCGATGGTCGATTGGGCTGAGGTGGCTGCTCACATGGTATAAGTATACTCCTACTTGTAATCTCACTTTTTAAATTGTTTTATTCTTTAAGTTCCAATCTAATTTTCGATTTATATGGTTCACTCTTAGGGTCAAAGCTTAGGCGTCCCATCATCGGAGGTGAGCGACCAACAGGGCCAAGGATCAGACGCACGTGACGAGGATGAGGGAGAAGACATAGCTGACGAGGACCAAGGAACAGGCCAACAAGACGAGGATGATTCAGATTCGGATGAGTAGTAGTGGTAGTAGTGGTAGTAGCATTTTCTTTGCCCTGTATGTCATTTTGTATATCCGCTCGTTTGAGCAATTTTGTATCGCCCTTTCGAAAGGGTAATTTTGTTACAAACAATGTTGTATATGTCCGACATGTATATGCTTTTGTTGCTCATCATTTCACAAGAGCAATTTTGTATCACCCTTTTCGCAAGGGAAATTTTGTTATAAAAAAACTTTGTTTTGTAATTACAAAAAAAAAAAGGATTAGTGGGGCTAAACAGGGCCATAGCAAGCCCTGTTTAGCCCCACTAACCCTTTTTTTTTAGTTCTGTTAATCATCGCTATATAGCGACGTTTACCAGTGTCGCTATATAGTGACGATTAACAGTGTCGCTATATAGCGACGTTTGTCATCGTCGCTATATAGCGATGCTTTATAGTGACGGTTCTTTTCCGACGCTTTTAGCAACTCTTATAGTGATGTTTGCACCTGTGAAATTTCTTTTTTAAAATGTAAAAAGCATCGGTATTTTTGTCGAAAAATGGCCTATGACTTGTAGTGCATGGTTTACAATGAATCTATAGACTTTTGTGATACTTCCTGTCAACGATGTGATCCATTAGAGTTAGATTGAATCTCTAATTCCTTAATAGACTATGGTGCTTTTGGAGTGGCCTCAATCTCTTCTTCCTCTACAAGTTGTGATGCTTTGGGTGTGGATGCTTTGGGCGTAAACTGTATCTCCAACTCTTAGCTCTGCTAGAAGCTGTGATGCTTTTGGAGATCTAATCATATGCTGTGTTGCTTTGGGTATAGACCGAATCTTGTCTACTTCAATCACATGTTGTTTCTCAATTATAGCAATTAGATCTTGAATGGTCTCAGCCATAAATGCATGTAGATCGATCTATGTATATTCTTCCATTGAGGGATGTGAGTTTCATTCAAAAATTTCATTGTGGACTACCACGCAGTTGTAACCCACTCTTCACCTACAACTGTGCCCATCATTTTGCTCCACTGCTATGCGTTTTTTGAAATCTTTTGTGTCTACTAAGTTACCTTGGTGCTTCTTGATTTCTCTGATAGTAGATACCAACTTAGGTGCCGATCTACCCATCAAACACATAAAAGGACTGAGTGTGTATATTGCATAACTTTTAACAACACATAACATGGAAGTGACAACTTATAAAGAGAATACTTACATTAACAATGAGCCATGAAATCCTGCATTTGAAATGACAAAGCAACATTTTTCGTCTTCAAGGTCCCAAACCACCAAACTCCAATGTGAGTTGCATGATTAATTAAGAATAATTATTATTTGACATAGTCTTATCAATGAAAGAGTAACAAATAATTTTGTAATGCTACTTACACCTCGTTATATGCCATAAAGATGACTCGCATGCCATCCAAATGTAGAGGTTGCAACTAGGCACAAACATCGGCTTTGGTCTTTGTCTTATCGCTAAGTACAGAAGAAAGAAGAGAATCTAGCATATATATACAATTTTGTACTGATCTAGGAAACTATGACATAACCCTATTGCACACACAAATAAATGAACATTAGCTCATTAGATTCAATCAAAATACTAAAGTATCTAGCCAAAGAAAAGTTTGTATCAAACCTGAGGATGGCCATCATTACTTTGTCTCAATAACCTCTTCCAAAGGATTGAAATCTCCTCTCTACCAAATGACAAGTATTGAGGTTGCTTCCCTAACATTAAATGAGCTTCCTAATTCCTTCAATGTAGCTACATTTGCAGAATTGATCTCTGTAATAGCTAATATCCTTTCTTCATGCTTCTTCAGCTCATCTGTACTTGCAATATAGACCAAAAAGTTGTCAACTTTATAGGCTTCATCTAAATCAACTATCTAAAACTTGGAGAACTTACACTATTGCCTTAACTGCGAATTTTTTTGGGCATCAAGTCCTTTAACAATATGAATGTATGTTAGTAAAGCATTGGAGTTAGTACAATTCTTTGAAGCTTATGAACATTGTGTTATTTTCACTGCCATGCTATTTTAAAATAAAACTTGATGCTAATTCTTATGAGTGATAGGAAAAACTTATAAAGTAGCACCACTTATAGAGAAATCCGATATATAATTGAGTTTGACAAATGGGATCATGTCTTACTTTTTCTCTTACTTCCATGTTATCTTTGCCAATCTTCCAAATGGCGAAGATAAATTCTCGCAATTCTACCCGTAATGTATCGACCCAAGAATTTAAGTCATTGATCCCTTAAGATTGCTTCCTTATCACTCATTGAATCCACATTATGCATTGATTGTGTTGTTCTGCATACAGTTGGTGCTAGTTTTCTTATTAACTGCTTCATTTGTTTTTTTCATCATGGTTTGAAAAATTCGATGGTTTTATCCCCTTGTCTAAGGAAGAGTAACTTTCTTCCCAAAATATTTTCGGAGGAGGAATACCGCTCCATTAATTTTGAAAATGCTTGATAACACTCTCAAAGTATCCATACAAGGGATGACCTAGTGTCAATCACAACAACACAAAGTAACTATAGACGTGCTTGATAGATGCGCAAAATAGCAGGCATGTCTATAGGCGTTGCTTGAATAGAGAAATTACGGGTGTGTTTAATAGCGCATCTAATAGCTCATCTATTTGCACGTGTATTAACACGCACGTCTACACTGAGAAAATACGGGCCCGTCTAACATTGCGTTTATCAACGCGTCTATTTGCACATGTATTAGCACGTCTATTGGCACGTTTACACTAGGAATTAGACGCGTATTTAGATGCGTATTTAGATGCAAAATAGAGAATAAAGAAAGTGAGATTTTGGTGTACATCATTGCTTTCCAAACATTGCCCATGATTATCAAAGCACATAATTTTAACAAAAACATTAATGCTTTTTTGCAAGCCCACATATACAAGAATTAAGTGAGGTGAGGAGAATGAGACAATATGTAAAATAGTTTTGCCAATATCAATGATGGGCTATGGTTTAATCTCCTCCTCAATGAGATCAACCCTTGCCAAACTATCTACTTCAAAATCCAAACAAGTGTTTGGATCTACAAATACATTCAACCCACTACTACTTGTGCTACTCATGTGCTCATCGAAATCAACATCACCAATGGTAGGCTCGTCCTCATGGGTAATGGCCTCAGTATCTGTATCTCCTATCTCATGATCATACTCCTCTCTCGTATCATGGTCATCATCACATCCATGCCATGATCATCCTCCATATGCTCCATATTAGTAAATGTACTATACATCACTTTGGAACGTGGCATAATAGGTATGACATGCCACCATCTATTATTATCCACCATTGGTTGATAGACAACCTAATTCAAACACAAATACAATCATGTTATTTTCCTTGCATCAAATATTTAAAAGCGAGTATTTTTATATGTGTGCACAGTACCTGTTCACATTGTTGCGGTAGTATGTGTGCACAGTACCTGTTCACATTGTTGCGGTAGTACTAGTGTGTCCTTCCTACTTTGCCAAAACTTTGTGGAGTCAATAGTTACAAAGCTGCTTGCATGGCATTTGATTGTTGCGTTAGGTCCTCTGTCCACCACATCCTTAAACCACTTTACATCCAAAACATACACAAAGAAGCGTCAAAAGTCAAGCTTAATAATATCTTGGATTATGCCACAATAATCATCCATGGCTCCATTGGCTCCCTCAAAGCCAGCAATGACGCCGCAATCTTGTGTGTTTCTCTTATCATCAATCCGTTGTGTTTGAAAATGCTTGCCCTCACACCATATAGCATTGAACATAGTACACTATACCAAGAAAAAATCAATTAAATAAGCAATCTAAATTATTGAAAGCTCCTAACTTATGCATAACATTCTATATACCGACCTTGCTCATGCATCCCCTAGCATACTCCCATTCTTCCATTGTGATATGCATCCCCTCATCTTTCTCTGCTTTCTCCATTTCATCAAGTAGCCAATCCACATGAATATCCTTTGGAAGTGCTCTTAGATACTGGGGGTATGGCACACGAGATCCGTGGTGTGTACGAAAGAGGGCCCTTTCTTCTTGTTTTCTTGCCTTTGCATCCTCGTATCTTGTCACCCATCTTTTCATCACATCACTATTAAGCACACAATAGAGGTTGATACTATTCTGCAACTCCCTGTCTATTACATTGTTGCGTCCTTTCCCTTGAGGCACAATAGAGGTCATCGTTAGGTCTTCATCATCTCTCCATGGTTGTGGGAGAGAGCTATCCACATCAACAAGAAACTTAGAAATATATACAAGTGACTCTTGTACCAACCAACCCTCGGAGGTCTTGCATTTTGTCTCACGAAGCCCTTCAAGGTCTTCATGAAGCGCTCGAGGAAGAACAACCATCGTGCATGTATAGTACCGCATATAGCAATCTCATCCACCAAATGCACTATAAGATGTAGTTGGCTTGTGAGAATAGAATGTGGAAATGTCTCCTCCACTAAACAAACCACCTCCACTGACATCTCAAGCATTCTCAAGCGTGGTGGGATCTATTTCCTTTGAGCTCACATACCTAGAAATGAAAAAGTACACCATATTAGCAATATGAACACCTTGCGTGGAGCATTGATATGCATCATATTTTGTATCATGTAAAGTACCTCACAAGCTCGCCCATCTTGTAAATACAATCCTTCATGTCCTTCGATGCACTACGTGAAATGCTAGTAGGTAGTATGAACTAAACCCACGAGGAGGTAATTGATTAGTTGCTTATAATTATTCACTCACAAATTTGAAAGGAAAAAGATATTATGCACATAAAATACTTACTTAGAGAATCTTGTGCCAATCATGAGATTATAAGCCATATAATTGCTCTACACCTCTTTTTTTGCTCTTTGTAAAGGCTGTTGAGAGTTCACGCTTAACATCATGTGATCATGTGTGCATAGCACCATCACGTGATCATATGTGCATAGCACTAACCTTATAGAGTGCTATAAAGGAGAGGGTTAGATCCCCTAACCCTAACCCTAAAAGGGTTTGTATATATTCTATTTTTTCAAGTAAATCTAGTGTATAGTTAGTGTGCTCTCTAGCTATGCCCTCTCTCCTCATCTCCACTCTTCTCCTCTCCCCTCTTCATATTTTGTCATGGTATCAGAGTTCCCTTGTCTTCCGCTGAGACATTGAGATTCTTGAGAGTGTGAGAGAGATTGTGAGATTAAGAGTTCTCTTGAGTGATTGTGAGATCCTTCCCTTCACTTCCATTGAGAGAAATTTCCATCCATTTGAGAGAAAATTCCATCCATTTTCTATAAGAGATTTCCGTTCATTCTTCGGTGAGAGTGTGGTTCTTCATAGTGTGAGAGATTTCTGAGAGTGATTTCCATCTTTGAGAGCTTCAAGAGAGACATTTCTGAGTTTTGTAAGGTACTCTGATTGTGAGAGAGACACGGAGAGATCTTGTTCTTCATTTTGAGAAGTTCTTGAAAGGTTTGAGGACTACTGAAGCCTGCAAATCTTCAAGAAGCAAACTCCAAGAGCTATCTTCAGTAAGCAACCCTGCGACTTCGGCTTTGCAGTCCTCAGCTACAATCCTCAGCTACAATGTAGTCCTAAGCCTCTTCTATATCTAAAACGACGAGCCTACAACTCGTAGTAGTAGTGCTCCATACAGCCGCATCAACGCCATCGTAGCTCCTTATGAGCCTCCAACTTCGACCATCGTGCTAGCAGTGACTTCTCCTTCAATCAACAGTTGCCCTCATCGCTCTTTACAACCCAACTTGTTGTGTTGCTCAACTGCTGCTCTCTAGTCTTCTTCAGCACCAGCTGGTCTCTAAAGTTGCAGGCCTCGATCACCATCTATGATCTCCAAATGCCAACGACTACCACTAGCTCCAGCCTCGACTAGCTCTAGCATCGACTGCCACTAGCTCAATGCCAATGCGGTTGGGAGGAGCTGAGATCGTGCTCAATGCCAACAACTATTGTTGCTGTCCACAGTAGCTACGGCATCCAGACCTCCAAGCTCTACAAAACTACCTGGACCAACGGACTCCGAGAGCTCCCGTCAACACTCCAGCACCCAATGCCTAGTGACCCCGCACAGTGCTAGGCTCCAACTCCTAGCCACCACCAACAATAAGCAGTGCTCAAGCATATCCGGCTCCTTTAGCAGCTCCCGTCGCATCCAGCCTCGTTCCTCGCAATCAACACCTCTGAGAGCCGACCCACAGTCCAAGCCATGGGCTCACTCTAGCGCTACCGAATCCAAGCTGCAGCCATCGCCATAGCCATAGCTAGAGCTCACGGGCTCCCTCTTCAACAGAGCTCCAACTGCGCTCTCCAATGGAAACGACGATGAAATCTCCGAGATTCCGTTCGGCTTCTCCACGTAGCGACACGTGGCAAAGAGGGAGGATACCCCTTATCCTCAATCTTACCACACACTGAGGTGTGGTCAGCCAAACGACACGTGGTAGATTAGATTTCACTTCAGTTGAATGGTATAATCAAGTTAACCTCGGTTGAGGTGCGGTCAACCAAGTGACACGTGGCCCGTATGCCACATCATCAACTATTCCACCTAGCCATGTCAATAGCCCCGTGAGGCTACCACATCACCCTGCCAGCTCAACTGCCATGTCACTTGTGCCACATCATCAACCACATCCGCACTGACTTGTCATCTAGGCCACATCATTAGTGCCATGTCATTAGTGCCATGTCATCTTGCCACATCATCAAGCCATGTCATCATTGCCATGTAACCTTTGCCACCTCAGCACTGCCACCTCAGCAGTGCCACCTCAACAGTGCCACCTCAGCATTGCCACCTCAGCTGTCCAGTCAGCACTGACCCCTGCAGGCACAGTCCCTTGCCAGGCACACTGTGCACACACTGTGTGCACACACTGCATGTGCACACTCCTGCCACCTCAGCACAGAGCTTCACAGGCACACCTCTTGCTACATCATCATTGCATGTGACTCATAGTGACACATCATCATTGAGCACCATTTGCACTCCTTTTGCCCCTCCACCTAGATCAACTCATATTTCTTGATCCAGGAAGAATTTGAGGGCACTCCAAAAAGGAAAGTCGCTCGTTCTTTTATGCTCTACGCGATCGTGACATCATGTACACATTTTGGTGCAAGTTACACTCACATTTGAGCCTCACCGACAAAACCACTTCCTTCACGCACATTTGCCTCTACATTGATGCATCTGACCCAGCACTTAAAAAGAACAAAAGAAAAGGAATTATTTGCTGTTCTTTCATCGATCGACGGTTGGTTTAGATCTAGATCAGAGTAGACTAGATCGCCATAGAGGGGATGCTTCGAATTCCCCAAGTTGCCAATCTAAGCCATGCCCGAAATTCCCAACTAGTACCTACTCAAAGTCAGGCCATACGCTCACATCCGATTTCACATCATTACATTACTTGAAACCTTACGTTCATCAGTTCATGAGTAGACTTCAGAGTTCAGAGAAATCTATATTGATTCAGTGGGCAGATAGCACTTGATTTCACACACACATGCCACCATTGTAAAGCCTATTTGGCTATCTCATGGCATCGTGCACATCATTTCAGCCTTGTAAAGCCTCTTGGCTATTCCCGGCATCATTGCTACAAGCCTTGTAACATAGATCAGATTTTATATACTGCATTTCTATCTTCACCGATGGTACAGAGATTTCACTTGGTATCTTCAGTGTATTTGCAGTTGATTCATACAGAGATTTCAGGACACTTTTTTGAGTACATTTTTTGCACCATGTCGACTAGCAACCTCAATTCGGAGGCATCTGCTAAGTTAGACAACTCCAATTACAGTACATGGAAATACCAAATGGAGACCATTCTTGTGCTTCAGGACAAATGGGAGTATGTTGATGGGTCTACACCTAGACCATTGGCCGAGCCAGCCACCAGTAGCTCTACTTCATCTGTTGTCACAGCACCAGCAACGGGATCTACATCAGGATCTACATCTACACAAACAGTTTCCACACCAGTAGCAGATCTTGCCATTGCCCAAGCTCAAGCAAAATGGGATAAGAAAAACAAGTATGCCTATCACCTGATCAAGCAAAATGTGCAAGATGTTATGCTAGGACAACTCAACACAGTCAAGACATCAAAAGAAGCATGGGATATGTTTGCCGCTCTCTACGAGTCCAAGAACACATCCAGGATTCTCACCCTGAGAAACCAAATCAACCAAAGTTTCCGCAACAGCAGTGAAACCGGTCATGCTTATGTACTCTGCATAAAAGACTACAACAATCAACTTGCAGTAGCAGGAGAGACTATGACCCCGCAAAAATGGTTCAAGTAATCCTGAATGGACTAGGAGAGGGATACGAGAATCTAGTCCAGAGTATTGCCATCCAACAGCAAATTCCGACACTGGAAGAACTTCAGTCAATCCTACTTGGTGAAGAACTCAAGACTCACGCCATTCAAGCACGTAAAGAGGTAGATCATACTAGAAAAGTAGTCATCATCAACAAAATCAAAGTCAGCGTCAGCATCAGCATCAACATTAGCATCAGCATCATCCTTAGCAAAATTACAATCAGCAAAGAGGAAATCATTCCAACCGAGGAAGACTTCAAGGACGAGGGTTTGCATCCACCAATGTGTCAAACATTCAGTGCAACTACTGACACAAGTTTGGACACTATGAAAGAAGAGATTGCTGCAAGAAGCAGTATGACCAAGGCAGTCAATCCAATAGTAATCGAGGGAATTCCCGAGGAAAAGGAAATCATCGTGGTGGACATTCTAGTCACAGTCATTTTGCAAGTGAACATGGAGATATGTCTCTTGCAAGTGAGGAATTGCATCAGACTAATACAATGCACCTAGACACTGATTTTAATCCCAAAGAGGATTTCAACTATCAAGTCGACCAAGTGGAACAGGATCCTTGGTACATCGAGAGCAGTGCATGATCTCACATGACAAATCATCAAGAATGGTTCACAGAAATGAAGCCATTAGAAGGGCATAAGAATGTCATCTACACAGCAGATAATACACCGAATCCAGTTCAAGGGACAGGTGTTATCCCTATGAACAATTTCACTGGTACAAAAGGATTAGTCAAAGATGTGCTCTATGTTCCGAAGCTTAGCAAGAACCTTTTGTCAGTAGGTTAAATGACGAAACACAACTACAAAGTCATTTTCAATGGTGATGAATGCACAATCAGAGACAAATCTAAAAGATGTCAGCTAGTAGCAAAACGTGTCAAGGAAGGACACTTATATAGAATGCTAGCTACATTACCAGATAAGCATGCCATGTCAGCTCAAATGCAACAGATGCCACTATCTGCAAAATGGCACAAGAGATATGGTCATGTCAACTTCAAGTAGTTGTTAGATCTCAGGAATCAGAATATGGCAATTGGGATTCCAAAGCTACAGTTTCTTGGAAAAGTTTGTGAAGCATGCTGCTTCGGCAAACAAAAGTGAACCAACTTTGTCAGAAGTACCTCTCGTGCACGAGGTATTATTGATTTGATACATAAAAATGTATGGGGTTATGCCCAGACCCACAACATCAATGGTTCACTTTACTACTTGACCTTCATCGATGACTACAACAGATATTGTTGGGTCTACTTTCTGAAAGAGAAATCTGAAGTGTTTTCGAGATTTCAAGAATTCAAAGCCATGGTAGAAAACGAGACAGGCAAAAAGATCAAGGTCATGAGATCAGACAGAGGAGGTGAATACATGCCTTCAGCTTCATGAACTTTTGCAAAAATCATGGCATATGAAGACAATTCACATGTACAGATACTCCTCAGCAGAATGCAATAGCTGAAAGGAAGAATGGAACTTTAGCAGGCAGTGCTAGAGCAATGTTTAGTGAAAAGCATCTTCCGAATCAGTATTGGGCAGAAGCAATAGCTATAGCAAACTATTTGCTTAATCAGCCTCCTACCGATACAAGGTATGACTCCTTATGAAGCATTACTGGACATAAGACACGCATTGGGCATCTCCACATATTTGGTTGCATAGCATATGCCCACATACATGATGATCATTGCAGGAAATTAGATGCGACATCATGCAATTGCATCATGGTTGGCTACAGTGAGGCTACAGTGAAGAAAGCAAAGCATACAAATTGTATGATCCCATCAACTGCAAAGTCATTATCTCCAGAGATGTAATCTTTGATGAGGAATCAGAATGGAAAACCTCACCTACACAGGAGATAGAAGCATCAACTTCACAGTCATCTACAGAACAAATTGATGAAGAAGAGCAAGAACTGCCAGCAACACCCCAAGCAGAGCCACAGCAACTTAGATGATCTACTAGGGAAAGCAGACCACCAGCTAGATTGACATATGCTCAGAGAGGCAAAGCAATTCAGGTGGAAACCACCAACTATGCTCTTATGACTACCATCATGGCTATAGAAGAGCCAGTGTACTTTGAAGATGTAGTAGACAAGCCAGAATGGCCAACTGCTATGAATGAAGAAATGGATGCTTTGTATAAAAATAACACTTGGGAATTATGTGACCTTCCACCAGGAAAGAAGGCCATAGCAAGCAAATGGGTATACAAAGCGAAGTACAATCTAGATGGCAGTATTCAGAGATACAAAGCTAGATTAGTTGCAAAAGGATTTGCACAACAATATGGTCAAGACTATGATGAGACTTATGCTCCAGTAGCAAAGATGGATTCCATACGGTTCTTGATATCACTAGAGACACTCAGCAAATGGAATGTGTATCAGCTCGATGTCAAGAATGCATTTCTCAATGGTTATCTAGACGAGGAAGTCTACATGCAACAACCAACAGGTTATGTTGAACCAGGAAAGGAGAACAAGGTTTGCCATCCCAAGAAAAGTCTCTATGGCTTAGAGCAAGCACCCAGAAGTTGGTACAGCAGAATTGACAAGTATTTTGCTGATTTGATATACAAGAACTCCAATTCCGATCATACTCTCTACTACAAAGTTCAAGGGGAAGACATTACTATTGCACGTTGGCCATGATACTCTGAAACATTTTTGTAAACAACCTGACTTGAGAGGCCGCCAAGCTAGGTGGGCAGAACTCATGTAGGAGTTTAACTTGACAATTTGGTATCGAAGGGGGAAGGACAATAAAGATGCTGATGCGTTGTCATGCATTATGCATAATATGAGTTTCATGGTATTAGAGAGTGCTCTAATGACTGAGATTAGAGAAACTCAAAAGGTGGACAAGTTCGTCCAAAGCCTTTGGCCTAAGGCTCATGTGATCGAACCCGAGGAAAAGGATGACCTGACATCCAGAAAAGGCCAAACTTATGCAAGATATACCATAAGAGATGGTATGTTGAAAAGAAATGGCAAGGTAATAGTACCTAATCAAAATGATCTCAGGCAAAGATTCATTCAACAATGCCATAATAGCCCATGTGCGGAACATCCACGAGTCGAGAAAACATATGATCTCGTGAAGCAAGATTTCTTTTGGCCAAAAATGAAAAAACGTATTCATGAATATGTGACACGTTGTTTTTCGTGTCAGGTAAGTAAGGCAGAGCAGATGAAGCCACTCGGACTTTTACAACCTTTGGAAATACCACTAGGTAGGTGGGAGACCATTTCCATGGACTTTATTGTAGGTCTCTGCCTACGATACAAGGTAGATATGATTCTATCCTTGTGATAGTTGATTGTCTTACCAAGATGGCTCACTTCATTCCAACTAGAGAGTCTGTTAGTGCTCCGCAAGTGGCAGATTTGTTTATTAAACATATATTTCGTTTGCATGGATTACCCAAATCCATAGTGTCAGACAGGGATGTCAAATTTACCAGTCATTTTTGGACTGCACTGTTTGAGACACTAAGGATTGAGTTGGGAATGAGTAGTGGGGATCATCCAGAAATGGATGGTCAGACGGAAAGAATCGACCAAATTTTAGAGGATATGCTTAGAGCATATGTGTCATTGAGGCAACATTCATGGGACAAGTGGTTGCCACTGTTAGAATTTTCATACAATGATAGAAAACATTCCTCTACAGGGTTCAGTCCGTTTGAGCTAAACTATGGTTATAGACTAGCGAATCCAACTACAGTTGGAGTACCTCAGAAAGTGCCTAGTGCTACAAACTTTGTGGTTCAAATGTGGGAGATGCTAGCACTTGTGAGAGCTAACATGTGCCAAGCTATGGATAGAGCTAAGGTGTATATGGATGAAAACAGATCCATTAGAGAATTTAAGGAAGGAGAAAAAAGTTTTTCTTAGAGTTCCTTCGCACTCTAAGTCTTTGATTGCAAGAGAGTGTGCTAAGTTATCACCCCGATATTGTGGGCCGTGGAATATTGGGCCATGGTTAATTCTAAAAAGAATAGGCAAGGTAGCCTATAATTTAGAATTGCCACAGGGTTGTAAGGTGCACCCAGTGTTTCATGTTTCTCGTTTAAAGAAATTTTTGCATACAGGTGACTCACTAATCAAGAATGTTGATTTGTTTCATGAGATAGAGGATAATGCAGGACGCAAACCAACAAGAATCCTAGACCGAGAAACAATGCAAGTATGCAATCGGAAGATACCCACGGTGTTGGTTGCATGGCATGGTTTACCTCCATGAGAAGCTACCTGAGAATCCGTATACCAGTTATAGAGAGTGTTCCCAGACTTTATCATGGAGGACACTGATGTGTGAAGAGGGAAGGAATGTTACACTCAAGTTGAGGCAACATGACCTCGGAAGGGTCAGTCGGCATTTTCCTTTAAAGGATCAATGTTTGTATTATATTTATTTGAGCTTCATGTAAATGATAAAAAAGGAATCAAGGTCAAGGTCTTTGGTGAGGGTGACATGACACAAGACTAGGTGGATCTAAGGCTAAGGGGTCTAAGTTGCCAAGGGGCAAATGATTTCAATGATATCCCAAGAGAGGGGTAAATGATGCATTTAGGAGGTACCCTAGAATGAAGACATGTAGGATACTAGATCCATCTAGGGAATTGGGGCTCAGTGGAACTTTGCAAGTAGGAGCTTTCACGTAAATTTTTAGACTTTGATGAGTTTGCTACCACCAAGGTTGGCTGGGAGGAAAGTGTGTGTGCCTATGCCCATGATTTACAGAGAAAAATAGGCGTTAATAGTTTATATACATAAGACTGCATTTCCCCTTCTTTCTTTCCTACTGCCTCTTCCCACCTTGTAGCTTGCTCCAGCCGGTTTCCTTGTAGCCTGTTGGATAAAGATTGGACTAGGAGAGTGTTTTTGCATTCGTGTCAATTCTTGGGTGCTTCTCAACATCCTTGCAGCTAGTGCTTGAACTAACAGCTCATTTTGCCGCTCTCACCTGGCTGCTGAGCTCTACTGGTCATTTTCATAGTTCCGGATCCTTAGCACATTTTATTTCTTCCTGCTTCCTATGCGAGTTGCAGCTCCCTTTGTGGTTTGGTTCCTTGCCAATCCTGGTCACCTTTTTATGGCCTATTTGGTAGAGCTTTGAGCAGCCCCTTCTTCCCAAGCCCTGGGTTGCCCTCTATGTGGATCTTGGTCCTCTTTTCCCCCTCCCCCCCTCGGTCCTTTTCATAGCACAGAGTTTTGTTTTATTTTTAGCCCCGGGGGAAAGAAGCTTGGTGGTGACCTTTGGTTTGGCAAGAGGGGCTCTCATGGCAGCTCCTCGATTCCCTCAGCCGTTAAGGTTCTACTTTCTCCAAAGGAATGCAGTTCAGGCACTTTAAGGGAAGAGCCTGGTAAGCAAGATTGTTGGACTCCTGCCTTCGAGGAGCCAGGTGCGGGATTGGATCTAAGCACCATATTTAGGAGGTCACCATTTATGGGAAGGGAATCTTCGTTCTCCAATTGACCTCCTCGAACACCACCCTAGCCCTAGTGGAGTAGAGTCCCATTTTCCTTGGCCTGCACCTTGTTTATTTCGTCCCCTGGTACAATGGGTTCACACTTGATCGCATGGAATCGACACATCATGTGCATCATTTTTTGGTGATGCTCCACTTCACAGGGCTTCCGAGGGAATACTGACCCATTCTCCCTCCATCAAGGGGTGCTTTTGGCACAATGTTTCTACCATTTTCAATAGCCTCAATCATGGCAGATGATGGGGTCCTCAATTTGGGGTGATTGTAGTGTTTTGAGACCCTTCCATAAGGGATCTTCCTCAAGACTCTTAAAGGAGGAGAGTTTTGACAAAGGATTGAGGTTTCTGGCTTATCAAGCGAGTGCCTTCATTACAGACAAATGGGCCACTAGGCACGGGCTTCTGCAGTCTCATCAAGGGCAGCAGAGGGATTTTCATGTAGACACAGCTCAATGTGAAGGAGTTTCATGCAGGACAGAGCCCAAAGTTCATCTAGGCAGCAGCAAGAGTCCAAACACTTGAGTAGAGCCTTCAGAGGGGGTTTGGACTAGGGTGGAGAGAAAGAAGTCTAGAAGAGGACTACAAGACCCGCAAGCAATGAGTCAAACTTACAATGGTCGATGGTAGATTGGGCAATAGCTTTTAGGTAAAGGATCAAACAATAGCTAAAGGAAACCAAGAGTACTTGCAAATAGATAATGAGAAAGTACAAAGGAGTGGCCTATATGGCTGCCAAGTCTACCAATGAAGTCACCTCTATGAGTTGACTTGAGCTACAAGGCATATACCAAGGCTAAGTGCTAACAAACCTCCTCCATGGTATGGCTGAAGTATCCTGGAAACATCTCAAGAATACCAGGAATCTATATCATGGTTTCACATGTTCGTCCAAGATGGATATAGCAATCTATGATAGTATAGTCAAATCATCATCACGTAATAAATAGAGCCAAGTGTAAGGCAAGCCAAAAAACCTCAATCTAGGGTCATGGTAGAGCCTTTGTGAAGAGATTTTCTAAGTTGTCCTCCATGGGAACATAGGACAATTGTACTTCTCTAGCTTACAGTCACTCTCGAATACTCGGGGGGGTCACTCATCATATGTAACCCTATCACGTGAGTTCAACAGAAGGATATTTTTTATTCCTAAAATTTACAGAAATAAATATACATAAGGGACTATTTAAAATAATTTTGGAAAAAAATTACAGATTTGTATAGAAAAGGGGTACATTTTATTAATGAAAAAATTTACAGATAAGGGATTTTAAATATAGGCCTTGAACGCACGTGATATAGAGGGTTTATACATAGTGACCCCCCCGAGCTCGAATATAATGATAATGAATCTCAATGTGCTTTGTACGCACATGAAACACTAGATTATGCACAACCGAAAAGCACTCTGGCTATCACTGTAAATGGTAGTAGAAGCTGGCTAGTTGAGGAGAAACAAAAGCCTACAGTCCTCAAATTGGAAGGGGTCTAATGTGAGAAAATGAAAGCAAGAGCAAGAGTGAGCAAGATGGAGAGTGAGCTGAATGTAGGTCACTCCCAAAGCATACTGAAATGAATTGAAGTACAAGACAAGAGATGAGGGTTTTGTCTAAGTCACAAAACCCTATCTAATCACTAACCGTAGTTAGAGATTAGACTGTGGTTAGGGGGAAAACCTCTAAGAGCGAAAAGTGCCCCTAACCCACTTATTACATTACATTGGCCACTGCCTAGAATATAATAATAATTATAACACCCCCTTGCAGTGCCAATGTGGTATACAAGGTAGTGATGAATCACCAAAAGAAGATAAGTTTAGGGCACTACGAAATGCCTCAAACTTCTTACGTGGAAGTGCTTTGGTGAAGATGTTTGCAACATTGTCATGTGTTGACACATAGATCATACTGATCTCCCCTACATGCAACTTCTCTCTAACAAAATATAATGAACCTCAATATGCTTTGTGCGAGCATGAAACACATGATTCTTTGCCACTACTATAGCACTCTGACTATCAGTGAGAATTGGAGAAGGACCCTCCAATAAGAGACGAAGATTAGCGAACAAATGTCGCAGCCAAACACACTCAGCTATCACTGTGAAAGCTGCCCTATACTCAGCTTCACATGAGGATGTAGCCACTGTAGATTGCTTCTTGCTCAGCCAAGAAATGCAAGCTTTGCCCAAAAAGAAACAATTACCACTAGTGGACTTCCTGGTATCATAGTCTCCAGCCTAATCTGAATCACTTTAAGCATGCATCTGCAAGTCACCCCCCCTGGGAAACATCAAGCCATAAGACTTTGTGCCTTGCAAATAACGGAAGATGCATTTTACAACCTGCCAATGTGTTGTCTTTTGGTTGTGCATATATCTGCTCACCTGAGATACTGCATACTGAATATCGAGCCATGTATTGCATAAGTAGATGAGGCACCCAACAGCCTGGCTGTAAAGTGTGACATCCACTGATTCACCAGCATCATACATAGTAAGCTTCAGCCCCGGCTCCATGGGAGTGGCTATAGGCTTACAATCATGCATGTTGAACCTATCCAAGAGCTTCTGTATATACTTGGATTGAGACATAACGATGCAATGCTTGTCTTGTATAAACTAGATCCCTAAATAAAAATTTAACATGCCCAAATCTATCATGTCAAATTCAGCTTTCAACTCAGCCTTAAAATCTGCAATTTTATCCTCATTTGACCCTGTGAGCAACATGTCATCTACATAAAGAATGATGACCAAAATATCCCCCCATCCTTCTTGATGTAGAGGGTGCTTTCCGTGGGACTATTATGTAATCCCTTACTTTCTAGGAATAACACACTATTCAAAATTTTTGGACTTGTGTAAAGTCCAATTTGAGAAATGGACTAAAAAACAGTCCAAAAATTTTGAATATACTAGTAATGTTGTTTTTTAACTAGATTTGCCAACTCAAAACAAAAGATTTAATGATTTTTAACTAGATTTGCCAACTCAAAACAAAAGATTTAATGATTTTGAACTAGATTTGCCAACTCAAAACAAAAGATTTAATGATTAAGTACTAAGAACATCAATGCATAACCAAATCTCTTACAAAGGTGGTCTACATAAACATCTTCATAACTTCACAAAAATCTCTTACAAAGTGGTCTACATAAACATCTTCATATCTTCTTGTGAATTGAGCAACTATCACCTAAGAACATCAATACATGACCAATAATAGATGACCAATTCTCTTACAAAGTGGTCTACATAAACATCTTCATAATCACCTAAGAACATCAATAGATGACCAATAATAGATGACCAATTCTCTTGGAAAGGTGGTGTAAATAAACACCTTTATGTATAAGTGGTGCACACACCTTTATGACCATTTCTTTTAGAAAGGTGGTGTACATAAAGCCCTTAGAAAGGTAGTGTAGATAAATCCTTTTATGTATAAGTAGTGTACATATACACCATACTTGGTATAAAAAAACACCGTTAAGTATAAAATGGCCCTCATAAACAATCTTTATACACAATAATGAGAGCAAAGAAATAAAAAAAGTAGTAAAATTTTTATTAGATATTAGCTTTACATAGAAGTTCAAAACTTGTGATTACAAAGCCGTTAGCCAACATGTTACTCAGTACCAATGTCCTCAATGCCAGGCCCTTGACTACCAGGGTCCTGACTAATAGGCTGCTCTAAGACTGGAGTCTCAGTAGCAAGGTCCTTACTAGTTTGCTCTTTAGTTCCAAGCACCTGACTAGTAGGATGCTCTAGAGTCTCATGACCAAGTTCTTGGTAAGTAGGGACCTGGCTACTAGGTTCCTGACTAGTAGGCTGCTCTGGAGTCTGTAAGGTCATGGTTGAAGAACCATCTATGCCTCTTGGTAACTCCTCCTAGTCATGCTTTGCCTCGCGTCCATACCTTCTTTGAGTAAGGCTTCCTTGCTTGATCCACTTGCCTGTCCTTCACCCAAGATCGATCCACTTGCCTGTCCTTCATCCAAGATCAAGGGTGCCTTCCTCACTTTTAATTTTAAGGGAAGCACTTCCACCTCTTTAGCCTTACCTTTACCTGTGACGTGCTGTACTACTGTAACTTCTTGCTACCACGAACCTTCCCGTATGATGAGTGGAACCTCCTTGACTCTAGTTGACAATTGATCACCCTTATTCTTTGTGTGGATTTCTTCTTGCCGTAAGTCATCGGATGTAGAGCTTTCATCCTCATCATCACCCTCAGACTCACTACCCTCTTCTTTGACATTTTCCTCCTCAAAGAAAGTAGTGCAACTGTAATATGTGTCAAAGAACTCAATTTGATGGGGGGTATCAATGACATTTACATTTCTACCTTGGCATAGCAATTTCTCAGCAGCAAAACCCATTCGATACAATGCTACTTCCCACCCATCATTTAATAAATTCTTTGTCATCTCTAGTATCACATCAGGATCCATCGGCTTTCTGTAATCCACCATTGCTGCATCAAGCTTAACCTTATGGTCCTCAAAGTAATGAAGCTCGAGAGTCCTTAAAGGAGTTTGGATTAGATAACCACCACCCCTCGATAAGAAGCACATCAAGAAAGGCTGCAAGACTTGAATGGCAGTGCCTTCCAAGACAGTCATATGATTATGTAGGACTATACCATGGTATACTTTTGAAAGTAAATACCCAAATGAAGATGTCAAACTCGCATATAGGGCATCCCTTTGTGATTCTGTCATGAACAGGACCAACGTTGATCTTTTCTTATCTACCATAGGACCTTCAACAATAAACCGCACAAGTTCAACTATCCGTGACACTGCAAGGTCTTGCAATTCATCTATGAAAAATACGCATGGCTTCTCCCAAGCATGACCGCTCATTGTTATGAAATGCTCCATATCAATGCCATTGATGTGTGCAAATTTTGTATCATTCTCTAATAGCAGGATATCATAAGAGAAGCTGAATGGAGAACCATCATCTAAACCACCAATTGCTCTACCTTGGGTACTGGACTGCAAGGCCTTTTTCTTAATGTCCATATATTCTGTCTCAACAACCTTTGGCATTTTAGCTCTTAGATCCTTTGTTGGTGTGGCATCTGCATCCATTGAAGCCAACCACTTTCTAGCCCATGTCTTATCAAGGAGTTGACCTAGGCTAAGTGCTTTCTTCTTATGCACATCAATTGACTTGCCAGCTAACTCATCATCAGATTTCAATAAAAATAATAGTGCCGAGAGAGTAGCCTCACTTTGAATCATTCGGGCGACCACTTCATCTAAGTTGCTATGCTTGCTCTTCTTTCCAAAGAAGCAGTCACCACTTAGGATCTTCTTGCATACTTCTTCTGTTATTGCATCTGGAACAAACCTTAAAGCTCTCCACCAAACAATAGACATCGGTTTCTTTATTTCTTTCCTCTGAGTTGCAATGTGCTCTGATGCCTCAAAGGATATCTTTCCTGTTTCATATGCTTGGCAAACATCCACGATGCTCTGAAACACTGAGTCCTCACGGAAGACAATGCAGGTAACATCCCTGTATCTTGCAACGGTGGTGTTCAAATCCTTTGCCTCAACCTTATTACCTGGTATGCCTTGCGTGTTGCTTACAACACCTTTCAAGCATCTATAGAACCGAGTCCTCTTTGCCATGTACTCCGATGTAGGTCTCCTGCCCTTCACTGTTTGTGGCTTTCCACAGCCCATCCATAACTCCCTTGCCTTTATCAAGATCTCAGAAAGAGAAGAGCTTTTTTTCAACCTAAATGGAGCAGAATTCAGCCTCTCTGATTCTAGAATGTACTTCGAGTCATCATTAAATATGCATATATGACAAATGACCCATTGAAACTTTTCCATTAACTCAATCTATGGCAAGTTTCCTTTTCTTCCCTCATCAAGGGCGATCCTGCAAGCCTCACAAAAGTGTTGCCCATCAATGGGCTCAAACCTACATCTTTCTAAGAATCTATTCTTTGCCAGCATGTATCTCTTCTCGATGTCACTCCCATATCGGCTTTGGTACAAAGCCTCTCCACGAACAAAGTCACTCCTTCTAAAGTTCTCAAAAGCATCAAGAAAGTCCACGCGCTTTTGAAATGTGACATTAGGCAATGTAGAATCATCTTCTTGAAGTCTCTTAAATGCCATAGGACGAAGAGTGATATTAGTGGCAACGGGAGTTCTTGTTTTCCTTGTATCTTCATACAATTTGCATGCAAATATCTTATCGAGCTTTCTTTGATTTGTGAACAATGAAGCTCGATCAATAAGCATTGTGGCCACGCTGAATTGTGAAAATCCCCAAATGTATCCCTCATCCTTTGGAGGATGTAAGTCCGCCACACTTATAGAAAAGTCTTCGAAACTTGTATCTTCTTCTTGCTGATCTTTCTCTTCATCGCTATCCAATTTTTCACCTGGTTTTAAATAGCCTGCACTTGAGCAATCTCCACGTGGAGTAGGAGTTATTTTTGCTCTCTTTCTGGGAATAGCTATAGCACTTGAGTTTGCTCCACGATCACTCCTTCTTGTTCCTGTAGTTGCAGCAGTAGATGGCGTAGGTACAGTTGGAGATACTGTAGTTACACTTGGAGTTACCGGAGTTACCGCCACAGATATTGACGGTACTTGAGGGTTATATGTTATAGATGGCATACTTAGTGCTGCTGAAGGTTCAACACCACCACTTGGAAATGCATCCCACATTTTCTTCACACACACATGCATGGTAACTCGATGTAGTGAGACATGAACAATAGACACAATTAAGAGTTGAAGGTGGGTTTAGGGTGCCACATCCTTTGCCTATTCATAATTAGAAGTGCAATGGTTACCTAAACATTCGCCATAGCTAGGAAGTCATGCAGTGTCCACATCAAGACTGCACTTGAACATATGTTGGATGTGAGGGATTATGGGAAAATGTCACAGAACCTTACGAGGCATGTCCAAAGTTTTGAGATCTACTCTATATCTTGCCTCTCCACAAGTAGGGCACTCTCTTGCATCCTTATGTAGTCCATGAAACAAAACGCAATCGTTGACACATGCGTGGATGTGCTTGTAATCTAATCCTCCAAGAGAGGTCACATGTTGCCTTGCCATATCTCTTGAGGTTGATAATTTATTCTCCCTTGGAAGCATTTTACACAATAGCCTACATGTGAAGACCATAAATGAGGAAAAGCATTCGAGTAATTGACCCACTAGCATAATTCCCATGTTTGCGAAATAGACTTTACAGCTTACTTGAGTAATGCATTCAAACTTGCATTGCTCCATCCATAGATGGTTTGCAAGTTTAGTAACTCAAGGGAGGCATGTAGAACAGAGAATGTGCACCCCTCAAACAGTGGAGTCAATGCTGCAGTAAAAAGATCATCCTGCTCCATGCTATCATCCTTCCCTTGATGGACATATAAATCCCGCACCATATCATCAAACACCTCCTCCTCCATGGCTTCATGAGGTAATGGTGGAGGGCTACTATCACCATCACTCCATGCATCCGTAACGGTCCCTCCTGAAGATCCCACCTCATATCGCCGATGCTTCGCCTCCTCACGGCGAGCATAGGGCAACATATGCGGGTGTGGCACTGTATCCTGTATCAAATTAAAACGGGATCATAACTCAAACATATGAACACCCATAGGTATCTCAATCAACCTTAACTCTTTAACACTTACCATGTTTATGGTTGCATCCCATTCTCCATACTTTGAGATGTGATTGAGTGTAATCCTGCATGCACGATACATGATTCCTCGACATCGATCACACATACATTTGATTTTTTGCTCCAACCACATTTCTCGATGGTGGATATGGAGGGATTCATCCTCACTGGAGCTACTTTTGAAGATGAAGACATCCTATAAGCAAACAACCCAAAAAAATTTGCTTTTCTTTAAATATTTAATTTTAAACTCTGGGCGCGTCTAAAGGCACGTCTAAAACTGTGTCTGTCTATTCTGTGGTGTGCATCTATAAGCGCGTCTAAAACTGTGTCTGTCTATTCTATGGTGTGCGTCTACAAGTGCATCTAAAACCACGTCTACTCTATGTATTTAGATGCATGTATAGATGCACTATTAGATGCACCTATAGACGCGGTTTTTAAATCTGCTTTAAGCACGCTCGCTTTGTTTTATTTCACATTACTTATACTTCGCACGGCTTGCTTGCTTTGCTATTAGTAGATCCATAGTTTCGATGCTTAAGAGGAAGGCACCCACACTTACTTCCAAGCTTACACTTAAGAGGAAGGCATCCACACTTACTTCTAAGCTTAAAGGAGAAGAGGGTGAACAAGGAAGAGAAGCAACTTTGAAAAAGGAGAAGAAGCTTCCATACCTCTATCCAAGGTAAGTCTTTTTACAGTTGATCTTTTTTGGAAGTTTGCTCTCTTTGGATTTGTACTTTCTCATATCCAAGAAACGCATGATTTTGGTATCAGTGTCACGTTTTTGTGTCGGGTGCATGTCTTTTTCTACTTTTTAGAAAAGTCCGTCTATCGGAGTGCGTCTATAGGCACGTCTCAGAGCGCATCTAAAACCGCATCTACAAGCATGTCTAGACGTGCGTCTAGCCTGTTTGCAGGCACAGACAGCCGCATCTATAGACGCGCTGTTATACGTAAAAATAGGTACCCTTCTCAAACGCGTCTATAGACGTGCTCCTACAGTAATCTTTTCTTCCTTTCCTCTTTCTTCTCAGCTCATCAGTAATCGTCTTTTTTTCTTTTTTCCAGTTTATCATGTGGCCAGGAAGCTCTTCGGGCTCATCTGATCTCCGAAAGTCTATTTTTAAGGACTTATATGATCTTTTAGGGCACTCTCCTAGTCCTACGGAGTTATACGGATATATGACGGGTACTCTAAACACCCCCCAGGAGTCGGCACTCCAGACTCCAGACCACCCCACACCAGTTGAGATTACCCCAGTGGAGTTAGCACAGCCTAGCCGGCTACACAGCCGAGGCCCTTCTCCCATGCCATCTTATGCCCCTTCCCCCATGCCATCTTATGCCCCTTCCCCCATGCCGTCTTATGCCCCTTTCGCCATGCTATCTTATGCCCCTTCCCCCAGGCCGTCAAGAGGTCCTTCTGTCTCGCAGAGCTGTCGGCGTACTCCTCTGAAGTCGAGACTCAGTTCTCTAGCTACGAGTGGTCCACGTAGTCCCGTGTAATCTCCAACTACGAGTGGCCAATGTACTAGCTCGACACGACATGGTAGCGAGTGTAGTAGTAGGGAGAGCCGTGGGGGATGCATGGCACAGTGCTTTGGGAGGGGTGGTGGTGGGGACGATGATGATTCAGATGATTTAGACATGCCTCCGGGTGATGGTACGATATTCTATGACATCACTCAGACAAGAGACATCTTGATGGATTACAGCACACACTATGATAAGCCTCCTCGTGCTGGAGGTGATGTTTATCCATTGCCAGCAGGGTTAAATAATAGGGTGAATGATCATAGTGTAGAAGTAAAAGATGCACGTTAGCCTAGTGCCTCTGGAATCCGTAAAGCCACTACATAAGAGAAAGGGAAAGGTAAGGCAGTTACATTTGGCTTGTTGGAGTTGGAGGAAGTTAAAGATGTCATGCCATTAAGGAAGAGAGATAGAGAAGAGGAGGTTGGTCCGAGTGCAAAGAAGGGGAAGCAGCAGTCTAAGGAGATGATGACCTACCAAAAGAAGAAGAGTAGGAAGCCCAGAAGGAAGTACAGAAGAAGAGCAGAAGGAAGGATAGTACTTGGCCTGGAGGTTGAGGCATTCAGTGTTTCATGTCGAGTGGATTGTCATGTGATGCCTGCGGGGTTGGGAGTCTATCCTTTGATTCTTGGAAGGCCGTGGTTGAGGAAGGTAGGTGCAATTCAGAATTGGTAGAGAGGAATCTTTTCTATACATACGAATGGGAAGAAATTGAATTTCGATATGGTAAGCAGGGCTAAAGTTTCAGATTCAACAAGTGAAGAGGAAGAGAGAAGTGAAACCAGCAGTGAGGATGAGAGCTCGGTTCATGGATTTGGTAGATGAGGATTCACAGGTAGATTTTGTGGAGGCAGCAGGGTTCGGTGAGGAAGAGGTGGATAGATTTGAGGTTATCAAGGATTTAATGCAGCCCAAATGTTCTCAAGAATCAATCCAGGTGTTGATTGAGCAATCATTGAATCCTAATCTCAATGTTAAGGAGAAAGAAGAATATTTGAAGATGTTGCAAAAATACCCCAATTTGTTTATCAGCTCTTATGAGGAGATCAAGGGATTTAAAGGGAAACCTCTGAGGATTGAGTTGAAGGAAGGTGCCAAACCTATTTTTTAGAAAATAAGGAGATTAAGCCCAGAACAGAGAGATGTGCTGAAGGAAGAGGTAGATAAGCTTCTCAAGGTAGGAATAATTTATCCTATAGTTCACTCTAATTGGATAAGTCCTATGGCCATAGTGCCAAAAGGTGTGGATAAATGGAGAGTCTGTGTCGATTACAAACCTCTGAATGTAGTGACAAAGAGAAACCACTATCCTCTGCCTTTTTTGGATGATTTTCTTGATAAAGTGGTGAGTCATGAAATGTACAGCTTGTGTGACGGATATTCAGGGTACTTCCAGATAGCCATAGCCCAGGAAGATCAAATCAAGACTACCTTCATTATCCTCTGGGGTTGTTTTTGTTACAGGAAAATGCCTTTTGGAGTTACCAATGGCCCCTCGCACTATCAGTAGAATAATGGTGGTTTGTGTTTATTGATGACATGTCTACAATGGAAGATCCCATAGTGTTGGAGATTCCACCTTAGGTGAATCTATTCAGCTGAATCAACAAGAGGAAAGAGAATCTATGCATGTATTTAGAGGTTGCTCATGCGAGTCATTAAACTATGATGTTGATCATGCAAATACTCTACAAGTACAAGAGGATCTTGAGATAGATGTTTCTAAAGAGGATTCAAGAGAAACTATAGAGTGGTCCTCTGAAATAACTTATTCAATGCAAGAGTCCATACAAGGTTCATTGCATACAAAGGAGACTTATAAAATTCATAAACGAGCCATCATTTTAGACTTGCATGGATTATTTCTATGCAAGGTTGATAAGAACTTCTTTAATAATAGATGCTACAACATTGGGAGAGAGAAGATATTGCTATACGAAATGGATGCATAGAGTCTCTACACATTCTCCTTGAGCACTTTAATGTGGGAATATGGTCTTGTGCCTTGGGGTGGAATATAAAGCAGAGAATTCAATTACTAGAAGAAGTAGCAAATAAAAAGTTGCCTTCCTTTATGGTTTGGGGACAAGAGGAATGTTATAAAAGTAAAAATCATCCATTGTTTAGACCAGACAAGCAGAATGCAAAAGCATTTTTCAAGCCACTTTATACCATGTGGGAATCATGAAAAGGACAATATGAACAGACAACCACTATATTGATCGATGATAGCCCATATATTAGGTTGTGTAAATCCTCTTGGGACTTGTTTGTTTCCAGAGCCATTTACACTTCGGAGTCAAGGCAATGTTAAACTCATAGAAAAAGTATTGCCATATCTCCTTGAATTGAGACATGTTTCAGATGTCCAATCAATTATCACAGCAGATTCCTTTGGTCAATGTCCATTCACAACAAGACAAATCACCCACAGATGCGCACACAGACGCATTTACTGAACTAAAAAAAAAACTTATAGGCACGTCTATTTGCACCACACTCCTATGGAAATCATTAATATCTAAGTTCCCATGTGCATGAATACTTCTCATCTTGTATATTTATATCTTCATGAACATTTTTCTTCACAGTAGTAATTTATTGAAAAGCACTTGTCAAGTACCCATATGAAAAATAATATAGCTTGTGTCATTTACATATTAAACATACTATCAAATAAATTGTGTCATTTAAAATAAAGCAATCTAGGGTGCAAGGATTATGTGCCTTCCTCTATTCTCTTCAATTCATTGCAAAATTATGTTTATGTAAATTTTAAACACATAAGAAAATTTTAACAATCGATTTTAAAAGACTATGCCAACATATGCAAATCAAACATAAAGGAACAACTAGTATCAAACTAATAAAGAAGAAATACAAATCACCAGATGTACAAAAAGAAAAGTCAAATATTTCATATATCGTCCTTGTCTAAGTCCTCTTTGCCTTTTGTATCATTACCTCTATGCCCTTCATCATTTGAACTGCTTGGAGATGTTGGAAATACAACTCATCAGATGTACCAAAATCAAATGTCAAATATTTCATATATCATCATTGTCTAAGTCCTCTTTGTCTTTTGTATCATTACCTCTATGCCCTTCATCATCTGAACCGCTTGGAGATGTTGGATGAGGTTTCTTTGCCTCTTTGTATATTTGTTTCAAAAGCTCAACACTTGTTATTGGAGTTGCCTCACTGAATGCCTTGTCTTTAGGAATGTGTAGTCCCATCCACACCTTTAGAGACTCATCAACCTCAATAAGGTGTGCACACATTGCCTCCAAATCTCCAACATCACCTTCTGATTTTGTGAGGGCTAGACATCTTCTTTGGTTTAAGAGAGCTCCTTGAGTGACAACCCCACATGTGAATATGTCTACAACATGGTGTTCATCATGACCGTATGAATCAATTAAAAAATTAACATATTTCAAATTCCATCTTTCTTCTATCTAGGAGAGATTAATTGCACTTTGATGGCACGAGTTGGCCATGATTATAATCATCTCCTTTGTAAAAGCATACGCAAAGCACCATGTATTGGTGAGATGTTCGATTGAAATTTCTATCATACTAACCCCATGGTAAGATGGTACTCCAATTTTGTTGCTTTGCACATTCAGTTAACATCTCGATGAATTTTAAGTCCTTGATAAATGCAACAGGTCATGCCTATTAATCGAGTCCAAAAGTGTGAATAAGCGAGAAATTCCTCTTAACTCCATTGATGTGATTCTTCTTCACACACCGTGTCGAGGACAAACAAAGCCCAAAAAAATATTGCATGTCAACTTATTTTAAACATCCATGCATTCAAAATGTGCTCCTACTGTAGACACTATCCATGGCATCTTTTTATCTACTGGTCCTATAAATCGAATGTGTGGCTTATAGCGTGAGGTGATCATATCTGTCACTAGAACATGCAATGGTGCAGGTCTCTTCATCTTGCTCAATGCATTTTTAATCCACTCCTCAGACCATCTACTAGAATTTTGTTATATTCTTCATCTGTAATTGCATAAGCAGATACGACAACATTCCAACTTTGCTTCTTATTACCTCCAACAAGTGTACTGAAATGTGATGCAACTACTCCTTGGAGAACTTGGTCGGCTTTCATTTTCGTTGTAGCATCTTCCATATCTATCAAACTGCTTTGACTTCTTTGACTTTTCTTAAGACAATTCTATGCTTCATTATCGTATCGTGTAATTCTCGAATGTTGTTCCCAGATAGTCCCTCTAGACAATGAAACAAGGTTCCACAAACAGGAGCTGTATGTGGTGTTTGCATGACCTTTGCAAAGTCCTCTCCCTCTTTGATCACATCTTTTGCGTTTTTGTCTTTTTTCAGTGGCTCAATCAACCCCAGTGTGTTAGGGAGTTGGCCAGCTATGTACACTTTTGGTATTGTCATCCACTTTTTGAAGATGTCTTTTGAGGACATGATCATGTGGATGTCATGTTTAAATGTAATCTTGTAAAGGTTAATCTTTGTCATCTTGATGAATTTCTGTCATATCACATGGCAAAGTTATTGAGAATTATTGATGCACTAGAATATGTAAGATAAAAGCAAAACATAATCATATATCTTAACAAATTATGAATATCCCATAGATCATTGTGATCATGTCCTTTTGTTGGCAGCTTCCCACTATTGCCTAGCATGTGTCAACTGGTACAAGTATGGGGATCTTCTCAAAGTTTTAGCATGTACAATAATTGTTGTCCTCGAGCACTCAACTAGCTCCATATTTGGATAGTTCATGATTATTCTAGCTTGTTGAAACCTAAATTAACATTAGTCAAAAATCGATAACTCATTCCAAAGCTACATATCAAACATTTCATCCAAGGATATAATATTTAAAAAAATGAAAGATTGTTATTGTACCTGTACAAGGATTTTGTAGGTTCAGGGACTTCCTTAACATCTTGAAGTCTTTTTGTCACTTATGAGTGTTGCCCATAAATAACCATGTAGTCCACATGATGAGTGCCATCTTTTTTCAAAGTTTTGAATGGGCATTTATTGTTTTTGTCAAGGGTACTAAGTCTACAATTGTGTCCATTGGATGTGGTCCTTTACAAAAGTCCATATGCAGTTGTAATACCACGTTTTCATTATGTGGCTTGTACACATAATTAACACCTACCTTAGAACACCTTTTGAGATCAATTTAAAAAGTTGTCCCATATCCAAATGGGTAGTAATATTTCCCTCGCATTAAGGACTCTGCACCTGGCATAAATTCCATCTCATCTTTTTTTAATCTCTTGGTATCAGGTAGCATCACATCAAGAGGTTCTGCCAATGGTGGACCAAGAGGCAAGTCCTCTTTATCTGTTTGACTCTTCTTCTACATTTGAGTATCTTTATCTATTTTTGTTCTTTTGTTTCCTTTCTTCTTCTCCATGTTTTCCTGCATAGTTTTGAGCCCAGTTATTATGTCTGCTATGCAATTGATTCCACAATCTCTCAATGTGCTTCCAAGTTGCACCTCCCTTGAACCAAGGTTTTTCATTGAATCTAGCTAATTACTGAAGCTTGCTACCATCCTTGTCACTTCAAATTGACAATTACTTCTTCACCTTTCTTTGTCTTTATCGTAGTACAAATGCATGAATTTATTTTACTATCCACATGAGATCCACACCTTGTTGCATATCAATTACCTTGCTAAGACTACACCATACCTTTCGTATCCCTCCTTTAGTAAACATGGTAATATCTCCCAAATATTTATCATAATCCATTCCATACGTATCCACATACCATTAAACTATATCAACGACTTTTAAAACTTTTGTCTCCTTTTATGTCCCGATATTTTTACCTGAATCTTTCATCTTGTGTGTTTGCTCATTTTTTGGATTTGATTTCTTGTTTAATGGGTTTGGTGCCTTATTTTTTGGGTTTGTTATCTCCTTCTAGGTATCCATTGAATTCTTGCAAATTAATACAATATTAGTGCTACTAAAGTTTAAGTACATCAAGCATAGATATATGATACATCAATCCATGCATATTATCATTCAAGAACATAACAAAGAAGAAAATTGATTGTAATATCTTAAAATATACATGTATGGTGTAATCCATAGGTTGTTACAACTATGCACACATATAATGACTAGGTAAACTATGCAAACATATAATGACCGGGTATGTGTGCTTGTGTATGTTACAATGTTTGTGTGATTGTATATGTTTTATAATGTTTGTGTTAGTGCATTCTTCATATCACTCCTTAAATCAACCCAAGCATGTTCATCCATAGGTTGATCATCCAATCAACCTATGGAAAATGTGTTAAACACTTTAACATATCACTTTTTATATTGACTCAAGGTTGATTCAAAGTATCCATGGGTGTGTCTTGGAATATGTTTGGGTGTGTGTGAGTGATCATCTACATAGGTATGTGTGCAATGTGTGGGGAACATTTTAGAATGTATTCGTATTAGACAGTATTTTTGTATGTATATGAATGATCACCAACATTCATGAAGTGCAAATCAACCTTAGGTTGATTTGTGGTGTGTATGGGTGTGCCATTTGTGTTTGTGTGTGTGAGTGATCATCAAATCAACCTAAGGTTGATTTGAAAAGTCTGGCCATTGTGATTAACTCTCATCATGTTTTTGGACATTTGAGACATCATCAAATTGACTTAGGGCCGATTTGCATAGCCTATCCATTCTGTTCAACACCCTATGCTAGCACTTCTCAAATCGACCCAAGGTCAACTTGAAGTATGTTTTAGTGTGTCTCAAAACATGTGTGTGTGTGTGTGTGTGTGTGTGTGATCATCTAACTAGGTGTGCTCATCAAATCAATGACCCAAGATTGATTTGATGATCTTGGCCATTGTGATAAACAAGCTTCTCAAATTGACCCAAGGTCGATTTGCAATGTGCATGGGTATGTTTGATAACAAGCTTGTGTGTTTGTGTAATGCATTATAATGTATTTGTGTGTATATGTGAATCATAAAAAACATCCATGAAGTGCACAAATCGACCTAAGGTCGATTTGCAGTGTGTGTAGGTATGCCATTTTGTTTGTGTGGGTTGATTATCAAATTGACCCAAGGTCGATTTGATTAGCCTGGCCATTATGATAAACTCTCAGCATATTTTTGTGCATCTGAGTGATCATCTAAGTAGTTGTGTGTGAGTGTTCATCAAATGGACCCAAGGTCGATTTCAAAAGCTTGGCATTGTGATTAACAAGCTTCTCAAATCGACCCAAGGTCAATTTGTAGTGTGTGTTGGTGTGCCAATTTTATTTGTGTGGGAGAGTGATCATCAATAAATTATGAAGTGCACATCGACCCAGGGTCAATTTGAAAGCTCTCAGCATGTTTTGCGTGTGTTTTTGTGTGTGAATGATCACCAAATCAATTTACATATCTTGGCCACATCTGAATTTGTGTGGGAGAGTGACCATCAACATATTATGAAGTGCAAATTGATCACACAAGGTTGATTTGAAATCTCTTAGCATGTTCTGCATGTGTTTTTGTGTGTGTGAGTGATCGTCAAATCAATTCACATATCTTGGACATTGTGGTTAACACCCTATGCTATCATTGTTTCTTTTTTCACAAAAAAAATTCGTGTGTGTTTTTTTCACATCTTGACAATTCTTAAGTCGACCCTATGTTGATTTAGAAGATTGAAATTTCAAAATTTCAAAATTGAAATATTTTATTTCCAAATTTAAATTTCAAATTTCTGTTTCACATTTCAAACTTCACTTTCATTTTTCAAATTTCAATTTTGAATTTGAAATTCAAAATTTGAATCTCTAGATTGTGAGTTTTAGTCACTTATAGAAGGGCAGACTAATAGACGGATAGCTTACTTGGTGGCTAGTTCACAAAGCATTCTGGTACTTGTGTTTTGTGGAGCTTTTTAGGTAATTTTGCAAAACTTTTCTTTGTTGTAGATCTTGATAAAACAAACACTTGTCAAAAGGTGGTTCAATAAAAGTTTAGTGACAATAATCTTTATCTTTCCATCGACTGATGCACAGGTGTGAATCCAATGGAGAGATCATGAAAGAATTCATGACTCACAGAGAGAGATCGTGAAGCAAATGGAGGGATTGTGAAAGAAGATAGTTCGTAAGAGGAGACATCAGGTGATCCTTTTAAAAGTTTTGACTTCGTGCTGCTTTTCATGCGGATAGTGAATGAATTCTAGAAGTCCTCTTGGGGAGATTTTGCATTGAAATCTGTAAAAATAGCAGAGAAGGAAGGAATTGTAGTTGATATTTGCCTGTGAAGAGATTTTGAAGGTCAATTCTTGATGTTGGACAATGGATAATGGTGAATCTAAGCCTGCTGCCTTTGCCTAATCTATGAAGACGTTTGAAAGGCCTACCTATAAACTGAGGTCGTTGAAGTCCCTGAGGTCATTTTAAGTTATTTTCATTAATTTAGGTTTTTTATTATACATTCGTCAAATCCATATGCTCAAATTTACCCAAGGTCAATGTGCAATGACTGGTAATGGTTTTTTATGTTTTCAAATCGACCTAATGTCGATTTGAAATGATGGAAGAGATCTAAGAAAGGCACACAATCCCACACCCCAACATAGACACACAAAAGCATGCACATGCCATTGATTGAAATCAGATCATAGCTCAATGGATGTCATGATGACAATGATGGCTTGCACACATCGTATGCATGAGCGCGCACACGAGGCGCACACACATTCAAATTTGAGAATATGTGGTGAAGACAATAATGGGACCGAAGGTTGCAAATCGATCTTGCATTGATTTCAAAACTTTGACCATGCAATCTGGGGATTTCCAATGATGTGAAGAGCACTGGGGAAGGCACATAGCCCCCACACACCGACATAGACACATGCATAGCCAAGGATTTCAAATTTACCTTGGGTCGATTTCAAATTGGCAAGGATGTGGTAATGAGAATACTGGCACTTCTCAAACCGACCCAAGGTCGATTTGCAATACATCTTAGAATGTGTTTGTGTGTGATCATCAATATAGGTGTGTGTGAGTGATCATCAAATCGACCTTAGGTCGATTTGTAAAGCCTAGCCATTGTGTCCAACACCAAATGCTATCATTTCTCAAATCAACCCAAGGTCAATTTCTAGTGTGTGTTTGTGTATCTGTGTAATGCCAAAGAACTTGTTCGTGTGTCTGTGTAATGTCAAAGAACTTATTTGTGTGGCATGTGTGTGTTTATCGGAGTGATCAACAATATCCATGAAGTACAAATAGACCTAAGTTCAATTTGGAAACTCAAAAAAATTCTAAAATTAATGTGTTAGTGTGTGCGTGCATGAACATCAAGATATATTCTCAAAAGCATTACCGTTGTGTTCAACATCCTACTTCTCAAATTGACAACAATGGGACTAAAGATTGCAAATTTATGTTGGGTCATTTTGTAAAACCTAGTCATTGTGTTCAACACCCTATGCCGCCATCATTTTTCTGTCTAGCAAAAGGAAAAGGTATGATTGCCCTCAAGTTAGATGGAGTTGTAAAACAGTTGTCCGATGTTCTTTATGTGCCAGATATCAAGAGGAACTTGTTGTCCGTTTCTACGATCACGGATCGGGACCTCAAAGTTCACTTCGATAAGAATGGCACACAAATTTTGGATCTTCAAGGAAAGGTCATTGGCAAAGGTAAACGGCACAACAACATCTACGAACTCTCAGCTTTCAGTGCTCGAGCTAATGTGAGCAACACTAAATTGTGGCATGAGAGGTCTGGTCATCTAAATCTTAGTTCTTTAAAGTAGATGCATGAGAGGTCTGGTCATCTAAATCTTAGTTCTTTAAAGTAGATGCATAAAAGTGGAATGTTTGTAGACCTACCAGAAATTACAAATCTGCTCGATGTATGTGAAGCTTGCATGATGGGCAAGCAGCATCGGCAGCCCTTTCCTAAAGAGGCCAGCAGGGCAAAGGCTCCTCTAGAGCTCATTCACACGGACCTCTACAAAAAGATGGAGATGAAAGCTTTGGGTGGTTCCTACTACTTCATGACGCTGATCAATGACTACAGTAGAAGGATATGGATATACTTCCTGAAGACTAAAGATGAGGCTTTTAGTAAGTTCAAAGAATGGCATGTAATAGTCGACAAAGAAATGGGGAGGAAGGTGAAGAAGTTGAGATTAGACAGAGGTGGTGAGTTCACATCAAGTGAATTCAAATGTTACTACAAAAGTCATGAGATCAAGAGGCAGAAACCCCTGCCACATACACCATAGCAAAATGGAGTAGCAGAGCGCAAGATGCACGTCATCTACGAAATGGGCAGGAGTATGATGAAAGGGAAAGATTTGCCAAAGTCTTTTTGGGCTGAAGCATGTAACACGGTAGTTTACATTGTGAATCGTAGCTACACGAAGGCTGTGAATGGGATGACTCCACTACAAGACTTTTCTGGTAAGAAACCTTCAGCTACACATTTCAAAGTTTTTGGACGTGATTGTTTTGTGCATGTCCCTGATGCTAATAGGACCAAATGGGAACCGAAGAGCCGGAAGTGTATTTTCTTGGGCTATAGTGAAGATGTGAAGATAGTGGGAGAGAGGGAAGGAGTCTCACTTGCGGCTTTCTCACATGCACAATGGGGGAATACACACAAAGGTGGAGGCTGAAAACAATTTTTCTCTTCTTAGTTGTGAAAGCCAAAAGAACTCTGGTACAAAGAAAATAGAAGAACCCTATATGTGGGTCTCAAACCAAACTCAACTAACTAAGGTGGCATGCTAACTGAGCCACAAACTAGAATAGATAAGGATAGCTATCATCCAGCTATTATTCGTGGGCAGTGTACCAACCGCATCTCCAGCTAACAAGTCGGTGACATAAATGCACAACAGTCACGCAATATATTCCTTCTCCAATATATCTTGAACTTCCCCGCTTGCTATGGCCATTAGATCTACTCCTCTCCTTAGAACATGGTGGTAGTAGCATGTGAACTTGCCCTGGTCCATCGTAGAATCTAAAGGAACTTTTGCAGATGACATGCATCTTGTGTTCTGCTACTCCATTTTGCTGTGATCTATGTGACAGGGGTTTCTACCTCTTGATCCCGTGACTTTTGTAGTAACTTTCGAATTCACTTGATGTGAACTCACCACCTCTGTCTGATCTCAACTTCATCACCTTCCTCCCCATTTCTTTCTCAACCATTACATGCCATTCTTTGAACTTACTAAAAGCCTCATCTTTAGTCTTCAGGAAGTATATCCATGTCCTTCTACTGTAGTCGTCGGTTAGTGTCATGAAGTAGTAGGAACCACCCAAAGCTTCCGTCTCCATCTTTCCGTAGAGGTCCATGTGAACGAGCTCTAGAGGAGCCTTTGCCCTACTGGCCTCTTTAACAAAGGGCTGCCGATGCTGCTTGCCCATCATGCAAGCTTCACATACATCAGGCAGATCTATAATTTCCTCATAATTTCTACTAGGTCTGCAATCATTCCACTTTTATGCATCTCCTTTAAAGAACTAAGGATTAGATGATCAAACCTCTCATGCCACAGCTTAGTGTTGCTCACATCGGCTCGAGCACTGAAAGCTGAGCAAGCAAGCATCCATTAACACAAGAGGAGGCTAAAGAGGAGGATCAACATGCCGAGCATCAACACTTGCAGTTTGAGCGACTATGCAGGGTTGCCAGTGCAGTGCTCGAGCATGTTCCAGACACTATTGTATGTACATTTGTGTATGCTCAACCTAGAGGTATGTATGTTTAAATTTTTAAATTTTGCATGCTTCTAATATTAGATGTATCATTTCTTATGTCTTTTGTTAATAAATATTACATACGAACAAGAAATCAACACCATGGGCATTGGTTTTGTAGGCATACAATGGAAAGAAGTGACCAAGCTTGTCTCCAAACAAAAGCTTTTGGCAATCTAGCCTTAGAGGCTGATGAAGACAAAGCCTCGGCCAGCTAGGCAAGGAGACATAGAAGAACAATAGAGGGAGATGGAAGCACCCCAACCCAAGCTTTGGACTAGCAGGGGAGATGGAAGATAACAAATTGCTGAGATGAATGGATTCGGCAAAGTGCCAGGCATATATATATTGAGGTATATGGAAATGTGCCACACCATAATGAAGTGGTGATGTACTTTGCAAAATTCTTATACGCAAACTTCATTAAGGGTATCTAGGTGGACTTCTCATCTTATAAGGACATGCATATGTGTGGTCATACTAAAGTAACAATCACCTAGTCACAATTGTCCAGGGAATTGGAGGGTGTATGTGGACCACTGGAGCAACAAGTGGCGTAGCTCCATGAAGCGAACGTAGCCCAGTTTGAGCAAGTCCAATGTCTACAAACTGAAAGACCACAAACTAAGCTAGAGCTGCAAAATGAGATTACAGCTCTATGTGCCCAATTGAAGAGCCTAGGGGACCTCAACACATGGTTGCAACAAGAGGCCCACGATGCACATGCAACACTAATTGGAGATGCGAGTGTGGAGGTGCGGCTAGCTATTTGTTGGCATCCATCTTCTCAACTATTTGTCATGCAACCCCTTCCCTCTGATAGCTCAAACAATTGCTTGTGCCTAATCTGCAAGTGTTTGTTTGATAACTCAATTGACTATTATGCTCTACCTTGTAGCCATCAATTTCATATTTATTGTCTAGTAGATTACGTGCTGACTAGATCTATTTGTCTAGTTTGTAAAGCCCAACTATCAATGGCATTGTACATGGTGTTGGTCTTAGGACAGCTATATCCATGACCATGACTTTCACCTCTTTACAATGTATACATTCTCTATGATGGAAATATATGACTTTGTTTTAAGTTATATGTTCTTCCAAGTTTATATCGTTGCAATTATGAATCAATAAAGTAATACGTAATTGAAATTCTCGGGGGGTTCACTCATCATATGTAACCCTATCACGTGAGTTCAACGGAAGGATATTTTTTATTTCTTAAATTTACAAAATTAAATATACATAAGGGACTATTTAAAATACTTTTGGAGAAATTTTACAAATTTGTATAGAAAAGGGGTACATTTTATTAATGAAAAATTTACAAATAAGGGATTTAAGAAATAGGCCTTGAATGCACTTGATATAGAGGGTTTATTCATAGTGACCCCCCCGAGTTGAAATTTATAGAATAAAGTATGTTGCAATTAAAGTTTATTAAACTTACATGTGCATTCCATCCGAATTGGAAAACTACCAATCCTAAAACATATTTTAAATAAATCCTTCCATTATCCATAATAGTTGTATTTTTCCTTAGTTAGTTTATGATGGATTGTATGCAATAAAAAATTCCTTCAATAAGCTCATGTATCAACATATATGCTAAGAAATGCTTCGCTACCAGAAACTATATTTTCATTATGCTAAACCTACTAGGAACCTAATTGGAATTGAGATGCAATGGGTAATGGAAGAAATAAGCTTGCGAGGAACAGTTTGTAATAATGAATATGATAAATATTCATTTTAAATATGGGATAGTTTCTTAATTTAATTGTTTGTGATAAGTCAGGGAAAAGTCTTGATTTCACCCAAATAGAAAATGAAATTATAATTAATTGTGCATATGGTCTATTCTAAAATATAAAAGAAAAAAGAAAACTAGCATATTGTTAATTCTTATGAGTGTAGGATTTAGCTAAAAGGTCTAAGTGTAGAAGGTGCCGGCATTGAGAGAATGGACAAATAGTTGATAATTCTCAATGTTGACCTAGTGTTGGAACATGGTGCATGCGTGCGTGCAAGAGAAATACTATTGATTCAATCATGATAAACTATATAAAGTAAACTTTAAAACCACAACCCTTTATTAATTCCCCTATACACGTATGAGCACTATTTTAAAAATTCCCTGGAGCCTGTAAATTTTAGCTGTATTTTGAGACCCCTCATATATTGTACATAATCTATGAATTTGTACTTTCTATCTCGCATTAAAGTGCTAAAACCTCAATGAAAAAAAATTCTATTTTCCATTAAAATATAATTATATGCACTTTCATCACAAGCTCTCTCTCTCTCTCTCTCTCTCTCTCTCTCTCTCTCTCTCTCTTTCTCTCTCTCTCTCAAGTAAAACTTATCTCGAAAATCATCAAAAAATAATGTTACCAAAGACAAGAAATATCGCTTTGCACATGCTTCTTCCTCACGTCATCGCATAGGCTTCTATTGCATATGATGGTGAGTGGTATGCCAGTTGGTGTGCTCTTGACCAAATGAGCCTAGTGAAGAGCTCCGCAATTAGCATTACCACCCAAAGGTCTATGTGATGGAAACAAGGAAGAATCAACTCTTTAAAGCCCAAACCCTAAACACAAGATATTTACAATGCACGACGAGGCAATATCATCTTGCAGCCCATCGAGAGCATGCGACAAGACAATACCATACAATTAAAATTTCTTGTCCCACCCTAAATCCCAACCTGTAATCAAAAACCAAGAACTCATTGAGACTACAATGAGACATTCAAAACCCACTATTAGCATCATTGCCATCATTGCCACAATTCATGAGTCACTATCCTCATCGTGTTCATGATCAATGTCCTATGTTCAGACCCATGTGGAAGGCGAATATTATTTCCTTCATCTTCATAAGATTCATCCTCCTCATCGTTATCCTTCTTAGATGTTGCACCATCAGTCCCTTCCTCAACCTCTTCTTGGGGTTCTGGGATCTGCAATGACGGGACTGCTTCTAGTTGAATAGCATCAGGCGGGATATCGTGAGTCCATTTTGGAAATTTCTCCTCATATCCCACATCTCCTAATGTTTCTAGCATTTTATGATTGGCATAGATATATAATAACTTCTCACCCCGATCCTCTAGAAGAAAGTACTAAGATGTACTCGTAATGACTCGAGTTTCTTTCTGATTGAGCATGTCTAAGAAAGAACCCTCATTGCAATCGAGCATAGAATCTCACACGTACCACCATTCATCATCCACCATTTCCAAGAAAATTATTTTCTACCAAGGCTTGAACATCAATCGATGCAAACAACCCCTCCTTGCATCAATACTTGGCTAATTGATTACAACACTTTGCAAACTCATAGTTTTGGGGATAATACTATCACACGACCTTATGAAAGTCATGCATAATAGTTGGGATCTCTTCGGGATTCATATTCCACCTTTCGGGGTCTAAAAGGTACCCAACACTATGCAATGGATTGTGAGCTTGCTCCCATCGAGACCTAAACAATTGCCACAATTCCTTTCGTTTTGTAGCATTAAATGATCTTCTATGATTCTCTTGGCCTGGGTGAGTAGGGGGGTTCCTCACAATAAGATCTTGCTCAATACTACTCCAAAAGTGCATCCATGCTGGAGCCTTTGAGTCCAAATCCTTAAGCGCATATAAAATAGTAATCATAACATTAGCAACATCCTCAAACCATTTCCATAATGTAGGGGATCCCTGGCAAAGGGGAGGATTACCAAAAAGCGAGCGGAGAAAAGCGAGCAGCCCAAATAAGCAAGCAAGATTAAATAGGTTTCAAGTGAGCAAGAACCTCATCTAGCATCTTATTCCTCTCAATATCATTGGAACAATTGATGTGATCATAAGCAAATTAAACATATTCCAACAATGAAGGAATGCCTGAAACTCACAATTAACTTCTCTTTCATCCCCATACTATCACATTTGAGTCATTGTGGAGAGGTAGAGACACAACAATACATAAAATTTGTGATAGAAAAGGCAAACACTACTCAAATTTGAGCATCCACATAGCAAGATAATGATAGATCACAAGGTAGAATATATGACTGAAAATATGTAAACATGATCATGTGCTACATATACATATCATGTCTTTTATGCTTGCAAAAGATCATCCATACATTCGATCCAAAAACATGGAAACAGAACTAACTATGTCAAATGAAAAAAAACACATTTTCATCATAAGGATTAATTTTGCTTAGTGAAAATACCTATGTAATCTGGACAATACCATGCTTTAAAAAACTTAGGGAGCCAAAAAAGAATTTTAGCCCTCCATACTTCTATTATGACCAATGTCTGAATGATAGTTCTATCGGAACTAGAAATGAATGCATCTAACCAATATGTTGAGTGCTCATCCGGTATTCTGTAGACTATTATGTTAAACTCAATACATGACCATAAACTCAAGCATAAGAGGAGCATGATTCAAGTGAAATAATTGGAAAAGACACTCTGTAACTAGTATCCTGCTGCATCTAATGGAAAATATGCACTAGGCATTAACAAGCGTCTATTTCCACCCCTATAAGCAAACTTGTATCCTGTAGTATGACAAACTTTAAGGAAAACATTGCACTTAATGCATCAATTAAGCCAGTGACTACTCATCATGCACAATCGAACAATCACCAAGGAAAGTCTAGTCAAGCAAGTTGAAGCAAAAACCAAATATCTATTCGGATCTATGCCGTGGTGTATCCACCAACCATGAGTAGCAAAAGAACCTATGAAAAAAGTAGAATAGGGATTATGCCACTCTACCATGATCACTTCCATGCTACAAATAAGGGAATACATAGTCGTTTTAGGGTACTTTTAGGGTTCATTCCCAACCACTAAAAAGAGAGCCAATGCTATCTATTTGTATTCATAAAATCTTTATGAACATTATCATGTTCAATATAAGGATAGGAGCTAGCTCAATGGGTAGTCTTAAACAAATATAAATACTATTCGAATTTTAACCTTATGCAAAAGCTTTTTTTTAAACACAAAGTAAAACTTGATTATACATATAGATGGGAATCAGGTCACCATTGTAAGTATGTATTTAGTAATTAAATTGAAAATATTCCCTTAGAAAAATAGCTCAATCAACATAGTACCCATACTATATATCCAAAATTTACAAGATCTCATTCATACCATTAAATTGTTTTCATCAATTGTCATAAGTACTAACCTCAATCGGCATTATGTATTTGGGTTAAAATAGTTTTTAGTATAGGATATAATGGAGCGATATAATGGAGCAATACATTTATGTAATATCTAGTGATCATAGTTTCTAATATAGGATAAAATGGAGCATAGAGTAATGTTGTCATTCAAAAATGATAATATACCTTCTTTGACCATATACAAGTATCATGCATTCATAAAAAAAGTTAGTCATAAATTGCAATATAATGTGCCCATAATGCATGTACATTAAATCTTCACATGTTAGAATGTGAGAAAGGGAATAACTACATGATGATCAACCATGATTTATTGTGGGTGAGTGGCAATAAAAGGGCCATGTATGGCATAGCTACTCTGGGCTACCAGGCCTCTTTTTTAATGTCTCCTGAACATAAGAACAAGCACTTGTGTTCCTTACCTTTCTTTCCAATGGGGGTCTTGATTTTGGGGGTGTATGCCAAAAATTGATAAACAACATTATTTGATGCATATAGTTTTATTAAATAGATAAAATAGGCATGAAAACATCTAAATTGGCTCTTGCCATTTGATTTGACGTATGACATGACCCCATTTGGATTTGTAATTCCAAAGATATGGGGTCTTACTTTTAGGGCTTGAATGCCTGAAATAGGCAGTGCATTAATGCGCTGCCTATTTCATACATTTAAGCCTCAAAAGTAGGACCCCATGTAGGACCGAATGAGGTCCTACTTTTGAGGCCTAAATGCCTGAAATAGGCAGCACATTAAGAAGCTACCTATTTTAAAAATTCAGGCCCTAAAACTAGGACCTCGTATTTTTGGACGTACAAATCCCAATGGGATCATGTCCTATATCAAATCAAATGGCAAGAGCCAATTTACATGGTTTTCATGCCTATTCTCTCCATCAATCAAACTTGTATGCATGAATATATACATCAAGATATGCATCAATATATGCATCAATATATACATATGTATGTATGTATGTATGTATGCATATATATATATATATATATATATATAGAGATACATACATACATACATGTGTGTGTGTGTGTGTGTATACACACACACACATACACATACACATACACACACATATATACATATATACACACACACACACACACACATATAGATATATGTGTATGTATATACATACATATATACATACTTACATACATACAACAAAATTAGGACCCCATTGGTTGCCTATTTCATGCATTTTGTTGTCTCATGAGCATAAGAACAAGCACTTGTGTTCCTTACCTTTCTTTGCAATGGGGGTCTTGATTTTGGGGGGGGGTATGCCAAAAATTGATAAACAACATTATTTGATGAATATAGTTTTAGTTGATGGAGAAAATGGACATGAAAACCATCTAAATTGGATCTTGCCATTCGATTTGATATATGACATGACCCCATTCGGATATGCAAGTCCAAAGATATGAGGTGCTACTTTTAGGGTCTGAATGCCTAAAAAAGGCAGCGCGTTAACACACTGCCTATTTCATGCATTTAGGCCTCAAAAGTAAGACCCCATTGGCAACACAATGGGGTCCTACTTTTGAGGCCTAAATGCATGAAATAGGCAGCGCGTTAATGCGTTGCCTATTGCAAGCTTTCAGGCCCTAAAAGTAGGACCCCGTATCTTTGAACTTACAAATCCAAATGGGGTCATGGCATATATCAAATCAAACGGCAAGAGCCAATTTAGATGATTTTCATGTCCATTTTCTCCATATATCAAAATTGTATGCATCAATATATACATATATGCATCAACATATACATACATGTATAAATATATATAAATATAAATATAAATAAATAAATAAATATATATATATATATGTATGTATGTATGTACATGCATATACATACATACATACATACATACAAACATCAAAAGTAAGACCCCATTGGTTTCCCATGTCATGTATTTTGTTGTCTCATGAGCATAAGAACAAGCACTTGTGTTCTTTACCTTTCTTTGCAATGGGGGTCTTGATTTTGGGGGGGTATGCCAAAAATTGATCAACAACATTATTTGATGAATATAGTTTTAGTTGATGGAGAAAATGGACATGAAAACCATATAAATTGGATCTTGCCGTTCGATTTGATATATGACATGACCCCATTTGGATATGCAAGTCCTAAGATACAGGGTACTACTTTTAGGGCTTGAATGCCTAAAATAGGCAGCACATTAACGCACTGTCTATTTCATGCATTTAGGCCTCAAAACTAGGACCCCATTGTGTTAATGCGCTACCTATTTTAGGCATTCAAGCCCTAAAAGTAGGAACCCATATCTTTGGACTTACAAATCCAAATGGGATCATGTCATATATCAAATCGAATAACAAGAGCCAATTTAGATGATTTTCATGTCCATTTTCTCCATATATCAAAATTGTATGCATCAATATATACATCAATATATACATATATGCATCAATGTATACATATACATATATATATATATATACATACATTCACACACACACACACACACACACACACACACATATATATATATACACATATAGATATGTATGTATGTATATACATACATATATACATACTTACGTACATACAGCAAAATTAGGACCCCATTGGTTGCCTATTTCATGCATTTTGTTGTCTCATGAGCATAAGAACAAGCACTTGTGTTCCTTACCTTTCTTTGCAATGGGGGTCTTGATTTTGGGGGTGGGTATGCCAAAAATTGATAAACAACATTATTTGATGAATATAGTGTTAGTTGATGGAGAAAATGGACATTAAAACCATTTAAATTGGATCTTGCTATTCAATTTGATATATGACATGACCCCATTCGGATATGCAAGTCCAAAGATATGGGGTACTACTTTTAGTGTTTGAATGCCTAAAATAGGAAGTGCGTTAACGCGCTGCCTATTTCATGCATTTCGGCCTCAAAAGTAGGACCCCATTGGCAACACAATGGGGTCTTACTTTTGAGGCCTTAATGCATGCAATAGGCAGCACGTTAATGCGCTGCCTATTTCAGGCATTCAGGCCCTAAAAGTAGGACCCCGTATCTTTGGACTTACAAATCCAAATGGGGTCATGTCATATATCAAAGCAAATGGCAAGAGCCAATTTAGATGATTTTCATGTCCATTTTCTCCATATATCAAAATTGTATGCATCAATATATACATATATGCATCAACATATACATACATACATACATACATATATATATATATATATATATATATATATATATATATAGATATATATATATATATTCACACACACGCACACACACACACACACACACACACACACACATATATATATATACACATATAGATATATATGTATGTATATACATACATATATACATACTTACATACATACAGCAAAATAAGGACCCCATTGGTTGCCTATTTCATGCATTTTGTTGTCTCATGAGCATAAGAACAAGCACTTGTGTTCCTTACCTTTCTTTGCAATGGGGGTCTTGATTTTGGGGGTGGGTATGCCAAAAATTGATAAACAACATTATTTGATGAATATAGTGTTAGTTGATGGAGAAAATGGACATGAAAACCATCTAAATTGGATCTTGCTATTCAATTTGATATATGACATGACCCCATTCGGATATGCAAGTCCAAAGATACGGGGTACTACTTTTAGGGTCTGAATGCCTAAAATAGGAAGTGCGTTAACGCGCTGCCTATTTCATGCATTTAGGCCTCAAAAGTAGGACCCCATTGGCAACACAATGGGGTCTTATGGGGTACTACTTTTAGGGTCTGAATGCCTAAAATAGGAAGTGCATTAATGCACTGCCTATTTCATGCATTTAGGCCTCAAAAGTAGGACCCCATTGGAAACACAATGGGGTCTTACTTTTGAGGCCTAAATGCATGAAATAGGCAGCGCGTTAATGCGCTGCCTATTTCAGGCATTCAGGCCCTAAAAGTAGGACCCCGTATCTTTGGACTTACAAATCCAAATGGGGTCATGTCATATATCAAAGCAAATGGCAAGAGCCAATTTAGATGATTTTCATGACCATTTTCTCCATATATCAAAATTGTATGCATCAATATATACATATATGCATCAACGTATACATACATACATACATACATACATACATACATACATATATATATATATATATATATATATATATGTATGTATGTATGTATGTATGTATGTATGTATGTATGTATGTATGTACATGCATATATATACATACATACATACATACAAACATCAAAAGTAAGACCCCATTGGTTTCCCATGTCATGCATTTTGTTGTCTGATGAGCATAAGAACAAGCATTTGTGTTCTTTACCTTTCTTTGCAATGGGGGTCTTGATTTTGGGAGGGTATGCCAAAATTTGATCAACAACATTATTTGATGAATATAGTTTTAGTTGATGGAGAAAATGGACATGAAAACCATCTAAATTGGATCTTGCCGTTCGATTTGATATACGACATGACCCCATTTGGATATGTAAGTCCAAAGATACGGGGTACTACTTTTAGGGCCCGAATGCCTAAAATAGGCAGTGCATTAACGCGCTGTCTATTTGATGCATTTAGGCCTCAAAACTAGGACCCCATTGTGTTGCCAATGGGGTCCTACTTTTGAGGCCTAAATGCATGAAATAGGTAGCGCGTTAACGCGCTGCCTATTTTAGGCATTCAGGCCCTAAAAGTAGGACCCCATATCTTTGGACTTACAAATCCAAATGGGATCATGTCATATATCAAATTGAACGACAAGAGCCAATTTAGATGTTTTCATGTTTATTTTCTCCATATATCAAAATTGTATGCATCAATATATACATCAATATATACATATATGCATCAACATATACATATACATATACATACATATACACACACACACACACACACACACACACACACACACATATACATACATACATACATACATACATACATACATATATATATATACATACATACACACACACACACACACACACACACACACACACACACATATATATATACACACATATATATATGTATGTATGTATGTATGTACATACATATATACATACATACATACATACAAACATCAAAAGTAAGACCCCATTGGTTGCCTATGTCATGCATTTTGTTGTCTCATGAGCATAAGAACAAGCATTTGTGTTCCTTACCTTTCTTTGCAATGGGGGTCTTGATTTTGGTGGGGTATGCCAAAAATTGATCAACAACATTATTTAATGCATATAGTTTTAGTAGTTTTAGTGCACATACATACATACATATGTGTGTGTGTGTACATACATACATGGATGCATGCATGCATGCATACATACATACATACATACATATTGATGCATATAGTTTTACTAGATGGGGAAAATAGGCCCCACTCCGATTTTTGTGAAGAGACACAGCTAGACAAATAGAGCAAGTCCAAGGGGTCGCTAGGGACACCCCTCGGTATGCAATTTTAGCAATAATTTTGGGATGTAAGCTGCATAGTCATGTCCAAAAAAAGTTATCAATTCTTGCATTAAATGTAGGGTGGTGAATATATCCTATTCTGTCATGGGGTCAGAGAAGACGGAGGCAAAAAATTGAACCTCCAAAAAGACTTCTTTTATCGATCTATGGGGATAGGCTCTTACTAGTGTTGAGAGTGGACAAGACAGCTACTGTTGGTCTACAATTCTAACACCAATTTGGGGATGTAAACTGCATAGTCAGGTCCAAAAAAAGTTGTCAATTCTTGCATTAAATGTAGGGTGATGAATTTACCCTATTTCATCATGGGGCCTGCAGAAGACGGAGGGAAAAAAGTGAACCTCCAAAAAGACTTCTTTTACTGTCTATGGGGCCCAGCTCTCACTAGCATTGAGAGTGGACAAGACAGCTACCGCTGGTGTTATATGGGAATCTCCAAGTCTCAAGTTTTGGGGTACATGAAATTAGATCATAATAATGGTAACTCTAAGAGGTTCCAAAGGCAAGCAACATTCTTCATCATAGCTAACTCAAATGCAAGGCAGTGAAAATGCTAGGAGAGTTGCTAGGTAGCATTGATTTTGGGAAGGGATATGATGATACTTTGTTATGTTATGTAGGATATTAATTTCCATTAAATTTGGGACATGTTAGATATAACTTCATAAAATCCTAAGTCATGAAATTAATACATTACAAGTTCAAGCATAAATAATAGTCATGAAGTTAATGCATTAAATATTCAAGCCTAAAGAAGAATTAATCAAGACCTAATGCATCGTACCAGAGACTTTGGCCTTACCCTCATTCCATAGAGTTGCCAACGTAAGGCCAAAATTTTCATTCTTAAGAATATGTGGAAAGACCTTACATTTGGCCCACTTTTGGTGAAAAAATTTCATTCTAAAGAATAGGTAGAGTGACATTGTGTTTGATAAATACAAATCAATGCTCAAGTTTGGACATAAATAAAGGTATCCTTTTGAAGATATTGGAACACGAGGGAAATAATATTGAAGATACATGAATTTTTAGACATACTCTTAAAGACAAATGAACATATAATGGATGAAATCCTATTGATGATACATGAATTTTCAATAGAACTATCATTCAAAAGATTTGATGGATTGAATGTAGCATTGATACATTATCCCTTTTATAAGGGTGTTTGAGTTTGAGGCTTGAAACATAAGAATGAATTTGTGTTAAAGCCTTGTGGTTTGTTAAGGATATGTGAAACTTATAGTAAAAGTACTTACAATGGAAGGGATTATATCAAGATCCTATTAAGGACATGTGAACATATAGTAGAATAATTCTACATAAAATCAGTGGATCAAACTTAATGGCTAAAAAGCAAAAAAGGATGATGGTGCAACCTAGGGGCTACTCTATGGCACTATGGCAGCAATCTTTGTAGTTACTATCAAAGGTAGTCTAACTTTTTTGTCAAGGAAAGAGACGCAAACCACTCCACATGATCTAGATCTGTATGACCTAGGTTGCCCCGACTTGTTTCTTTCATGGATAAAAAGTGACCCTTAGGTGATGCTATAGCACTCCCTTTTTTGGTCCATTATTATAGCACAATTGGGGCCTTTTGACCTAATACTAGCTACCCATCAAATATTTGTTGTAGATGTTAGGGGTAATTACGAAACTACTAGTGGTAGTTTTGTCACCACCATTAGTAATTTTAATAGAGTGTTCCTTAATGGTAGTTCTCCTACTACTACATACAATATTACCAATAGTAGTCGTAATCCCAATGATAGTACACATAATATTATTACGACCGTCCAACTTTAATCATCATTATATCTATGAATGCATATATATAGGTCTATCTATATCTATACCCATTTATTCCTCATCCAATACGTTTGCATTTATTTTTGGTGCTTTGCTTACTTTGAAACTAAAGATAATGTGATTTCATTATTGTTTGCATTCTTGTCAAACATGATGAGCTAGAATGCATGAGTTGGGAGGCACATTATAATTTCTGTGCAGATTTGAGCCATTGAATAGCCTATTGATTTTGATTGTTTTCTTTCTTATTAAATCCTTAATTTGGTTATTTCACACCGAAAATTGCCATAACAATTCATAATTTTTTGTTCTAGTAATGTCCTATCGCAACATAGTCTAGGGTTGATCATACAAGATAAATGGGTGCTCACATTTAATATATTTTTGAGAGTCAGAGGATAGTGGTTGTAGACTACTGAATCATCACTTTGAATAAATTTGGCTCAAATCTGGCAAGATTCTTCTGATAGAAGGAATAATTTCTATTGCACTAACAATGAAAGAAAATTATCAAAAGGCTAATACAAGGCTCAAAATCACACTGGTGCTACTAGGCTTAATACTCGTAGGCTAGTAGTAGTACTAGTGTATTTACTAAGTAGTGTGCATGCCTCTCCTCATTAAAATTCATAGTCTTCAAAAATATATAATACATAAGTCAAAATATTCTAATTAGTTTTATCATCCTAATGTTGAAACTGATTTAAAGTCATAGTCTTCAAAAAGGTATAATACATAAGTCAAAATATTCCAATTAGTTTTATTGTCCTCATGTTGAAACTGACTTTCTCTTCCTTTGTCTCCTATGAGCTTCAAACCTTTAATCCATTAATCTCTCAAATAGTAAGAATGGTCTTGTATTAAGAGGCGATGATATCTAAAGTGATCTACAAATACTAAGAATGGTCTTATATTAAGAGGTGATAATATCTCAAGTGTTATACAAATCATAACAATGGTTTTGTATTAAAAGGTGATGATATCTCAAGTGTTCTACAAATAGTAATAATGGTTCAAGTGTTCTACAAAAGTATTAGGCACCTCTTAGTGGCTGAAGGGAAGGAGTGATGATATCTCAAGTGTTCTACAGAAAGTAAGAATGGTCTTGTATTAAGAGGTGATGATATCTCAAGTGTTCTACAAATAGTAATAATGGTTTTGTATTAGGAGGTGATGATATCTCAATTGTTCTATAAAACTATTAGATACCTCTTAGTGGTTGAAGGGAAGGGGTTGGAAGTATGGGCAAAATCTCTAGGAACTATAGGATGGTTGCAAGAACAATTTTGAATGTCATAAATGACATGGGTTTTTCAACATACAGGTGAACTATTTTCAAACATTCACTTCTTTCATGGTTGATAACACTTTTAATAACAAGAACCATTTTGAATGTCATAAGTGTTGATGCAATCCCATGCTATAAAGTCTACAGAAAGTTTTTTTTCCCCGCATATGGGTGAAGTGATGTTTACGTTACTAAGTTCAATATATCAAGCAATGCATTTGTTTTGATTATTGAAGGAGTTTGATAATAAGACCCATTTCAAATGCAAAAGAATTGTTGTATCAGTAATGGAATCCGCTTTGGAGTGGAAATTCGGTTTCTTTCAAACCCTCATACTATTGTTGCATATGTGAGTATGGCTCCAATTGGAAGTTAAGGTAGACTATAATTCGCAATATTGGTATAGTTACACATAGTAACATAAGTTTTATTTTCAAGAATCTTCCCAAATAGTGGTTTCCACAAAGCTAAGTTGAGTACCTCGATAAGGAAATTGTGGAAAAGCTTGCTTGCTTTTTTGGGCCCACTCGCTTTTCCTCGCTCGCTCTATCGACTGCCTTGGCAAAGGGATAGGCACGTGTGCTTTATTTTGGAGAGGTCTTATTGATTGAATTGGAATAGTACGGCCCTTGGTTATCTCTTTTTGTTGGCATTGGATGGACAAAAGCAGTAGAGCCCAATCTGCCTTCATAGCCACCCTCATCCACGTTTAAAACAATAGAACAACAACATCAAAAGGCAAAAGGCATTCATTCAACACCATTGTCTCTACACATCTCCGAACACACCTCACACTCTTGTCACATTTCCTCTGGAAGCTAAAAAAACTCAAAAAGAACCTAGTGGATTACACAGCTCAAGACAAGCTCTCCAACTGACTGAGCTCAAGCTCAGGAACATACAAAAGAACCACAATTTAGGATGCACAGGAGATTGATGATTTTCAAATCTGTTCAACTGTCATTTGAAGTCCCCTCTTCACTGACCAACAATCATCCAGACAACCCTGCATTGTCACAAAACACACAGCCACAGTGATAGCTTCATGTCATGCATGCTCAAAACAGTCAATCACAGCAGCTTCAGAACCGTCTTCTCATCAGGAAGCATGCTGCTCAAGACAAGACATCTCCATCCATATAGAACTGAAATCAACAAATCAGTCTCAGCACTATATCAGCAACAAAACATCATCTTGATAATTGCATATTCACAGAGAGATAGCCCCGTCAACTCCATGCAATCCTCATTGCAGCTCAGCAAACAAGCAAGCTCGATCTCCCTTTGTGTCAAACCAGGAAATCCCACATCATGATTCCTCTGATTTGCCCGCCATGTTCATCAAGCATGTTAATAAGTAATACTCTTCTCCTACGTGCATTTGGTGGCCTTTTGAGAATGCTTGGTCCTTTGATAATCTCGAACTTTGGAGATCTTCTACAAATAGTACTCCTTTTAGTAGTGCATAGGTTCTCAAGTGCATCAAACTATTCACATCTCACTTGGATTGATGGCACTTGTCTATTCCTTCAAATAGTGAGCATAACCTCGTGGCTTCTCCCGCATTTTCTTTATCTCAGGAACTTTGGACTAGAGACCTGCAACCATTAGAGATGCCACAGCCAAGACCCAAAGCTCTCTCAAAAGGGATTCCCACAGCCCAACTCAAATTCCCATCGACAGCAACAGTCGATGCCTTCATGCAAGCTCATGTACCTCCTTCCCTGCAGGACCTCCAGCAGCACAATAGACATGCCTAGCCCAATAACAATCATTGAACTTTTAAGTAGGACACCCATCGCACGTCACCTTCAAGGGATTAGAGCACTGCGGTTTCTCCCTTGCTCTCAAAACACACAGAGCTCTTCCAAGGCTCTCCCTGCCCACACAATGTGGAATTCTTACCACTAAACTACAACCACTGCTCATATATTACCTGCGCTATCCCCATGGCCCGCGTCTCTGCCTTCGTGCAATGACTCCCAGCATCGCAGCTATCTTCTGCTCATGGAATCACGGGTGACCTGCCAACCCGTCGAATTCTGCCTCCCCTCACTACCTCTGAGCTCCCTTCACCTTCTCTGTGAGCCCATGATCACCTCCCAATGCTCCTGCTAGCCCCAAGGCCTCTCTCCGTACGTGACTTCCAGCAAGCCTACCTCTTTGTCGTCTGAGATCCTCCGGGTGCCCACGATCCCTTCTCAAATTCTCCTGCCAGTTGTCACCTCCATCTTCCTGCCAAATCGTCGACGAGGATCTTCCCTTCCAGCCTTACGTAACATACATGGCTTCTGTCCTGCTTGGCATAGCAAATGTAATGTGCTGCCAGGTAGGCATCCACATTAACAAGCAACAGTCTTGTAAGACTGCTATGTCATTACGATAGTAGGTAGGACAACAACACCTACACAAGGACCAAGTGGAAGCAATTCTAGCTTATGTAGAATATGCAGAATGTTTGTAAAAAAGAACCCTTGTTATTTGGGCTTCAAGATTTCCTTCTTTTACATCATTGAATTCCGCATAAGAGACTATGGAGTACAAGCGTACAATCGAGAGCTAGATAGTTTCCCCTAATATATTTTGGAAGATGCTTCTAACAAGACGTAAAGCTATAGTAAAGATGACGCAAAGAATTTTACCCATGGCAAGTTTTTGTACGTACCTAGGATAATAACCCTACAGCCTTGAACATATTTCAAATGGGCTCCATTCTTGCTGCTATCTTCTTTGCCTTTTGACTGACTATGGTGTAGTCTATCTCATTGCTGGTGATGAACTCCTCCTCGTAGACCACCTCCTAGCCCACACGAAAAGATCCCATATGAACGCAGGATATGAGCATTCTTCCAGCCTTGAAAGAGCCAAGCAATGCGCTTTTCACGAGGCTTGACAATTATTTCTATTACTTTCGCATCGAGGAGGTTACCGGGTTCAGCTTTGGAAGCCCAGAATGGGATGGCGACAACTGAGGTATCAAAGAGAAGCAGGAATGCAAAGACAGAGGATAGGCAAGGTGAGCATGCAAGATTTTACAAGGACAGGTCGAGCATGGAGGAAACCCATATACGAAGAAGATACAGATGCCAAAATAGAGGTGAGAGAAGTACAAACATACAAAACGAAGCAGATACGGGCGTGGAGGATACATACGGACGTGAAATATGCACGCGCACTTTAAAAAGACGTTGGCTAGAGTTCTGTGATAGTGAAACTCTTTCCAAAACAATGCAGCAATTTTTGGCCATCCGATCTTGAGCGGCACCCCTCAGCCGTGGATCAGCTAATCTCAGTATATAAAGATGCTTGTTTTATGAAACGTGTGTAGCCTTTATTGTGATGTGGTGACTTTTTCCTATGATAAAATTTTAGCACTTTTAAGATATGACACTTTGTGTTTATTACGTGTAGTATATAAAGATGCTTATTTATGAAATATGACTTACAATGCAACCCATTAGACTAACCACTCTTTTTATTGCTAAATCAATCTTGCCGAACTTATTTTTAACAAACTTTTATCACTCTTGTGTGTTTTGATATACTTATAAAAACTTCGTAAAAGATGCTAGCTCATTCAAATCATTTTAATTTCAAGCATGCTAGATAGATAAATTTTCAAATTTGAATATTGCCCGAGTAAAAAGCTATGTTATCGTATATTTGTGAGCATTTTGTAATCACACATAATAGTTTTTTATGCTCCTTTTGTTTTTTTTAAATAGTACTTTAAGTCTGCCTTAAGCTTAAGAGAGGAAATCGTCAAAAAACAAATCTACATCAACTTGTGATATTTTTGCCAAAACATCAAAAGGACACTTTAATGTCCTATTGTGCTACCCAAAATATTTAAGATTCAAATCACCATAACTTGAGCTCCATAACTTGGAATAGAAACTTCTTGGACCACAAATTTCTACTACACTCCCTCACAGCTGGGAATTGAGATATGGACGTTTGGATCCTAACAGGCTCATGAAAAAAGTGAAAATAGAAGTGGTAATCCTCACTAGAATGGAGTTAGACATGGAAATAACGATGGAGAGAGCTCACATAGTACCCCATTGAAAGGCAAAAATGTGAGAATGGAAGACACAATGCCCAATTGGGAGACATGGACACAAACACAAGCTAACAACCCTCAATAAGATGATCCCATGTTAAGGAAGGATGAGGTAGAGGAGTACACGAGCATAGTAATGGAAATTTACACTAGATTGCGAATGAAGCAAATTGAGAATATGTACATACTATCCCTTAGGGTCCTCTCGCAATCTTAGTGTATGATGCAATGTACACCATTCTCAGCAACCTTTAGCAAAACTAAGAACATTAAGTCCATGAATATACAACAAAAGAAAATAATAAGGACGTGACTTATCAAAACCACATGTGGATAATCCATACTATTCAAGGAAACAAAACCAAAGGAAAATAGTGTCATGTCTCAATTTTTACAACCATATTAATCCAAAGTATGGACCAAAGCAATATATTTTTTGAAAAAGAAAATTAATAACAATGTGTGTACACAATCTACCTCTTCCTAAGGAACAAATACTAAGAAGATAGAAAGCAAAGAAAACAAGTAAAAATTTGAAGATCAAAGAGCTCAAAGAGGCCAAGTGGCCTTAGGAAAAGTTGGGGAAATCCCCATGGGGCTAGCTTGCCTGTGCTTAGGATTACCTATCAAATTTCAATCACTATTATGTTGTTAAAGCCAACATGTGTCTAATTATTCTAGGAAGTCTAGACCCAAGTTCTCATTTTGTTTGAGCCACATGTCCAATTGGAGGCCCTTATCTTAGATTGATGTAAATGCTACAAGGTTTCCTTTGCGTACAAGAGACTAAATTGTAGCAATGCAATGAGATGTAATTGAAAAGGCTCAAATTGAGCAAGCCGTTGTATATATAGAAACAAAAATAGCAGTTAAAGAATGTGAGAATTTAGATACGTTTCGGGTTGTGCTACGTTGGCCTCGTGTCAGGCTGCGTACCACAAGCACTGACTGACGTCGAGGCCATCAATCAACGAGAAGATTAGTTGACGTATGAACTTTGGCCATCCATCAGATGGATCATGGCAGGGAGCAAAGATCGCCACTCATATTTTCGTCAGGTCGCCATGTACAGAGGAATTCTGCAGGGAATTACAGAAGTAGATAGCTCAGGACGCTCTGGGCGTAATTGAATGTATGGAATGTCGAGCTTATGGTTGTCCACCAGAATTGAACTCCCCGACAGACGGCCCGAGAAGCTCCTCGTGCGACTCGATGGAAATTCGCTCGTATAGACTACCTGCTCGGAATTTACCCTCCTGTGCGAGAACTGCTGCTGCGTCGGAAGCGATCCGGCGGGTCTTCCGAGCCTACTCGCAGGCATCTGTAGCTGCGGTGCCGGAGCGTTGTCGCTCAAGGTAATCTGCTTCTTCGATCTGCGCCAGAAGAAGAGCACCTTCTTCCACGACCTAGAACATTTGAATCGATGATGAAAATGTAAAGCACTTGTCGATCTTGTCAACTGCGGGGTCGACACCCGGCATGGCGCGGTTTTGGGCGCATTCTTTCCATATGAACGAGCTTCTGCAATAACCTGATGCCGAATGTTCAATGAAAAAAGATTGTCAGTCCCCGAAAGAAGAAAAACCCATCCGATCTACTTCTATGCCTCTATACACCTTTCCCTGCTGTTTCAGGGATCTGATTCCCGCCTAACACAGAAATGGTTAGAAATAATATGAGGATCTGACCTGCGCATAGCCCCACTCCGGATAATCGAAAGTCTGGGAAAGCTCGGTCTCCTGTTCCGGTACAACGGTTGCAGAAGGAATCATCACCAGGTTCCTCATGGATTTGCAGCGTACCATGTTTGAAGCCTGCTTGGAGGGATAAGTTAGCTCGTTCTGTAGTGGGCAACTCATCTTGCAATGTAGCGGACAAGAAGTCAACGGAGGGGGGATCATGGCGAACCAACGAAGAGAGTATCAAGAGCTTCGCAATGGAACAAGCAGGAATGGCTAGTACTGTGGAAGCGTGGGTAGGAGGAAGGGAATCAATCACATGAGAGACTGGAAGCGTCACGGCAGATGCAGCAGGATTCCGCGACTATGGCCGGTGCGTATCAATTCTCATCGGTGATTCGAGTGAGCCGCAGTTAGATTGGCATTTTCATGTGACCTGGGCGAGGGTGGTAGACGTTCCGTCAGTGGCTATCTAATACTGGATTGCTATAAATGGCTCGCGAGCCAAAGAACACAGCCGTAACCGCGTTCCCAAATGTTTACATCAACAGATCATTTAAGACTGTAAAAGTAGTCGGACCTAAGCATATTGACAGCAATGCGTGCCTTCAACGTGCCAGATCCAATCTGATACTTCAACATCTCGTGTGATCCTCAATTTGAGAACCTTCTTGTGCAGTCCTCTGTGTTTAACTTCGAATGGTCATGAAATACTCTCGCTCAATCTGCCTACTTGCGACTGGAAATCTGCCTCTAGTTTGCGAGATTTCTTGCGACGGAAAAACAGGGGTTTATCAGCTAGTAACTCCGCCTCGCGCTCGTACCGATTTCTGAGTAAGATCAGTTACTCTTGGATCTCAAATCAAACCAGCTCGTCCTACTAACCGAGCCTAAATCGAATGCGATACCAAGCAAGCCGTCTCAGAGATCCAGGAAGCGGAGGAGTGCCTGCAGCGAAGGGGAGCAAATTTCAAGTGATAGTTTGCTACATAATTCCTAGAGCAACTCGTTCTCATTGACGGTTTGACAATACCCGGCAGACAATCGTACGAACTCTGAGCGAAGGTTCTAACAAATGATGCAAAGGAGGTAAATGAGCAAAACAGAGCTGGTAGCCCATTCTCAGCGAAATGCAAAGGAATGAGATCCGAGCAAGAGGAAGAGAGAGGCGCTGATCATACCAAGAGGAGGAGGCGGTGCAGTAGTGCGAAAGGAACTGTTGGAAAAGATGGGAAACTGAGGTGGGAAGCTAAAGCTTGGGCCCAAATGCGAGCTAAAAGCAAAAGCAGATTAATGATGATGGTTGGAAGTTGAAGATTGCTTTGCAAATTTACTTATGGGAAGATCTCTGTGTGACGTGGCCTCCCCACGCGGCAACGGGAAAAACTACCGGCAACCTAACACGCACCACCGGACCAGCCGGTCACCCCCCACACGGCACCGTTGCAACACGCCTACCAAAGCTTAGTTCAAACCTTCAACGTTTCCCCAGGCCTATCCAATGAATGCCATTGCACGATTTGCCTTGGAAACTCGCGCTCTTCACAAAACATTTTTCTTTAGACATCACCAACTTTGGGTTTCCAATTTTTTGAAGGTTTTTCTTAGAATGTGCAGATTTTTTAAAGCTAAAATATACACTACGTTGCCTGAAATTTTGTAGATTTTTCAAAATTGAGAAAATAGTTTTTACAAGCAAAAATGAAAATAATGTTTATTCTATATCATTTGTAGGTTTTTGTGAACACTGATGTTACAAGCCTTCTTTACCACATGACATCGGTAACAAACCCTTAAATGCTAGAGGTAGCAAATGTCCCCAACTTGGCCACTAAGCTATTACTAAAATTCTTTTCCACATGACATGGTAATAAGCCCTTAATCCCAGATGCAGCAAATGTCCCCAACTTGGCCACTACACTAAGCTGTAACTAAAATCGTACATGAGCAGATTTTCCCTTTTCTTTGGATTCTTGTAGGCTATTGCATTCAATGCATCCTTTCCCCTTTTTCCCTTTTTTATTGTGGGTGGAGGGGGCGACGAGTAGTGCTAAGTGCATCAATACAATTGTACTTATTCTAACGATTGGACTCACAATACTACAAAATTGAATGAGCGTACCATCTTCTCTCTCTTTTAAAAAAAAGGAAACCTGAAATGTTCTTTCTACCTCGGGTGTTGATATGCCACCTAGTTCCACTTCCCTTTACGCCAATCTAGGTCATCACTCGACCACATGACCACCATCACTCCTCCACCATTAGAGCACCCACAACCAAACAAGGAGCCATGCCTAACCCTTAAAATGGGTCTTCGTTGCTCTCAATCATACCCAATTGGATGACAAATGTATCTTTGACTCTATCGTGCTTATGTATTCAAATATATCATCGTCAAACTTGAGCTTAGTATCTCATTACCAAATGGGGCACTACCTAAGCTCCATTGTAAGGATCTTTTGCCAGCATTTGTAAGTGGTATTCATCCAAAATCTACATTCTCATCCAAACTTGTTTTGTTTTTCTTACACATATGATCGTATTCGGAGCAAGCTTTGTACCTTGCTGTGAATATATATATTATATCTATATATATATGTTTACAAACTAACTTCAAGTGCAATGCCCCAAGGATTGTATGAGGGATCTTAATCTCACGTCTTACAATGCTCAAAGGCTATTGAGTTTAAATGTTTGTTTAAACTTGATCAAGTCACATTTTCACCACTTTGATTTTCTTCTAAAATACTTCCACACATGTCCTTAGTAGTCTAGGCTCTCAATTGAATCACAAAGCATGAGACCTTTAAAGTTTGAGTTGTAGTGCACACTCATGTGTTCATTTTTCCATGCTCTACTCAAAATCACACTTCCATAATGATTGTGTTCTTTCCACCTTTTCCTTTTTGGTTCAAGATTCATCCCTATAAACTATACAAAATTGTTTTACATCTCCCTTGACACAACCTTTAGAGGAATGTTGAAGCTATGCTACCATTCCTCCAATTTTCTTATGCTTAAAGTTTTAAAGTGTTACCCTTTTTCCATTGAATATGACCAAAGGGCATTTTATAGTGCTTTTAGCCAAGGAAGCCTCTGCCATTCACATACTCTTAATTCCATTAGAGTCTTATAGGGGATTTCTTGCATCCTAACTACGTAAGAAACATTACATGAATTTTTACATTATTTTAGAGTAAGAGCAAGTAATTCCACTAAACATGTTGGAATACCAGTCAATTTTTGACCTTCTTCATGCGATCAAATATGTTATTGTAGAGGAAATTATTCATAATTTTTCCCAGTGGCTAAGAGTATTGTGAAATGGCAAGTGATGGGATTTGCACCAAGCCACCATTCAACCCTATATTCCCTGGAGGACAAGACTCCTAGAAAAGAAGAGCCAAATTTGGTAGAAAACAGAGTCTTGCAAAAAATATCCCATAATTTATGAGAGTCTTAATTATTAGATGGACATACTAACAATTTTATAAGCATTAATAGATGGGCATACTATGTGGTGAGAGTCTTAATTATTAATTCATAGCTAGGCTAGCCTTAGCTAGGAGCTTCCATGGAAAAGAATAGTAGCTCGATGCTATAGGATTTGTTAAATGTTTACTTTTTTCTAATGAAACAAATTACAACATTATTGTTCTGCAAAACTTATAAATTAAATCACTTTAAGCTCAATATAACTACTTCATTCTAGCATTTAAAGCACTTTAAGCTCAATATAACTACCTCATTCTAGCATTTGGAATCATTTGGACTTGAGAACCTATGCATTTCTCTAGCTCAAGAAACATAAACTTAGTAATTATGTGGTTCACCCTAGTGTACCTAGAGTATTGCAAGTCATTTGGAGGTTCCTCCATACATAAAAAATGGTTAAGCATTAGGGGAGAAATGGGGTCTCGGCCTCGAATTAGTGTTTCCTAATCTCAAGGGATTAAAGAGGGATTTGAGGTGTACCAATGAGAGTGCTCCTTTGTGTGAGGCAATGCCATTTTGAGGTGGAAGGTTGATAGGAATGTAGAGACCCACCAAGCCATCCTCCTCCTCCTTAATCCATGCTTAACCCTCCTCCTAGGTCACCTACTCCAGATCAACCCCAAATCTTTCAATTATTTGTCAGCCCTTTTGGTCGAATTTCTCTTCTCTAGTTTGTTGTAGGTCTATCCCTCTTTCTCGGCTCCTCTACTCTAGAGTCTCTAGTCCAACTTGTCTCTCCCTCACTTTTTTTAATTTTGGGTTGCAACACCTCCTACAAGTTCTCTATCCCTCTTGCTCTATCTCCTCTTTTCTTTATCTCCTCCTACTCTACCCACTCTTGTTCTACCCTTGCCTACCCTTTCCTCTCTTTCATTCCCCCCTCTAGCTGTGTCTTCCCTTGCTCTATGCTCTCTTACGTCATTTCTTTCTGCTCCTATAGCTGCTCTATCCCCTCTTGGCCCGCCCTTCCCTAAGCTACTATTTTCTCTTCTATATTTGCTCTCTTTGCTCCTACTACAATTGCTCATTTAACCCCTCTGCGTTTGGTTATAGCCTCTATATTGAATCTCTTTTTGTATTGGAGCTTCTCTCCCTCCAAGATGCATCCTATCCACCTTATATTGGAGATCCATTTTTGTTGTGCTAACCTCTTTTTGTTTATCTCCTCCAAATTACAAGCTCTTCATTGCCCTATAGGCATGATGAGGAACAAAATTACACAAGAAGGCAACATTGTGAGCTCCATTGTGTTCTAGGACACCATAAATGCCTTGGATAAGTGGACGCCTTGCACTTATAGCTTGAATGGCTAAACAATCATGAAAGGGTCTACTACTATGGGTCCACATAAGCTTCCCAAGAGGAAGAGAGATGATGTTTTGCATGAGTTATTGGGACACATCTTGAAGTTCAAGTTTGGAGAGGAGGCATGGATTGCCAAGTTGCAACACATCTATAGGGCAAAGGACACCACCACATTATAAGTCATTCTTTTTATGTACGAGTTGTGTACCTTCTTTTTCTACATTCTTTACTCATGATTGTCAAGAGTCTATTTTAAGTTGATTTTGGAAGATATCTTATTCATGGCATATATATTTTCTTCAAACTTGGAGGAGTGGCAACCAATGGATTCTTTGATATGTAATTTCACTACCATTCATGAGGATTTAAATAATACTTGCAATGGAATATCTCAAGCTGATGTGTACCTTTTGGTCTTAGAGGATGGTATGCTTGAGTCCTTGAATTTTACCTTAAATGGTGAAAAGGTGGGAAAGCATCTAAATAAGTGCCCATTTCATCCTCTCATGCAATTAAACTATGTATTTGAATAGTGTATCTTGCACATAAAAGGTTTTTTATTTTGGCATCTATATAGCTTTGCTTCATGAATTGGATTGCATAGAAAACAATGGTGTGATTTATTCTAATACCTTTAGTGTGTGATTTAATGTCTAAAGTTTTTAGATAATATGGGCCATTTGTTTTAGAAATTTATATTTATAGGGTTTGGGTATACAAAGGGGTAAAATTGGCACCTTTACTTCGCTACCATTCATGAGGATCTAAATAATACTGGCAATGGACTCTCTCAAGTTGATGTCTACCTTTTGATCTTGAAGGATGGTATGTCACAGTCCTTGAACTTTACCTTAAATGGTGAAAATGTGGGAAAGCATCTAGATAAGTGCATGAGTGGTGCCCATTTCATCCTCTCATGTAATTAAACAATGTATTTGAATAGTGTATCTTGCACATAAAAGGTTTTGTATTTGGCATCTATATAGCTTTGCTTCATGAATCGGACGGCATAGAAAATAGTAGTGTGATTTATTCTAATAGCTTTAGTGTGTGATTTAATGTCTAAAGTTTTTAGATAATATGGGCCATTTTCTTTAGAAATTACATTTATCGGGTTTAGGTATATTAAGGGATAAAAGGGGAACCTTTACTTCACTTTTCTTCTAGAAGCTATTGTACTTCTTTGACCTCGCTTTGACTGCACCATCTGTAGGTCGATGCACATTGGAAGAAATGAAAATTTTTATCAAATAGATCAAAATTAGAAGAGAGTAATGCATAGAAGAAGAAAAGACATGTTTTTTATGTTCTTTTAATCTAATGTGTCTTATGGGTCTTTTGATGCTATCCTGCTAAGAAATGAATTCATTTTTTTTTAATGGTCTTTTAATCCAATGTGTATTGTGGGTCTTCTAATGTAATGGCTATTGAATTGTTGTAGAAGGAATTTGAGGTCGATGAGTTATCTCCTCAATGGGCGAATGTTCAAAGCATGTTTGGTTGGGATTATTCATTGTTGCACTACATTAATCGAGCAAGAGAACATAGTGTGATCTTCCACATCAAGTTTTCACAAGGGCCTACTTAACTACTCAAGTGCATCAAAATATTGGCAAGATCATTTGATCCATCGCATGACTCCCTTAATGCATTTGCCTCAAATGGTAAAGATGGAAATAGCTTTATGCTTGGTTGGAAAAGATGAGAGCCTTAGTGCTACTTCCCTTGATAAGCCTTTCCCTTAGTGCTAAGGTCAATGAACAGTGGACGAGAGAAAAGAAGAGAGCCTTAGTGCTACTTGTACTAGGAACTTACTTGGGGATTTCAAAGGCCTATATGTTTTATGTATTAGAGGCAGTAAAAGAGATATAGGCTATGAAGAATGGACTCAGAATTATAATACAAATGTGTATTTTTAATTGCGTTGTCATCCTTGCAAAATACCATTCATAAGTAGATTGTCTCATTCATCTATGGTTAAATTTTGAATGTGTTGTTGATGCAATATAAGTTAGTGTCATTTTGACTTGTAGAGTATTAAGTACACCACATTCAAGTTTGTTGTGTAGAGGGTGAACCTTTCATATGCCAACAGGTTCCTTTTCCTTCTTTTATATCCAAAGTAGTTGCAAAATTATGGCCACCTCAACTTGTCATCACTAAATTTTTAAGGGTCCTCTACATTGAATTTGAAGATTTAGGGAGGAAAGACCATATTTTTCTATTCAAATCTCATGGAGTTTCTTGTGCTCTTGATTTTAAAATATAAAACTATACAATTGGAGTTATAATGCAAAAGATATAGCTATTTTACTATTAATATTCTTCATATTCCATGCAATTAAGTTCTATCAATATTATGTAAATTATTTTAAATTAAATTTAGGAAAATATTATGAATAGTCCAAGTCAATAAAATACTCTCACCTAATTTTGTCCATTCCAATGACCATTTATAGCACATCTAGAAGGAATTTGACTTCCACACAGAAGGCCAAGTTGATCAAAATGGCAGAGTGTCTAAAATTAGCAAAACCCTCTATAGTGAAACTTTAGCCATTTGGATAGCCTCCAAATGGCAAATTTTTCATAGTGGAGGATTTCGGTGTTTTTTAAGACTACACGTCGTCACGATCAACTTTGCCTTTTGTGTTAAATGTGTCAATAAAATACTCTCACCTAATTTTGTCCATTCCAATGACCATTTATAGCACCTCTAGAAGGAATTTGACTTCCACATAGAAGGCCAAGTTGATCAAAATGGCAGAGTGTCTAAAATTACCAAAACCCTCTATAGTGAAAGTTTAGCCATTTGGATAGCCTCCAAATGGCAAATTTTTCATAGTGGAGGATTTCGGTGTTTTTTAAGACTACACATCATCACGATCAACTTTGTCTTTTGTGTTAAATGTGTCATGGTTAAATTTGTGAGAATTGATCATTAGAGTGGTGAAATTTGTCAAATTCCTTCATCTACCCCTTGAACATGTATATTTCCTCATGCAAACCATGAAACTCATTAATTTTTTACAACATGATGTAGGAAAAGATCAAAATATAAATAAAAAAGCATAATGACATAGCCACCCTACAAGGTTCCTCCAAGAGCAAGAAAAATGGAATTTTTACAAGGTGATGCAATGGAAGACCAAAGTTGTTGCATTCCCCTTCAAAATATATATTTTCTCATGAAAATCATAAATTGAATAAAATTTTTACAAGATGATGTGAGGGAAGATTAAAATATTTAATAAAAATTACATTGACATTGACAACCTACAAGGTGCTTCCAAATGAAAGATGAACACCCGGGGGGTTCACTTCTTATAAAAGGTCTACGTCACCTGCATGGACGAACCTTACAAAAAACCCCTATTTAAGGTCTCCTTATGGGTAATAAATACCCCTATTTAAGCTTATAAGTTTTCCATTATAAAATCATTGCTACCCCTATTTAAGGAGCATATTAGGATAGGAATCATAACCCACCCTTTTTTAATTACATACAATTTATGTACACTTTCACAATATATGCATATGCTACCTCGATTGAATGTGGATGAAAATATTATACATCTTGGGTGATATTTAATATCATGTTTCACACAAAAGTCAAACTAGTATAAGTTTTGCTGTTGATTAAATCACATGAACAAAGTATAAAAAGAAAGTTTAAGTATAATTTTAAGCTGCAAGGTATCAATAAGTAGTCCAATCACAAAGACAATCCATTTTAGAGACTTCTTCAAATCCCTCCCTCCTTTCCTCCATCTCCACCCCCCATGCCCCTCCCCCTCCCTGTCCCCCTCCCCCTTTGACCCCCCCCCCCAAGCCACAAAGAAACCCACTTACCCCCTAACTTATAAGCTTAAACCAGACCTTCCAAAACCCCCCCTCCCTTACACTCATGTGATACCATAAGGAGTCCCTTGTGAATCCCCCTTGGATGAACATAGAAATTGACATTTTTACAAGGTGATGTAGTGGAAGATCAAAATGTCTTATATTAAATAAAAAATTGCATTGACATAGCCAACCTATAGCATGCCTCCAAGGGCAAGATATACGTAAAATCTATTGCCAGCTAAGGGGTCTGAGCAAAGATTCTTAGCAAGAAGCACAAATTGGCACACAAGCTGGGATATTAAATGATCGTCATTTGCTACATCACTTTGCAAATAATACTGATTCTATGTTTATCTATGTTGAATTGTTTTTGGATACTACGTGCCATCCTTTTGCATGACAGTTCATTTCCTTCTAGATTTGTCAAAAATGATCAATAGAGTGGCCAAGCTTTTAGCAAACATCATTTTGCTAGATTCCCTCCATATTTTTCAAATATGATGTTAGGGTGGCCAAACTTGGTAGACATCATTTTTTAACTTGTAATTTACATCAAAACTCCCTAAGTTTAATTTAGCATAGTAGATGTGATATCTAAAGCAATTTATTTCATGGAATATGGTATAACAATAGATGCAATATCAACAATATCAAAAAGAGATGTCTATATTTCAATTGTATTACAAAGGGGATTCATAGCCCATGTCTCTTATTTTCTAACTCTAATTCATCAAGAAAGGTGTCTTTGAATCCTTGAGCAAGTCCCTTGAAACACCACTAAGGTTATGCTATAATGAATCTCACACCTAGCTTGTAATTTTGTGCAATCTCATGAACAACACATTGGAATGGATCACATAAGCTGCCTTGGGCCAATAGTGTGACTTCCCCATGCCTTTTGTGTTCCAAATTGATAGATTCCCTTATTTCATTACAAAAAATGGTCCATGCGCATAAGAATATGCTGCCCACATGAGGAAACATCATTTTAGAAATAAAATTTTAAATAAGGATTGTGATAGTGATAGTTATCATGTACTATGTAATCTGCATAATTTGTGTTTCCCCTTAAGTTTCATATGTTTTTCGACTTCAAAAGTAAGTTCTCAGCTTGTGTAATGTATCATGTCCATATTTCTCCTAGAATCAAATTCTAAGCATGAACAAGTTGCTTTACAAAAAAAGGTGTTGGTAGTGGTACTATAGATTTCTTATTCTTTCCCATAATATCAAACTTAAAATTTTTAAAAATAGATGTGTGAGCTATCACTACTTACATCTACAACATCACAAGCTCTAGGCATCTCCTTTGCATTCATTGTATCGTAACAACTTGCACATGTAGGACTTCATGTTTTTGTCTATGAAGAGTCAATATCATCTGTGCCCATTGTCCCCATCTATCCTCCATGAAGTGACAAAATATGAAGAGGGGAGAGGAGAAGAGTGGAGATGAGGAGAGAGGGCACAACTAGAGAGCACACCACAAATGACTAACTGTACACAAGATTTAGTTGAAAAAATAGAATATATACAAACCCTTTTAGGGTTAGGGTTAGGGGATCTAACCCTTTCCTTTATAGCACTCTATAAGGTTAGTGCTATGCACATATGATCACGTGATGGTGCTATGCACACATGATCACATGATGTTGAGCATGAACTCTCAACACCTTCCCTCAAGATCAACATCACGAAGTAGGCCTTCCCTCAAGATGATGATTCTGGGGAATCGAAGAAGGACTGAGCATTACATTCCATCACACCCCTTTAATGGGAATTTCCTTCCTCTGCGTCAAACCAAGAGCTAGTCAGTGTTTCTCGAATAGCTCTTTTCTGAGTGGTTTGGTAAAGATGTCTGCAACGTTCTCTTTGCTATCACAATGCTGCAGTGTGATGTCACCAAGTAATACTCTTTCTCTGATGAAGTGCTGTTTGACATCAATGTGCTTTGTCCTGAAGTGATATACTGGATTTTTGGCCAATGCTTGAGCCGATTGATTATCACAGTATAATGTTGTTGGCTTTGACTCATCAAAGTAATCTGTTTCTAACAATAGTCTTCTGAGCCATATAGCCTCACATGCACCTCCTGTAGTGAGTGCTCTATATTCTGCTTCAGTCTTCTGCTTCAGTCGAAGACAAAGAAACAGTTGGCTGTTTGTTTGACAACCATGATATAGCACCTTGACCAAGGAAAAATGCATATCCCTGTGTCGATCTCTTGGTCTCATGATCTCTGGCATAGTCACTATCACAGTATCCATGCAACCGTGGATGACTTCCTCTGTATTCTATCCCAAACTATCTTGTACCTCTTATGTATCTCAAGACTCTTTTGGTTGCATTCTAGTGAGGCTGTTTTGGATTTGCCATAAACTGTGCTAGTGAGCTTACTACATAACAAATATCTAGCCGTGTGATTGTCAGATATATAAGAGATCCGATGAGCTGCCTGTAGTATCTGTCATTGACTGTAGGCTTTTCTAAATCTTTAGTAAGTTTCAAACTCTGTTCCATGGGAGTGGCTGCAATCTTGCAATCTGCCATATGAAACTTCTTCAGGAGACTGTCAACATACTTGAGCTGACTCATGAATGTGCTATCTGAATCTCTCTAGAACTCAATTCCAAGACAATAGTGCATAAGTCCAAGATCTTTCATGTTGACCTCTGCAGATAAGTCTTGTTTCAGTTTTTTGATGAAGCTATCCTTGCTTCCTGTCACAATCAGATCATCTACGTACAAAAGTGCAATAGTAATGTCTTCCCCTTGAACTTTGTAGTAGAGAGTATGATCTGCATTGGACTTCATGTATCCCAGATTAGCAAAATACTTGTCAATTCTGTTGTACCAACTTCTGGGTGCTTGCTTTAAGCCGTAGAGACTTTTCTTGAGATGGCAAACCTTATTCTCCTTTCCTGGTTCAACATAACTTGTTGGTTGTTGCATGTAGACTTCCTCGTCTAGGTAACCATTGAGGAATGCATTCTTGGCATCGAGCTGGTACACATTCCATTTGCTGAGTGTCACTAGTGATATCAAGAACTGTATGGAATCCATCTTTGCTACTGGAGCATAAGTCTCATCATAGTCTTGACCATATTGTTGTGCAAATCCTTTTGCAACTAATCTGGCTTTATATCTCTAAATACTTCCATCTGGATTGTACTTTACTTTGTATACCCATTTTTTTGCTATGGCCTTCCTTCCAAGTGGAAGGTCGCATAATTCCCAAGTATTATTCTTATACAAAGCATCCATGTCTTCATTCATAGCAGTTTGCCATTCTGGCTTGTCTACTGCATCTTCGAAGTACACTGGCTCTTTTGTAGCCATGATGGTAGTCATAAGAGCATAGTTGGTGGTTTCCACCTGAATTGCTTTGCCTTTCTGAGCATATGTCAATCTGGCTGGAGGTCTGCTTTCCCTAGTAGACCATCTGAGCTGATGTGGCTGTGCTTGGGGTGTTGCTGGCAATTCTTGCTCTTCTTCATCAACCTGTTTTGTAGATGACTGTGAAATCGATGCTTCTATCTCCTGTGTAGGTGAGGTTTTCCATTTTGATTCTCATCAAAGATTACATCTCTGGAGATAATGACTTTGCGGTTGATGGGATCATACAATTTGTATGCTTTGCTTTCTTCACTGTAGCCAACCATGATGCACAGTGCGTGACTTTGCATCCAATATCCTACTATGATCATCATGTATGTGAACATATGCTATGCAACCAAATATGCGGAGATGCCCAATGTGTGGCTTTTGTCTAGTGAATGCTTCATAAGGAGTCGTACCCTGTATCGGTTCGGTAGGAAGCCGATTAAGCAAGTAGTTAGCTGTAGCTATTGCTTCTGCCCAATACTGATTTGGAAGATGCTTTTCACTAAGCTTTGCTCTAGCACTTTTTGCTAAAGTCCCATTCTTCCTTTCAGCTCTTGCATTCTGGTGAGGAGTATCTACACATGTGAATTGTCTTCGTATGCCGTGATTTCTGCAAAAGTTCATGAATGCTGAAGACATGTATTCAGCTCCACTATCTGATCTCATGACCTTGATCTTTGTGCCTGTTAAGTTTTCTACCATGGCTTTGATTCTTGAAATCTGGAAAACACTTCAGATTTCTCTTTCAGAAAGTAGACCCAATAACTTCTGTTGTAGTCATCGATGAAGGTCAAGTAATTAAGTGAACCATTGATGCTGTGGGTCTGGGCATAACCCCATACATTTTTATGTATCAAATCAATAATACCTCGTGCACGAGAGGTACTTCTGACAAAGTAGGTTCACTTTTGTTTGCCGAAGCAGCATGCTTCACAAACTTTTCCAAGAAACTGTAGCTTCGGAATCCCAATTGCCATATTCTGATTCCTGAGATCTAACAAGTACTTGAAATTGACATGACCATATCTCTTGTGCCATTTTGTAGATAGTGGCATCTATTGCATTTGAGCTGACATGGCATGCTTATCTGGTACTGTAGCTAGCATTCTGTATAAGCGTCCTTCCTTGGCACCTTTTGCTACTAGCTGACATCTTTTGGATTTGTGTCTGATAGTGCATTCATCACCATCGAAGATGACTTTGTAATTGTGTTCCGTCATTTGACCTAGTGACTAAAGGTTCTTGCTGAGCTTCGGAACATAGAGCACATCTTTGACTAATCCTTTTGTACTAGTGAAATTGTTCATAGGGATAACACCTATCCCTTGAACCGGATTTAGTGTATTGTCTACTGTGTAGATGACATTTTTTTGACCTTCTAATGGCTTCATTTCTGTGAACCATTCTTGATGATTTGTCATGTGAGATGATGCACTGCTGTTGATGTACCAAGGATCCTATTCAACTTGGTCGACTTGATAGCTGTAATACTCTTTGGGATTGAAATCAGTGTCTAGGTACACTTGTCTAGGTACACTGTATTAGTCTGATGCAATTTCTCGCTTTTGCAAGAAACATATTTCCATGTTCATTTGCAAAATGACTGTGACTAGAATGTCCACCACGATGACTTCCTCTGCCTCAAGAATTTCCTTGATTACTGCTAGATTGATCGCCTTGGTCGTACTACTTCTTGTGGCAATCTCTTTCATAGTGTCCAAACTTGTGACAGTAGTTGCACTGAATGTTTGACACATTGGTGGATGCATTCCATCGTCTTGGAATCTTCCTCGGTTTGAATGATTTCCTCTTTGCTGATTCTAATGTCGCTAAGGATGATGCTGATGCTGATGCTGATTCTGACTTTGATTTTGTTGATGATGACCACTTTTCTAGTATCATCTACCTCTGCCTTTGCCTTTGCCTCTGCCTTTGCTTCTGTCTGAAGCTGTGAATGCCTGATCATTAGAATGACCTTTACGTGCTTGAATGGCCTGAGTCCTTAGCTCTTCACCAAGTAGAACTGATTGAAGTTCTTCCAGTGTTGGAATTTGCCGTTGGATGGCAATACTCTAGACTAGATTCTCGTATCCCTCTCCTAGTCCATTCAGAATGACTTGAACCATTTTTGCGAGGTTCATAGTCTCTCTTGCTACTACAAGTTGATTCTTATAGTCTTTTATGTGGAGTACATAAGCATGACTGGTTTCACTGCTATTACGGAAACTCTGGTTGATCAGGTTTCTCAGGGTGAGAATCATGGATGTGTTCTTGGACCCGTAGAGAGCTACGAACATATCCCATGCTTCTTTCAATGTCTTGACTGTGTTGAGCTATCCTAGCATGACATCTTGCACATTTTGCTTGATCAAGTTATAGGCATACTTGTCTTTCTTATCCCATTCTGCCTGAGCTTGGGCAATGGCAAGATCTACTATTGGTGCGGAAACTATTTGTGTAGATGTAGATCCCGATGTAGATCCCGATGCTAGTGCTGTGACAATAGATGGAGTAGAGCTACTTGTGGCTGGATCATCCAATGGTCTAGGTGTAGACCCATCGACATACTCCCATTTGTCCTGAAGTACAAGAATGGTCTCCATTGGGTATTTCCATGTACCATAATTGGAGTTGACTAACTTAGCAGATGCCCCAGATTGAGGTTGCTAGTCGACATGGTGCAAGAAATGTACTCAAAAGTTTCATGAAGTTCTCTGTATGAATCAACTGCAAATACATTGACTATGCCAAGTGAAATCTCTGTACGGTCGGTGAAGATAGAACTGCAGTATATAAAATCTGATCTGTATTACAAGGCTTGTGGCAATGATGTCGGGAATAGACAAGAGGCTTTACAAGGCTGAAATGATGTGCACGATGCCGTGAGATAGCCGAATAGGCTGTACAATGGTGGCATGTGTGTGTGAAATCAAATGCTATCTACCCACTGAATCAATCTGCAATGCCTCTGAACTCTGAAGTCTGCTCATTGAACTGATGAATGTAAGGTTTCAGGTAATGTAATGATGTGAAACCATATGTGAGCGTATGGATTGACTCCGAGTATGTACTAGTCAAGAATTTCGGGCATGGCTTAGATTGGCAACTTGGGCAAATTCAAAGCATCCTCTCTATGGTGATCTAGTCTACTCTGATCTAGATCTATACCAACCATCGATCGATGAAAGAACAGCAAATAATTCCTTTTCTTTTGTTCTTTTTAAGTGGTGGGTCAGATGCATCGATGTAGAGGCAAATGTGTGTGAAGAAAGTGGTTTTGTCGGCAAGGCTCAAATGTGAGTGTAACTTGTGCCGAAAGGTGCGCATGATGTGACATTTGGAAATTACAACACGTTGGGAAAATCTAGAGACATAGCTCTAGTGTGCGCAACAAAGCAATTTGGGAGCTTGGGCATTCCTCAACACTCAAAATTTCTTTCTTAGGCACATGTATGAAGTTTGTTCCAAGGGTAGCTTCTTTTGAAGTAGGAGCATTAGTTGCTTTTTCATTTGGAATTTTGGTGATGCTATTCTCTTTAGGCTTCTAAAAGGTAGTTGTCAATTGAAAGACTAGGTGAAAATCTAGAGAAATAGATAGAAAGTGCTGAAGAAAGCAATTTGGGATGTTGGGCGTTATCTAAACCTCAGAATCACTTTCTTAGGCACATGTATAAATTGTTTTATGAGGGTAGTTTGTTCTAAAGTAGAGGCATCAATTTCTTAGTATATATTTATGCTGGAATCATATATGATTGTGTTAATCAATGTTTTGAAATTTGTTTCGATACTATTGATTTTATACATTGTTGTTTATCTTTCCGTTGTGTTGGGCTTCTTATCAATTTAATGGAATGTGAGGGGAATGTGAGAGAGAAACAGGTTGTTTGATATCGTTTTTTTAATAATGTGCTTAAGAAAGAGATTTGGATTGTTGGACACAATTCCCAACCCTCCAAATCGCTTTCTTAAGCACATTTTTGCATATCCACTTGTTATAGGTTTGCTCTTGCTCTTCTTCCTCTATAGGGCCAATAGGGACTACTTCTGTAGTAGGCTGGAAGACTATCATGGCAAGGACAAAGCAGATGGCTAGGGTGGTTGGTAAGGGGCCTCCTATTGCTCAAACTGCCACTGCCCCTGTTGCTAGTGTCAGAGGATCTCATAACAGGAAAGGGAACTCAATGCATATCCTCAAATAGGCAAAGAAGAGTGACGGTTTCTCAAAACATGTCAGTGCTTAGGGAGATAAGGAAGGCACAAAAAGCCATGGGATATGCAATACCAAAGGCTCCCTTTCAAAGGCTTGTGAGGGAGATATGTAATGACAATCAATTAGGTTATAGATGGCATAGGTCTACGTTGTTTGCCCTCCAAGAACCAACTGGAGATTCAATGTTAGAATGCTTCTAGGATTGCATAATTGTTGCTTCTCATTGTCATAGGGTCACCTTGATGGTGAAGGATATTGAGACACTTAAGAGAGTTAGTTATAGATATGATAAAATCATTCATCCTTGCGATTGGATGGACCTTAAAATGAGGGATATTCTATGTGTGCCACTAGCAGCAAGGAAACCAAAGGATGAAGTTATCAATATAGTGGAGGTAACCAGAGGGTTGCTTCCAATAGGCAATTCATCCAAGAGGCTACCCTAAGGGACCTTAGAAATAATCAAAGGATAATGGAATTGGGATCAAATATTATCCTCAAGTTTCAAGATGCCACTTCTGCGAGAGATATAACATGACCCAAGACTGTTTGTGATTTTTGATGTAACAAGGAGAGTGGGTGAATGAGAGTGGGAGAGTAGGTAATTGTCTTCATGCTTAGGTGATGAATGTGGGTTGAGTTTCTTGATTAATTGATGATATGGACTGAGTTTCTTATATAATGCACTGATAATAATATTTTTAGGTGCATGTACAAAGGAGGGTTAGAAGAGCAGCAAGAACTTGGACAAAGCTTGATGCATTTAAAAAGATGCTTAGACAAGGTCAAACAGATGAGCTTTATTATGAGAGATTTAGGACAGCATTGGGAGAATTCATATCATTGATGGTAGAAGCATGGGGGGGGTCACATATTACACATTACATGGTAATCCTCCTTAGGTCGAAATTTTGTGCTTTAAACTTGAGTTAGTTTATGTTTCTAATACAATGTTTTTCTTTACAGCATATTCTTTATGCACATGCACCATGGTTTGTGGAGCAATGGGGCCCTGTGTCCATTTGGAATAATCAAGGAATGGAGAAATCACACTACATAGCAAAGGTAGCATACTTCAAGAATACAAGTCATGGGGGTGGTATCGTGTGAAGCAATGTACTACATGAAATGTTCGATTGGTTTTGTAGATGTCTAGAGGCCGGGACTCTCGAGCGTGATAAGGTAGAGGTCTCAAGTCTCACAAAAGCGGTTCAACATGTCAAGAAGACAAGGAGATGTGCTACTTGGAAGTCCTCAATAGGGAGCCAAGGGGTTGCGCTTTGGTTGCAACGTAGAGTGAGACAGGAGAGGCATTGGGTCCTAAGAGAGCCCCAAATGTAAAATGTTTGATGAATAAAGTTAACACTATTTTGAGTCAATTATAGATTCCAAAATTCAGAAATTTGTTTGGAAATTGCAAAATTGCATGTGTGACATGGCAGGGCGGAGGGGTGAGTGGGTTGGGAGGGAGGGTGGTGAAGATTAAGTATTACCAAACTGGCGACAAAACACTGGGGGGAGAGGAGGTGCACTCAAAAAACACTAATTCAAAAGAAAAACCCTAAAGTGCTTTACAAAAGACTATATAAAGCACTTCAAAACCCTAAAAACTTTTGTTCTTTTTAAGTGCTGGGTCAGATGCATCGATGTAGAGGCAAATGTGCATGAAGGAAGTGGTTTTGTCGGCAAGGCTCAGATGTGAGTGTAAGTTGTGCCAAAATATGCGCATGATGTGATGAGCGCATAGAGTATGAAAAAACGAGCGACTTTCCTTTTTGGAGTACCCTCAAATTCTTCCTGGATCAAGAGATATGACTTGATCTAGGTGGAGGGGCAAAAGGAGTGCAAATGTGCTCAATGATGATGTGTCACTGTGGGTCACATGCAATGATGATGTGGCACTGTGCCTAGCAAAAGGTGCGCCAGTGAAGCCCTGTGTTGAGGTGGCAGGAGTGGTCACATGCAGTGACTGTGAAGCACTGTGTTTGCCTGCAGAGGTCAGTGCTGACTGGACATGCTGACTGGACAACTGAGGTGGCACTACTAAGGTGGCACAGATGATGATGTCGAGGGTCAGAGGAGATAGGAGCTACCTTTCCTTGTAGCTAGGTGTCTCTTAAAACAGATCTCACAAAAGATCTTAGAATAGAAAATCTCTCTCTCTCTCAACACAATGTACTTGAGGATTCAATCTCACTCTCTCTTGAAAGGTACAGTAGAAGAACAAACTCACAAATCTCTCACAAGAAGAACTGCTCACTCTCACGGAAGAATGAACATCTGCCTCTGACATCCAACGAAGGCAAAGCTCCACCGCAGACCCGAATGACCTACATATGAGCTTTGAGCTCTCGCCCATCATGCACAACCAGCACTGTAGCATTGTGATAGCAAAGAGAATTGTAGACATCTTTACCAAACCACTCAGTAAAGAGCTTTTCAAGAAACACCGATTAGCTCTTGGTTTGACACATAGGAAGGACATTCCCATTAAAGGGGTGTTATGGAATGTAATGCTCAGTCCTTCTTTGATTCCCCAGAATCATCATCTTGAGGGAAGGCCTACTTTATGATGTTGATCTCGAGGGAAGGTGTTGAGAGTTCACGCTCAACATCATGTGATCATGTGTACATAGGACCATCACGTGACCATATGTGCATAGCACTAACCTTATAGAGTGCTATAAAGGAAAGGGTTAGATGCCCTAACCCTAACCCTAACCCTAACCCTAAAAGGGTTTGTATATATTCTATTTTTCAACTAAACCTAGTGTACAGTTAGTCAGTACAGTTAGTCATTTGTGGTGCGCTCTCTAGCTGTGCCCTCTCTCCTCATCTCCACTCTTCTCCTCTCCCCTCTTCATATTTTGTCACAGATATATGTGTTCCCGTGCCTACACGGTCATTAGGTGGGGCTGAATACTATGTGACATTCAGTGATGATGCAACTAGGAAAGTGTGGGCTTATGCTATAGCTCAGAAGAGCAATGTGTTCCAGGTATTTCAAAAATGGTTGGCTTTGGCTAAAAATCTATTAGGTAGAATGCTTAAATGCCTACGGACTGATAATGGTGGAGAATATATCTCTCATGACTTTCAACATTTCTATGATACACATGGGATCAAGAGGGAGCTCACATCTCCTCATACTCCAGAGCAGAATACAGTTGCAGAATAGATGAACCGCACCATTCAAGAAAGGTTGCAATGTATGCTTTCCGATGCAAGTCTTTCTGGTGGTTTTTGGGCTGAGGCAATGAAGAATGTAGTGCATGCGATCAATAGATCACCTAGCAAGAGTTTGGATGGTGGTATTACTGAAGAGGCATGGAGTGGCAAGAAGCCCTCTTACTCTCATTTGTGTGAGACATATGCACATGTGCCAAAAGAGCTTCGAAAGAAGCTAGATCCTAAGTCTAGGAAATGCATCTATCTTGCTTATGGTGAAAGTGGATCTAGAAGCAAAGAAAATCATACGAAGCCATGATGTGGTCTTCAATGAGAAGAAGATGCGTAATACACCCATGAGGGATGTGGAAATGAGGAGAATCACTTAGGATGTGAATCCACCCACATATGTTGATAAACAGCAAGCAGTCCATGCACTGAATGTGTAGAAAATGGTGCCACCAAGTACTACCACAGGTACACAATCAAGGGTAGATGATGGATCATCTATTGGTGGCAATGATGAGGCAAATGTGGCTTATATGCAGGTGGGACACCAAGCTGAAATGCCCTTAAGAAGAACATCTAGAGTGGCTAGACCACCTGAGAGATTTGTTCCAGGGGTAGACTATGTGATGCTTACTGATTGCAAGGAGCCTTCTTGCTACAGAGAGGCTATGACGTGTAAGGATCAGCGCAAGTGGGAGTATGCTATGCAATCAGAGATGAGTTCACTCATAAAGAATAAGACTTGGGACTTGGTTTCTTTGCCACATGGAAAGAGAGCATTGCCATGTAAATGGGTCTACAAGATGAAGATCACAAGTGATGATGTGCCTAAGTATAAGGCCCATTTGGTTGCTAAAGGGTTAAAGCAAGAGAAGGGTGTGGACTTTAATGAGATATTCTCTCCAATTGTGAAGATAACCACACTTAGATGTGTACTTGGACTTGTGGCAATAGAGGATATGGAGCTTATGTAGATGGATGTCAAGACATCTTTCTTGCATGGGGATTTGCATGAGGAAATTTACATGGTATAGCCGAAAGGCTTTGAAGAAAAGAGCAAAGAGCATTTGGTTTGCAAGCTGAAAAAGAGTCTCTATGGCTTTAAGCAAGTGCCTAGAGAATGGTATCACAAGTTTGATGCTTTCATTCAGTCCCAGGGTTTCAGAAGAAGTGAGATTGATCAATGTCTCTACACTACAAGGGCTAAGGATAATAGCCTGATACTCCTGGCACTTTATGTGGATGATATGCTATTGGCCAGCAAACTTATGAACTTGATGCATTGAATACAAGTGGAAGGGGACAAATAGATTGTGTGCTAGCGATTTGTAGATGACAGAAATCTAACCCCACACAATGATGAAGAGTCAGTAAGAGTTACTTTGGAGTGTTTAAATACCTTTAGTATGGCTTCGGGATCCAAAGTTAATCATGATAAGACATGAATTTTTGGCACCAGGAGCCCTCCCCCCCTTTTTCTCTCTAACGAGGGATGTAAAGAGATAAGAAAAGGAGAGGTTTTCATACTTCTGGGAATCCCCATGGGATTCAGGTGTACAATGCAAGACAGATGGGACTGGGTCCTAGATAGGATCAAATGCAAGGTGAACAGATGGTAAGGGCTTCAGCCACTAGCAAAAAGAAAGTTTGTCCTCAACCACTACATCTATCCCTCCATCATCTATTTCATTTCCTACTGTACCCAACAAAGAAATTCCTTAGACAAATTAACAGTTTATTTAGATCCCTTTTATGGGGAGGAGATGGTGAAGAAGCATGACCTGGAAGCACAGGGAAGGAGAAAGAAGGCGCAGAAGGCACAACATCCTTGGCCGCCATCGACATTGTTTGGCCAGGTGTAAGTATCAATTGAGGGGTGGATCTCGAAGGCATAGCATCTTTTCCCACCTGTTGTTGTATCTATGCCAACAGGGCGGTCTCTTTCTTTATGAAATGTTCATCGTTCTTGCAGCATTCTAGGATTTGTTGTTGCAGCCGGGAGATCTTCTCAAGATTTGCAGCTCTTTCCTGTGGTCATCCTTAAATTCATCACGATTTCATTAGTATCAACAAGCACATTGCTAAAGACCTTAGAGCATCTCTGCAACCATAGAGACCATAGAAGGGAACTACGCATGGTGTTCGAGTTGGTCCGGTGCTCTAATTGTTATGTCTCCCAACAAAAGAAACATATAATTAACTATGAAAAAACCAAATAGTTTGTGCACATTGTCATAGACCTCTCTCGAGAACCTATAGTTTAGAAACAAGTGCGGGATGTCTTCCTGAGCTATGTTACATCTTTGGCATAATCCATCTCCCTGACCAATTTTTAGTGCCCATTTGGTACCATCTACCCTTACTGCGTCGACAGTCCCTCAAGCTTCTCCATTGTATGCTATACCCTCTTCTATGGTTTCCCCCCCCATGGTTGTTTATAAGAGACCTGTTTCAAGAAGCGATCCTACTAGAGTCACTGTTAAAGTTTGTAATGAAGCCACGCCACCCGACTTCAAGCGCCCTGCTCCAAGACCAAAAACTAGAGTCAAAAAGCCTTGCCCCCACCCTCGAATCCTAGGCACAATTGTTCTTTGCGTGGTGGCGCACTTGGCCCCCAAAGAAGAGTCACAGGACACAGCTGGATAGTTTTCTATTTTCAGTTACTGCTTCTGATGGTTCAGTTGAACAGAGTTTTCCTACTACCGATACTGTTTTGTTAAGGTTAATGATACCATATTGGATCAGATCCCGATTTTGAAGTCTTGTGGACTTTTTTGAAGATGTATATACTTGACTCTATCATATTAATATAAACGAGCATTTTTCATAATAATAATAATAATTTTTAAAGATTGATTATTTTTGAAGTATTTTAATTATAAATTTAATTTAATTTTTAATTATCTAAAAACTTTATCAAATAAAGAAAAATTTAAATTAATTAAATAATTTTATTTAAAGAGTGATTCATTTTTAAGTATTTAAATTAAAATTTTTTTAAAATACATCCATTAAAAATCAAATGATGAAAAATACAATTGTATCTTAAAATTTTTATTTTTTACATAATGTAACTATATTAAATATTATTTGGGTTGGAAATTTAATTTAAAAATTATATTTGTTTAATTGCAGAAAATCATGGCTCCCAAAGTTGCTTCCAAGGTTCCCAAGATGATTGAGAAATTCCTTGAACATGGTTGGTATTTGTTGGAGCGGACTTCAAAGTATTTCTTGGTGATCACTAACAAGGCTGTGTCAAGCTCTAATTGTAGTCAAGAGGCAATAAGAAATGGTGTAGTTTCAATGATAAATATTAAAGACAATGGTTTGGTTAAAGTTGCATGCAAAATTAAGAATGAAGATGTGGTAAATGGAAATGGAGAAGTAGTACATGTTGAAGCCTATACCGAATTCAATGCAAGGATCTGCAGAACTACTTGATGCCTTGAGATTACTCAAAATAAATTTGGATGGTTTGCAAAGTGTTGTTGTACCTGTAGTAAGTGTGCTAGCAATAGGACCTGCAGGTAAGTGTGCCAACAATAGTACCTACAGTAAGTGTGCCACCAATAGCAAGTGTGCTACCAGTAGCATCTCGTTCTCAGGTTGTATCCCAAGCAACCACCATGGCGTTAAGTATCGGTACTCCATCTCCAGCTGAAACTATAAGAATGAGAGTGAGTCATCTCGGGGTAGGATCAACTTCCACATCTATTCCATGAAAGAGAGTAAAAAGAACTCCAGCTCCATGGGCAAACTGAGTGAGTGTAGGTTATTTAGCACCAGGCAAGCAGTTGGATAGTGACAATGAGGATACAGGGGAGGAAGAAGATGCATTTGCTGACTTTTATGTAAGCATGGAAATTTTACATCTTCTTGAAGATGAGGGATATATTTGGGGATTGGTCCAATTCCTTATCATCACACAACTCATTGATCGAGCTTCCTTGTTCACAAATCAATGGAAACTCGCTCGTGCATTTTGCATGCAAGTTGTATAAAGAGACCAGCAATGCAACGCCATTTGCAGGAAATGTCACTGTCCATCCAATGAAGTTTGTGATACTTCTAGAAGATGATCCTTAGTTGAAGGAAGTCACATGTGGAAAGTATGGATATTTTCTCAAAGCATTCGAAGGGTTAAGAGATAGTAACTTTGCTCTGAAGCTGATCTTTACCAGACTAGATATGGGAATGACATCGAGAAGAGATATATGCTTGCAAAGAACAGGTTTCTTGACAGATGCAGGTTTGAGCCCATTGATGGGCAATACTTTTGTGAAGCTTGTAGAATCACTCTTAAAGAGGGACGAAAAGGAAACTTGAATCACAATGAGTATCTACAAAAGTTTCAATGGATCATCTGTTACATATGCTTATTTAAAGATGACTTAAAATATATTCTTGAATCCAAAAGGTTGAATCTGGTTCCATTGACTAGGAGAAAAAACTCAACTCTTTTTGAGATCCTAACAAAGGCAAGGGAGTTATGGATCAGATGCAGCTTGCCACAAATAGTAAAGGGAAGGAGACCTACCACTGAATACAATATGAAGTGGACTCATTTTTTAAAATGCTTGAAGGGCATAGTGAATGATACACAGTAGGTGTGCAGGACTGGAAGACCACAGTTGCAAGATATAGGGACTTTACTTGCATAGTGTTTCGTGAGGAGTCAATCTTTCATATTATCTTGGATGTATGTAAAGCATATGAAGTAGGAAAGATATCCTACAAGGCACTAGAGCATGCGGTAGGTCAAAAAAAAGAAACAATACAGAAACTATCTATTGTTTGGTGGAGACCATTATAGTACGTTCCAAATGAAATAAAGATGTATGCCAACCTTTGCTTGATGGTGACTGCTTCTTTCGGAAGAAGAGAAAACATACTCACTTGGATGAAGTAGTCACCAAGATGGTCAAAAGCAAAGTTGCTTTATCGACGATATTGTTTTTATTGAATTTGGATCAATAATTGCTAATGTGGATAAGAAAAAGGCCTTTGGTCTTGGTCAAGTGATTGACAAGTTGTGGGCTAAAAAGTGGGTGTGTTCATTAGATGCAGATGGCACTCCAACAAAGGATGCAAGAGGAAACATGCCAAAGATTCTAGAGGAAGAGTATGCAAAGATCAAGAAGAACACCTTGGTGCTAAACTTGCAAAGCACAGTAGCAGCAAGCTGGTTCAACCTTCAGCTTCTTTTATGACATCCTCTTATCAAAGGAGGATACAAAATCTATGTGCGTCAATGGCATTGATACAGAGTGCTTCATGGCAATGACCGTTGATGCTTGGGAGAAGCCATGTGTGTTTATCCTTGATGAGTTACAAGACTTTGGAGTGGCAGGGATAGTTGCCCTTGTAAGGTTATCATACAAGGCCCAAGTTTGGAAGACAAGAAAAGATCAACACTGGTCCTATTCGTGTTAGAAGCATAAAGGGATCCTCTCTTTGCTAGTTTGACATCAATTGGATATCCACTTACAAAAATCTTTCATGGTGTAGTGTTGCGCTATGACTTGATCATGCTAGAAGGCATCGGTATCAAGTCTTGAATCCATACTTGATTTGCTTCTTAAATAGGGGTGGCAGCCCTTTAACTTAACTTTGTGTAAACCCTATCGAGCTGTATTACAAGTGGAAGAGAAGCCTAAACTAGATGTAGCAAAGGTGGACTATCGAAAGCCAAAGCACCCTGAATTGATAGATGAGATGGTATCCCACTTGCTGCTATTGAATGATGGATGGATGGTAGCATTGTAACAAATGGGTCTTGTAGAGCTGAAAAACTACTATGCCAAGGTATTAATGTAAATATCATTGATACCCCCCATCAAATATAGTATTTTGATGCACTTTATAGTTGCACTATGGTCTTTGAAGATGTTCCAAAGAAGAGAGAGGGGATAAAGAAGGTAGTGTCTTAGAGGCTAATGACTCTGGTGCAAGTAATAAGGAGGTGGATAACTCTTCATCAAGGTGGATAGCTCTTCATCTAGTGGGGTGCACATGATTGAATTGCGCACGAAGAGGAAGAGTGATTTAGTGTTAGAGAGTGAAAAGGAGGTTCCACTCATCATACGAGAGGGCTAGAGGCCTTGGCCATCATGGCCCTCTCCTCATCTGCTATCTGCCTAACTCAGTTTCACATATGGGGGCAATGGAGTACTTACTGCCTTCCCCCCCTCCATATTGAAATGCTACAACACTTTTGTAACATATTCCTTCTATGAAAGCCAAAGGAGTTTCCTGCTCCGGTCACACGTGATGCGCATACCAAGAATATGACCTACAGGTCCCAAATCCTTCATGTCAAAGGCCTCATATTCCCTTTACATTACCTTTGTCCAATTCATCCTTTACCAGCCATCCTAGTGCATTCGTAGCTATAGAAAAGAGTACATGAGCTAATGGGAAGCCTTGCCTGATTGATCTTTTGAGCCCAAAGGGTTGCATTGTTCTACCATTTACTTTGACTTTACTTCTGGCTTGAAACAGAAGTATTTTTGCAAAGGAGCTAAAGCCAAGACCTGCTCCCATGTCCTTGAGGGAGGACAAAATAAAGCCCCATTCCATTGTATCATACGCTTTGTCAAAGTCAATTGAGGAATCATATCTCCTCAGCCAAATCAAGTCCTTCCCATAGGGTCAGGATAGCTTCTAGGATATGACTTCCTTGAATGAAACCTTTTTTATCCTCCTTTATCTAGCATCGCATCTTGGTTTTAAGTCTAATGGCAAGTGCCTTTGCAAAGATCTTGTAGTTGTTCCTTTCATTTCCTCTAAGGTGAGGCCTCTGTCTAGATAGATGCTATCAAATGTGAAAACTTTTCTTTCTCTTACTTTAGAGCATTTCCCTCGAGATATAGCCTTTTATGTTGTGACTCATCTCCTCCTCTCCTAGAAGCTGATTAAAGTGTTCTAAGATCACCTTAAGGATTTCAACCGGGTCTTGGGTAAGTATGTTCCTGACTTGAAGAGACTCTAGGGATTCTTTAGCATGATTTTTCCTTAGGCTCTTAAACATATCATCATTGGCCTTATCTACTCTTCTCGCCCACCAATCATGAGTGTATATCTTGGCCTGGTTAGCTACTATTTCTGCTTCCACTCTGAGTTTACCTTTGACAGTCCTCATCTGTCTCTATCCCTGTTCAGTGTTGTCCCTTTCAAGGAGAGCCAGTTGATCTTTGAGCTTTTGAGTCCTAAGAGAACTGGCTTTGTCAGCTCTATGTTTGACTGCTTTTAAGAAGACTTTTGTCCTATTTGTGGCTCTAATCCATTTGTCTATTGTTGCAGTAGTATCCCACCAAAAGCATTTGTTCCAGATTTTAACAATCTTATTCTTGGCATACGGGAGTTGAAGAAAGAAAGGATTTGCCTTAAACCAAGAGCAACCAATGACCCTATCTTCCTTTTCCAGGACTATGGAAATGGGTTTGTGGTCCAAGAAGGGGAGCATTACCAATGCTCTCCTCTTAACACAAAGCATCTCATCAATGATTCTCTTAGAGAAATAGGCTCTATCCCATTGCCCTTTTCTGTGGAGATGTCTTATCTGGTTATTTGTCCAAGTAAAGGTAGTGTCTTCTGATATGTCAAACAACTCTACCCTTTCTTTGAGGTGAGTCCAAGCATTCAGTTCATGGCCTCTTATCACATTGCCTATCCCTTCCCATCTATCCTTTTGACACTCGACCATGTTGAAGTCTCCAAGTAGAAGCGCATTGTCTACTGCCAAGCGAACACTTTCCCATAGAAGTGCTTTGTCTCTAGCCGAGTTTGGAGCATACATTGAGAAGACTTGACATGAGAGATTAGTGTGGACAAATTCCACCCCACCCCGTATTTGCCAAAAATTGAGATAACTCTTCCTACACCTTGAGCCAGGTGATTTGCAACACCTATGATTGCACCTCCTCTCCCTTCATCATGATTTGTAGTAGTGAACCACATTCTCTTGTCGTCAATCTATTTTAGATGCCAGAGAAGCTTTACTCCTCCTACTTTGACTTCTTGGAGAGCTAAGAAGTCAGGGGAGAGCTTGTTTGTCCTCAACCATCTTTTGAAAACTAGGGGCTTTAAGTCATTAGATAACCCCTCAACATTTACCAAAAGACATGAATTTTTTTTTGGGTTTTGATTCATCATTGGGTAGTGATTTTATTCCTCAACTTTTTGAAGTTAATCGGGCTCATTTGAGGAGATAACGCAAAGCCTCTAGACAACCTTCTCTTTTCTCTTTCTACTAGACTCTTCTTGGTTAGGTTATCTAAGTGGGAGCTATTTAAGCTTTTTTCAAGTTGAATTGTTCTTTTCCCCTTCACTACGGTGAAAGGTTGTTGATCTTATGAGATGGTGGCAAGTTCGGCTTGCTCTAATTGAGCCTTAAAATCCTATGTGTTGGGGATAAATTCCTCTTCTTTTGAACTATCTTCCATGTTCTCTTCATTGGTCTTGGTCCTCTCTTCCTTTCATCTTTTCTATCTCTACCCAACTCTCTTTAGTCTTGTTTTTGTTCTCTTCCTATGGTGATGGAGTTGGTTCCTCTACCCTTGTCTTCTCTGGTGCCTCTAAATCTTTAGTACTCTCAACTTGTTTCTCTTTTCTGTGACTACTATGGGAAGGATAGTCTTTTATAAAATGCCCTCCCAATCCACAAAGGAAACATGAGTTGGGGATATTCTTGTAGAACACCTTTTGAATTAGTTCAGATCCGTCGCCATCCAACAATTGAATGGCATTGGGAGGTTCCATAGAAAAATCCATCAGAACACAGGCTAGCAGATTTCCTCTAGGACTTATGACTCTTTCTGTTTCTAATCCTAGAAACTGGCCAAGAGGGAGACATAACACTTCCAACTAGGGGAAGAGAGACAATGGAAGTTCTAGAAACTCTACCCAAATGGGCACTTTGGAAGGCGGAGGTGAGTCCAGATTAAATGAGGGCTCCCACAGCTGGACAAAGAGGAGCTGGTTTTTGATCATCTAAGTACCTTTCTACATGACTTCAGTCACCATCTCGGCCTTCTCAAAGAGAAAAACAATATACCTTTTCCTCAGGAAACGTATGAGCCTTGTGAAATTCAGACCTTTGCATGTCCAAAAATTCCTAACCCAACCCTCTAGAAACATTGTGGGAGTATGAGGGCCGTGAATGTAACCAACAACTGCACAGGAGCATAGCCATTTTGTCATTTCATTAAGTATTCTATTGTGGGCCTTCACAGTAGGTAGCTTACCTTTGAACGTGCTTCCATCTGAGCTAGGGATGCCACCCAAGCCTCAATAATTTGGCTTCGGCCAAGCAAGGTTGCGTACCCACCACCATGGCTTGGGCGATAAAGTTCTTGATTATGTGACATGAGGTTGTGTGTTAGAGCCCCACCAGTAGTGAGTGCATTAAGTTTTCCTTATGAAGAAAATCCCCATGGACAGGGGTCTTGCCTGTGCAAACTTTCCTAGGCGATGATATTTACAAGCTCAATCGTTATTCAACATGTGGCACCTTGCACCTATACTTTTGGCTATACTAGTGGACAAAGCTCCAATGTGTAAACAACCTCAATTGCATCATTAGTATTGGGGCTAAGACTCACAGGTAAAGATGTGTCATCGTACATTTGGCACCCCATATTTAGATAGGCCACCTTCAAGCCAGGAACTGAATAGCCACCACCAGTATAATTGACAACTCACTACAACCAGGTGGCAACCTCTAGTTGGTTGCATTCATGCAATGCCACCTCCATCTCCCATCATACTCCTCTTGCATGCAATCTCCATTGTCCATCTGGACCTTTCACACCTCCTTCGACAGAGAGGCTATGTTTTCCCCCTCTTTGTGTGAAGCTTGATAATTGCATTACTTTATAGATTATCATCTCATGGCATTCATTTAGTGCTCGTATACGATATTTTATATTTTGATTTCTTCATGAAGCATGTAACCACTAACTTGAAAGACAACCTAAATCCTCTCATTTTATCATTTTGTTTAAAAGAAAATTATAGACATCAAACATGACATAGGGTCCATGGGGACCCTATCCTCTCGACAATTGTCAAGGGTAGTGATTATGAGTTAGTGATGGATAGAGATTGAGCCTTCAATACCTTGTAAGTATTCTATTTGACCTCATAATTGATGAGTTCGTCGTACTGTAAGTTCCATTCATAGTAAATGCATCGAACAATCAACTAGTTTCCATGATCATAAGAACAAATCCATCATTATTGTAATTGACATTTGAGTGGTGAAATTTTCAATTTATGATTGGTAATTTGTCTTGCTGTGAGTCCCATTCATGCAACACATTGAACAAGATGGCCTAAAGAACTTGTGTTGTGCCAATGCCAAGCAAGGATGGCACTATATAAGAGATGGTGAGGTATTAGTAGTGACACGATCACCCTTCCATGCTTGATGACATGTACGAGATAGTAGGCCAAACAACACTATATAAGAGATGGCAAGGTAAACACCTATTTCATTAATTTTGGACTTTTTTTGTTGTTTTTGGACGAAGCCCAAAAATTATTCCCAAATGAAAAGTTTACTTTGTGAAAATATCCTTCCCAAATCAAAATTTTACTTTCTGAAAATATTCTTCCCAAATCAAAAGTTCACTTTGTGGCACTATCATATTCACATAAAAATCTTGTTTTTTCAATCTATACTTTTGCACCAACATGCAAGAATTTGAAATAATCCTATTTTAGAAATTCTAGCTATACCTAAGTTTTTTGTTAATTTAATTATTTTTAATATTTTTCCTTGACGTGATAAATTTATAAATCCATGAAAGGATACTTAAATATTTCATGTAAATAACATTGTCACTCGCAATATGCACAAAATTTTTAAAACTTTTAATAAATAGAAAAAAGACATGATGCCATAAGACCCAAGTTTTGTATTGAACCAAAGAATTATAATAGCAATTATAGCTATCATTATATGTTTACATTGAGAGACGTTGCTCTCAGCTGGAGTCTTTGTATAAAATGATATAGATTGAACATATGTTTACAATTTAAATTGTTGCTCTTAAAGAGCCTCAATTTGTGCCATCTGCATAATTTGACTCCCCATTGTCTTATTGCTCAATGTCATGACAGTCCCTTGCTAGGTGCCATCTGCATTAACTCCCACTTGTCTTGCCAAGCCTTGCCCCTTGGGTGCATTGACTCCCCATTGTCTTATTGCTCAATGTGACAGTCCCTTGCCAGGTGCCATCTGCATTAACTCCCTATTGTCTTGCCAAGCCTTGACCCTTGGGTGACATCCCAGTGCATATTTTGACTCTCATTTGACATAGGAGGTGATGACTCTGATTATAATTATCAATTGGCTTCTTGCCTAGTACCCAAATAAAATCCTTCAATGGACTTCAATACAAAGCTTTAATCATGGACATTCTTCATTTGTGCTGTCTCCTTCTACTTCCTCCATGGCGAGCATCCTTAAAAATTCGTGTATATGCAAAATACTTTGTTGTGGTATTTTTTATTTTTCCTTCTACCTCATATCCCATGCGCTTCTTTGATTTCTTTGCCCTTGAATGCCAAGACACTATGATTGTCTCCGTCGAAACTTGTGAGACCGCTTCATCATTTGGGACCCACTCCTTCATTATACAATTAGTATACAATGTGTTGTTATCCATATTCTCCTTCCTTCCCTTTGGCTCATACCATACCACTGTAAATGTTGTAGCTCTCCCTTGGTCATCTCTTTGCACATCAACTACTTTTGCAACCCAAAACTTCACATTCTCATATTCATCATCCGATGGCCGAACCACAACAAAACAATCGACCTCTATATCTACTTGTGGCATAAACTCTCTCTTCTTTGGTCCACAATATGGACGTGGGAGTAATGATACAAATTCATTTTCAAAGACTGCACCTGGGCACAAATCGTTATGAACATTTGGCCAAAACATATTGCATTCTCCCTTGACATCCTTTGAGCTTCGCATTCTCTCAAGGTCCTTTATTAAATTTCGTGTCTTGTTAATTACAGTGGTAGTGTGTTCTCTCCAAGTAGGCTTCGAATCAGGATATCTCCGGAGCATTTCCTCTTTGTATGTAATAAATGCTTTTAATCCTTCTATTTCATAGTTAGACCTCTCATTGAATTCTTGTATAGGAGCCCATGTTGGATACCTTTTCTTGCTGGGAATTGAAGTTAAGGGACTGTAAGGTTCTTCAGGTTCCCATTTTATATCATGAGAATACTATTGCCATTGCATTACGGGTTTTTCATCTTTAAAAAAAAAAGAAAGTAGTGTGGATTGGTATGACCTGTCAATGCATCACCACCCGTTTGTATGAATGGTAGAATGAAGCTGTTCCAATCATACATTCTTTCAAGCCTCTCACATACTGTACTTTCCTTATGACCACCAACTTGCCTGCCACATCTTCTTACCAAGTCATCTATTGTCTCCACATCCTTGCATTTAAGCTCTCTTGAGACTATGCTAAAAACCTGATCAATATCCTCATGTGTATGCCCAACATACAAAAATCCACATTCGACCTCATTGAAGATTTGATGAGCAACTAGCATGGAGCAAAATGCAAACATGAGTACATTCTTATTTTCTCGCCAGCAATTATCAGCTTGTATTCTCAAAGTCAGTGGTAGGCGATCTTTTTCTACATGTACATTGCGAATTGCCTTCATAATAGATGTTACAACTTGATTGCTATCATATAGATGCAAGGAATCAATTCATATATCTGCAAAGAACTTAATTCCATGCACTAACACTCCATATAGATGTGTCTTTAGAAAGTGATTTCCTTGTAATTTAGGTGGAGTGGCAACAAAACGAGGCAATGTTGTTGTATTCTGATCCATGCCATCTACAATAAGGCACATGTAGTCATCGGGATGCGAAATAGCTTGCTCCTTCCAAAATGCATATTTTTGTCCGGAATGTCAAATAAGGTCATGATGAGATTTTCGGTTTTTTTTGTATAATTCCCTTTGATTTGGACATGTTGCACTCTCAATCGCTCGCTTTAAATCATCATAGACATTGCACTTTGACATTTTTTGCCTCCTTGGGATTTTAACATATCCAAAGTTCTTCTTCCAAAGAGTATACAAAGTATGAGAAGAAGCTATGGCATCCCCTCTTTGCCTTTGCTTTTCTGCAATAGAGTCAAATACTTCGAGCTTTGTCAAGCCCATTGGAAGGTGCATTTCAGTGATCATGTCACCGTTAGGGAGTTTGGTAGATATATGGGGTTGAGGTAAAGCATTTTCATGTATGAAGTCTTGCAAAATTGCTGCTGCCCTGACAATTGAGATTCTTGATTTGGACCTTTGTCTATTACCGTGAATGCTAAATTTGTTGCCGCCCTTTGCCTTGGTGACTAAATCCCAATATATACCATGGGATAATCCAGTAATATTGCAATATGCCTTATTGCAAATCTTTTTTCCATTTATGAGAGGTTTTACCTTTTGTCTTGAACTTAGCCTTTTATTGCCATTCTGAAGAAAGCAAGAGAGACTTGTGAGAAGGTATTCATTTCTTTCGCTTCCTCTTCTTTGCCACACGTGTCCTCCACATTCCCTGATGTCTGCAGGATCAATGAAGCGCATACATCTTCACTTGCAACATAGAGATATCCCAATGCATTTAACATGTTCTCCTCCTTCATTACTCTCTTCCTCTTTGGCTGCTTTTATGGATCTGCCTGGATTCGCTTTCTCTTCATGCATATGTATGACTATTTTCGTTCCTCATGCACATTGTTATCTGTATTTATGCACTTCTTCTCCTCACATTTATTTGTAACCAAGCATCCATGATTGGTCGTTGCATCCTTGGCCATATCACAATCAAAGTTAAATATTGAATAATCCTCTGTTGATCTCATCCTCGTTTTTAAAATACTCTTAGGACCATTCAATGAATTCAATATTCTACAAGAGTATTGAGAACCTTGAAACTCTTCCACTCCTGAGAGAACATCGCTCATTGGGACATCTTGCATGGCTTTCACAAATCCACAAGCTTGATTGACACCAGGTTTGTTAATATGCATGAACTCATCCACACTTGACAAGACATCGCTATTGAAACCTTTGCCCTTCTCACTGTGCAAGAATTCATCCACCCCAGATAAGGCTTCGCTTCTAAAATCATTTTGTTTCTTGAAACCAATGAACTCATCCACTCCAGATAAGATGTCACTTCTATAATTGAGTACATTAAAATCATCCACATTTGAAGTGATTGAGCCTGGCACATGGGCATGGGCATGCCACTTTGCATTTAAGTCAATTCCACCTATTTTAAGGTGTGTGCCAAGTATTGTACCCATCGGATATGCTTTGCATTGTCGATCAAGCATAAAACACCACTTTTGCCTTAGTGTCATGCACAACCATAGAAAAACACGGTCCTAGGTGTGTTATTCAAACAAGTACTTCTCAGATGGGGACTCCACTTTGCATGCAAGTCGTTTTCAACAAGGTTGAGATGCGTGCAAAGTATTGTGACCATCGGATATGCTTTGCATGGTCGATCACGCATTATACACCGTTTTTGCCTTAGTGTCATGCACATCCGTAAAAAAACACGCTGCTAGGTATGTTATTCGATCAAGTACTTATGGGATGGGTTTTCCACTTTTCATGCGAGTCTTTTTCAACTAGGTTGAGGTGCGTGCAAAGTATTGTGACCATTGGATATGATTTGCATGGTTGATCATGCATTATCCACCGTTTTTCCTGTAGTGATATGCACATCCGCAAAAAAACATGCCCTTAGGTATGTTATCTGACCAAGTACTTATCGAATGGGTGTGCCTCTTTGAGAACATTTCAATACCACCTAGGTTGAGGCATAGGAAAAGTGTTGTGCCAATAGGATATCATTTGCATGGTCGATCGAGCATTAAATACTATTTTTGCTCTAGTGTCATGTACATCCGTAAAAAAACATGCTGCTAGGTATGTTATCTGATCAAGTACTTAAGGGATGGGCGCGCCACTTTGGATGTAAGTCAATTCCACCTATTTGAAGGTGTGTGCAAATTATTGTGCCATTGGATATGCTTTGCATTGTCGATCAAGCATAAAACACCGTTTTTGCCTTAGTGTAATGCACAACCATAAAAAAACACGGTCCTAGGTGTGTTATTCAAACAAGTTCTTATCAGATGGGGGCACCACTTTGCACGCAAGTATCTTTCAACTAGTTTGAGGTGCATGAAAATTATTGTGACCATTGGATATGCTTTGCATGGTCGATCATGCATTATACACCGTTTTTCCCCTAGTGATATGCACATCCATAAAAAAACACGCCCTTAGGTGTGTTATCTGAGCAAGTACTTATTGGATGGGTGTGCCTATTTGAAAACATGTCAATACCACCTAGGTTGAGGGGTAGGAAAAGTATTGTGTCCATCGGTTATGCTTTGCATGGTCGATCAAGCATTAAATACCATTTTTGCCTTGGTGTCATGCACATCCGTAAAAAAACACGCTGCTAGGTATGTTATCCGATCAAGTACTTACGGGATGGGCATGCCACTTTGCATGTCTATCAATTCCACCTATTTTAAGGTGTTTGCAAAGTATTATGCCCATCAAATATGCTTTGCATTGTCGATGAAGCATAAAACACCATTTTTGCTCGTGTAATGCACAACCATAAAAAAACACGATCCTAGGTAAGTTATTCAAACAAGTACTTATCGGATGGGGGCTCCACTTTGCATGCAAGTATCTTTCAACTATACTGAGGTGCGTGCAAAGTATTGTAAACATTGGATAAGCTTTGCATGGTCAATCACGCATTGTACACCGTTTTTCCCATAGTGATATGCACATCTGCAAAAAAACACGCCCTTAGGTGTGTTATCTGACCATGTACTTATCGGATCGGTGTGCCTATTTCAAAACATGTCAATACCACCTAGGTTGAGGGGTGGGAAAAGTATTGTGCCCATCTGATATGCTTTGCATGGTCGATCGAGCATTAAATACCATTTTTGCCTTGGTGTCATGCACATATGAAAAAACACGCTGCTAGGTATGTTATCCGATCAAGTACTTATGGGATGGTCATGCCACTTTGCATGTAAGTCAATTCCACCTAGTTTAAGGTGTGTGCAAAGTATTGTACTCATTGGATATGCTTTGCATTGTTGATCAAGCATAAAACACCGTTTTTGCCTTAGTGTCATGCACAACCATTAAAAAACACGGTCCTAGGTGTGTTGTTCAAACAAGTACTTCTTAGATGGGGGCTCCACTTTGCATGCAAGTCCATCTCAACTATTTTGAGGTGCCTGCAAAGTATTGTGACCATCCGATATGCTTTGCATGGTCGATCACGCATTATACACCGTTTATTCCCTAGTGATATGCACATCCGTAAAAAACACGCCCTTAGGTGTGTTATCCAACCAAGTACTTATCTGATCGGTGTGTCTCTTTGAGAACATGTCAATACCATCTAGGATGAGACATAGGAAAAGTATTGTGCCCATCAGATATCCTTTGCATTGTCGATCAAGCATTAAATACCATTTTTGCTCTAGTGTCATGCACATCCGTAAAAAAACACGCTGCTAGGTATGTTATCCGATCAGGTACTTATGGGATGGATGCACCACTTTGCATGTAAGATAATTCCACCTAGTTGAAGGTATGTGCAAAGTATTGTGCCCATTGGATATGCTTTGCATTGTCAATCAAGCATAAAACACCATTTTCGCCTTAGTGTCATGCACAACCATAAAAAAACACAGTCCTAGGTGTCTTATTCAAACAAGTACTTCTCAGATAGGGACTCCACTTTGTACACAAGTCTGTTTCAACTAGGTTGAGGTTCGTGCAAGGTATTGTGACCATTGGATATGCTTTGCATGGTCGATCACGCATTATCCACCGTTTCTCCCGTAGTGATATGCACATCCGCAAAAAAACATGCCCTTAGGTATGTTATTTGACCAAGTACTTATTTGAGAACATTTCAATAGCACCTAGGTTGATGCCTAGGAAAAGTGTTGTGCCCATCAGATATCCTTTGCATGGTCGATTGAGCATTAAATACTATTTTTGCTCATGTCATGCACATCCGTAAAAAAACATGCTGCTAGGTATCTTATCCGATCAAGTACTTATGGGATGGGCACGCCACTTTGCATGTAATTCAATTACACCTAGTTGAAGGTGTGTGCAAAGTATTGTGCCCATCGGATATGCTTTGCATTGTCGATCAAGCATAAAACACCGTTTTTGCCTTAGTGTCATGCACAACCATAAAAAAACACGGTCCTAGGTGTGTTATTTAAACAAGTACTTATCGGATGGGGGCTACACTTTGCATGAAAGTCCATTTCAACTAGCTTGAGGTGCGTGCAAAGTATTGTCACCATCGGATATGCTTTGCATGGTCGATCACGAATTATACAATGTTTTTCTGGTAGTAATATGCACATCCGCAAAAAAACACGCCCTTATGTATGTTATCTGACCATGTACTTATCGGATGGGTGTGCCTCTTTGAGAAAATTTCAATACCACCTCGGTTAAGGCTTAGGAAAAGTATGGTGCCCATCAGATATGTTTTGCATGGTCGATCGAGCATTAAATACCATTTTTGCCTTAGTGTCATGCACATCCGTAAAAAAACACGCTGCTAGGTGTGTTATCCGATCAAGTACTTATGCGATGGGCATGCCACTTTGCATGTAAGTCAATTCCACCTAGTTGAAGGTGTGTGAAAAGTATTGTGTCCATCCGATATGCTTTGCATCGTCGATCAAGCATAAAACACCGTTTTTGCCTTAGTGTCATGCACAACCATAAAAAAACACGGTCCTAGGTGTGTTATTCAAACAAGTACTTATCGGATGGGGGATCCACTTTGCACGCAAGTCCATTTCATAGAGTTTGAGGTGCATGCAAAGTATTTTCACCATCGGATATGCTTTGCATGGTTGATCAAGTATTATACAACGTTTTTCCTGTAGTGATATGCACATCCGTAAAAAAACACACCCTTAGGTATGTTATCTGACCAAGTACTTATCGGATGGGTGTGCCTCTTTGAGAACATTTTAATAACACCTAGGTTAAGGTGTAGGAAAAGTATTGTGCCCATCGGATATGCTTTGCATGGTCAATCGAGCATTAAATACCATTTTTGCCTTAGTGTCATGCACATCCATAAAAAAACACGCTGGTAGGTGTGTTTTCCGATCAAGTACTTATGGGATGGGAATGCCACTTTGCATGTAAATCAATTTCACCTAGTTGAACGTGTGTGCAAAGTATTGTGCCCATCGGATATGCTTTGCATTGTCGATCAAGCATAAAATACCGTGTTTGCCTTAGTGTCACGCACAACCATAAAAAAACACGGTCCTAGGAGTGTTATTTAAACAAGTACTTATCGGATGGGGGCTCCACTTTGCACACAAGTCTATTTAAACTAGGTTGAGGTGCATGCAAAGTATTGTCACCATCGGATATGCTTTGCATGGTCGATCATGCATTATACAACGTTTTTCCGGTAGTGATATGCACATCCGCAAAAAAACACGCCCTTAGGTATGTTATCTGACCAAGTACTTATCGGATGGGTGTGCCTCTTTGAGAACATTTTAATACCACCTAGGTTAAGGCATAGGAAAAGTATTGTGCCCATCGGATATGCTTTACATGGTCGATCGAGCATTAATTACCATTTTTGCCTTAGTGTCATGCACATCCGTAAAAAGACACGCTGCTAGGTCTGTTATCTGATGAAGTACTTATGCGATGGGAATGCCACTTTGCATGTAAGTCAATTCCACCTAGTTGAAGGTGTGTGCAAAGTATTGTGCCCACCATCATATATGCTTTGCATTGTCGATCAAGCATAAAACACCGTTTTTGCCTTAGTGTCATGCACAACCATAAAAAAACACGGTCCTAGGTGTGTTATTCAAACAAGTGCTTATCAGATGGGGGCTCCACTTTGCACGCAAGTCTGTTTCAACTAGGTTGAGGTGCGTGCAAAGTATTGTCACCATCGGATATGCTTTGCATGGTCGATCATGCATTATACAATGTTTTTTCGGTAGTGATATGCACATTCGCAAAAAAACACGCCCTTAGGTATGTTATTTGACCAAGTACTTATTGGATGGGTGTGGCTCTTTGAGAAAATTTCAATACCACCTAGGTTAAGGCATAGGAAAAGTATTGCACCCATCGGATATGCTTTGCATGGTCGATCGAGCATTAAATACCATTTTTGCCTTAGTGTCACGCACATCCGTAAAAAAACACGCTGCTAGGTGTGTTATCCGATCAAGTACTTATGCGATGGGAATGCCACTTTGCATGTAAGTCAATTCCACCTAGTTGAAGGTGTGTGAAAAGTATTGTGCCCATCCGATATGCTTTGCATTGTCGATCAAGAATAAAACTTCGTTTTTGCCTTAGTGTCATGCACAACCATAAAAAAACACGGTCCTAGGTGTGTTATTCAAACAAGTACTTATCAGATGAGGGCTCCACTTTGCACGCAAGTCCATTTCAATTAGGTTGAGGTGCATGCAAAGTATTGTCACCATCGGATATGCTTTGCATGGTCGATCACACATTATACAATGTTTTTCCGGTAGTGATATGCACATCCGTAAAAAAACACGACCTTAGTTATGTTATCTAACCAAGTACTTATTGGATGGGTGTGTGGCTCTTTGAGAACATTTCAATACCATCTAGGTTGAGGCATAGGAAAAGTGTTGTGCCCATTGGATATCCTTTGCATGGTCGATCGAGCATTAAATACTATTTTTGCTCTAGTGTCATGCAATCCGTAAAAAGACACATTGCTAGGTATGTTATCCGATTAAGTACTTATGGGATGGGCGCTCCACTTTGCATGTAAGTCAATTTCACCTAGTTTAAGGTGCGTGAAAAGTATTATACCCATCAAATATGCTTTGCATTGTCGATCAAGCATAAAACACCATTTTTGCCTTAGTGTCATGCACATCCGCAAAAAAACACGCTGCTAGGTATGTTATTCGATCAAGTACTTATGGGATGGGCACTCCACTTTTTACACAAGTCTGTTTCAAGTAGGTTGAGGTGCGTGCAAAGTATTGTGACCATCGGATATGCTTTGCATGGTCGATGATGCATTATCCACCATTTTTACCGTAGTGATATGCACATCTGTAAAAAAACACGCCCTTAGGTATGTTATCTGACCAAGTACTTATCAAATGGGTATGCCTCTTTGAGAACATTTCAATACCACCTAGGTTGAGGCATAGGAAAAGTATTTTACCCATCGGATATCCTTTGCATGGTCGATCGAGCATTAAATGCCATTATGTCTCGAGTGTCATGCACATCCGTAAAAAAACACACTGCTAGGTATGTTATTCGATCAAGTACTTATGGGATGGGCGCTCCACTTTGCATGTAAGTCAATTTCACCTAGTTTAAGGTGTGTGCAAAGTACTATGCCCATAGGATATGCTTTGCATTGTCGATCAAGCATAAAACACCGTTTTTGCCTTAGTATAATGCACAACCATAAAAAAACACGGTCCTAGGTGAGTTATTCAAACAAGAACTTATCAGATGGGGGCTCCACTTTGCACCCAAGTCAAGTTAAACTAGGTTGCAGTGCATGAAAAGTATTGTGACCATTGGATATGGTTTGCATGGTCGATCATGCATTATACACCGTTTTTCCCCTAGTGATATGTACATCCGTAAAAAAACATGCCCTTAGGTGTGTGTTATCCAACCAAGTACTTATCTGATGGGTGTGCCTTTTTTCAAACAAGTCAATACCACCTAGGTTGAGGTGCAAGTAAAGTATTGTGCTGATTGGATATGCATTGCATGGTTGATTGAGCATTAAATACCGTTTTTGCCTTAGTGTCAAGCACATTTGTAAAAAAACACGGTCTTAGGTGTGTTATCGAATCAAGTACTTATCTAACTAACACTCCACTTTTCATGCAACTCAATAACAGCTAGTTGATCGGATATGAATTGCATGGTTGATTGAGCATTAAATACCGTTTTTGCCTTAGTGTCAAGCACATTTTAAAAAAACACGATCCTAGGTGTGTTATCGGATCAAGTACTTATCTAATTGACATGCCACTTTTCATGCAACTCAATAACACCTAGTTGAGGTGGGTGCAAAGTATTGTGCCCATCGGATGTATTTTGCATGGTATATCATGTATTAAACTCCGTTTGTGCCTCAATGTCATGCACAACCATAAAAAAACACGCTTTTAGGTGTGTTATTTGACCAACTGCTTATCAAATGGGTGTACCACTTTGCATGCAATGCAATACCATAATTGTTGAGGCTCATACAAAGTATTGTGCCCATCGGATATGCTTTGCATTGTCGATCAAGCATTAAACACCGTTTTGGCCTTAGTGTCATGCACAACCATCAAAAAACGCGGTCCTAGATGTGTTATTCGACTAAGTACTTATGGGATGGGCACACCACTTTGCATGTAAGTCAATAATACCTAGGATGTGTGCAAATTATTGTGACGATCGAATATGCGTTGCATTGTCGATCAAGCATAAAACATTGTTTTTGCTTTAATGTCATGGACAACCAATAAAAAACATGGTCCTAGGTGTGATATTTTAAAAAGTACTTGTCAGATGGGGGAGCCACTTTGCAAGAAAGTCAATTTCAACTAGGTTGATGTGCGTGCACAATATTGTGTCTATCGGTTATGCTTTGCATGGGGGATCACACATTATACACCATTTTCCCCCTAGTGTTTTGCACATCCGTCACTCTTAGGTGTATTATCATACCAAGTACTTATTGAATGGGCATTCCACTTTGCATGGAACACCATACCACTGCTTTTGAGACACGTGCAAAGTATTGTGCCCATCGGATATGCTTTGCATGGTAGATTGAGTATTAAATACCATTTTTGCCTTGATGTCATATAGAACCGTCAAAAAACACGATCCTAGGTGTATTTTTCAAACAAATACTTGTCGGATGGGGATGCCACTTTGCACACAAGTCAATACTGCCTAGGTTGAGGAACTTGCAAAGTCTTGTGTCCATTGGATATGCTTTGCATAGTCAATCACACATTATACACCATTTTGTTCCTAGTGTTATGCACAATCGTCATAAAATACATTTGCAGGTGTGTTATCCGAACAAGTACTTATGGGATGGGTGCACCACTTTGTATGCAAGTCAATACGCCCTAGGTTGAGGCGTGTACAAAGTTTTGTGCCCATCGGAGAAATGTAGACGCGATAATATTAGCAAATTCTCGGTATGTGTATATGTGTGTGTGTGTGGCAAACAATTTTGATACAACAAAGTAAACACCTAGTGCACAAATTATGCACTTCATACCTTGAGTATTGTGTCAAAATAAAAGCTGAAATAAGCTTGTTGATGAGGATAAATACGCCCTTGAATAAAAGCACAGTTGTTGTATGACCACGATAGGATCGCTTTGACACCTGTGATTTTGCCCACATGTAAGTTTGCAAATAGTATAAAAAATCGTATAATAATATATTAATAGTTTGCAAATGTGTATAGCAAGTGAGTAATGGGAAGTGGAAGTGGGAGTGAGGAGGGAGGAGTGGAATGGGAGAGGGGAGGTAATAGGGGTGTATGATAATAAGTATAAAAAATAGTATAATAATATATTAATAGTTTGCAAATGGCAAGTGAGTAATGGGAAGTGGAAGTGAGAGTGCGGAGGGAGGAATGGAAGGGAGGTAATAGGGGAGTAGGATAATAAGGGAGTGAAATGAGTGAGGGGAGTTAATAGGGGGGCAAAAAGAGGAGGGTAAGATGGGGAATATGGGATTTTGGGAAATGGGAGGAGTATGGGACGTGGTGGAAATGTGGGATGGGAGTGCTGGCAATGGGGGAGGAAGAAGAAATGGATGGGGGGAGGGCCAATGGAAGATTGGGATGAGGGATGGGGGTCCAATGGGAGAGGGGGAGTAATGGGAGCCAATGGGAGAGGGGAGGAATGAAAAGCCAGTAGGAGAGAGGGGAGGAATGGAAAGCCAATAGGAGAGGAGGAGGAAAACCTAGTTTTTCTTATATATAGTCTTCCTTCTTCATTCATTCTCCCCTCATTTCATTCATTGAAGCAAGAAAGCAAGGACGAGCAAGAAAGCAAGGAAGGAAGAGCGAGAAAGCAAGAAAGAGCAAACTTACAAACTTTTTCCAAGTACTTGTAAATCTTTTTGATTAATTCTTTATCTAGATTTTTTTTTTAAATTTGAAGAGAGAGAAA